>NC_136488.1:121967631-122102631 GCF_053919585.1 Euprymna scolopes
CATTTAAAATCCAGATTTCTAAAAAAAATGGACAATCGACTCGTTTTCCAACATAAACAATGTTTAACTATTTCTAATAGAATTACCAATGGACTTAATTTCTAACATTCTATTTTCCATTATATTTAACACTTGCCTACAGGGTTCGATTCTAGCCTTATCTTGATATCATTTCCACTAATCTAGTATGTCTTCTTACTTACATTAAACGGGGACAGCCCTTTCATGTAACAACGGTATTCGAGCGTGGAATTACCACACCGACAACTCTTGCGTTCTACATTTTGTCTGTTCAATCATTCTACAATAAGTCAATGTAGAATGCGTGCGTGTTGAGTGTGTGTTACACAATTGCATATCACTTGTATTCAATTTTACTATTATTTTATTATTTTACTTGTATTCAGTTTACTAATTCTAACGGGAAAATTTTACTATTATTTTATTTTTTTACTTGTATTCAGTTTACTAATTCTAACGGGAAAATTTCTAAAGCCAGAAAACATGAACTTAAAACCAGTTTCTAAATTTCTAACATTAAGAGTCTGAATTCCAAACTTCTAGATGCGTAAATCAACTTATAAGACATCACACCTGTAGATTCTATTGATTATGTCATCAAAATCTGACGCAATAAATGACATGGACATTGCCATTGTGATTACATTATAGATAGGTTTCTTCAAAACATACTCTGGATTGTCCTATATGCGTTTCTGTGATATACTTAATCAGAGGGCCGCACTCATTTTTGTCGTCTATCGTCCGCAAAATGACGGAATTCCTATTTTTGAGAGTATCTCCGAGAAAATTGACAATATCTTGTCTGTTTAATTTTTGTCTGTATTTATGATTGTTGTGAATAACTCATTCAAGCAATAATGAAGGGATTTTTGTCCCGAATTGTATTTGCTTATGACTTAACACAGATTATTGAAAACCGTGTTGATAGTTATTTTTCAAGTTTTCTTGATCTTTTGTTTGAAAAATTGTCCTGGATAGTACTTATCAAGTGTTCCGCCCCTCTGACATTGTCTAACCACCTAGGGTAAAACAAAGTGCAGTAAGATCTCTGATATTCCATTCCATCACAGAATGTTTCTGTGACACTATCGCTTCCCCGGATTGGTTACTTGGTTGAGGAATGTCTTGGGAACGCGACCAGCTTCCCGGGGAATAAACGATATCCAACGATAGGCATATGCTGGAAACATCAACGAAAACGGGTTGATATGTCGTCGGCTATAACTGTCTGGCGTAGGTCGCATCTTGTATGGTCATTGCAGGCATCTTCCCATCGTCGGCATTAATGGTATGCTGAAATCGAATACTTGTATAAAAATAGCGAAGAAATGCATTTTTATAAAAAAATATATAATTTATTTAATAGTTAATAAGTAGGAAGCATATTTAGTCGACCCATCGCGTATAGCGAGCAAATCTCAACTGTTTTTACAACAAATATATTTCAATTCTCTCTTTCGTCATTGAAAGAGAGAGAAAGGGAGTGAATGAGAGAAATAGAGAAAGAAAGAAAGAGAGAGAGAGCGAGAGAGAACGAGAGAAATATGCGTTTCACGCAATGTTTTATTTTTCAACTTCAGATATCCGCGTGTACGTTTAACCTTTCTTGAATGATTCTGACACCGATGAAGTTTCATAACACCTGTCATTAGAACCCAACCGACATGATCTAACGTTCTCAAACCTATAACACACCTACATGAAACGTTTTTAATTTCATCACAAAGTCAGGCATACGGTTAGAAGCTAGATATAGGGGTTATTAATGGAGAAGCCCCCCGCTCCCTTAAAAAGGTGCTACCCATTGTGACACATTTCCATACTTAATTGAGACAGACATATTTTTTATATTAGAAATTCCTCCGCCTTCAGGTTTTAAAATGAATGTGTCGAGTGTTACATCCGATATAACTAACTAGTAAATCGTTATTCTAACAAGAAATTTCGAAAGAGACATAAAAATGAACATTTGTGAATACTTTCATATATTACTGCCATTGTTGAAAGAAATAACTATTTCAATTGCTTTCAAGGAAAACGATGCTTTGAACCCACATTTGTCTTTGAGAATGTTCGTAAGCACTGCAAAAGAATTAAGAAATTAGCCTGGAAAGAATCCTTTGAGCAATCCGTTAATATAGAACGGCTAAAAGAGTTGGTTAGTAAGAAGTATATGTTCAATTCTAACGATCATCAATGGAGTAGGGGCGTTTCTTTAACATCTGATGAAGCCAAACTTTTTGTTAGACTTTTGCATCAAATTCCACCCTTTGCAACCAGTATCATCTACCGCCTGAATTTTCACTGATGATAGTATGAGCGACATCCACATATCAGTGTAATATGGAACAAACATGAAAGAAATGAGCTCATCATTGATGTCACAGTCCCAAATAGACTTAATAGAACTAAACAGTATGAGAAATGTGAAAGTAAGAAAAATAATGTATTCGAGGCTCAAACCCAATTGAGCATTTCAATAAATATCTCACAAAAGAAGTAAAAGATGCGATAGTGTTAAAGGCTCTTGATTAAGCGAAAGCTTGTTATATTATGAACCTTTTTGTCTAGAATTCAAATACGCAACAACACATTTGGGTATAAGCAACAGTCCGTTTTTATTCCTTGTTGTCTCTCTGCTATGGTGGATAGAGAGAGGAGTGGGAGAGCGACAGAGAGAAATATATCGTTGCGTCCGCGTGGTTGACAAATCAAATCTCCATCTGCCAATCTTTTTTGTGTCACTTTTTCCTGTCAACTTTTTAAAAACATCAACATAACTAGATTCGTTTAATTGCTACATTCTTTCTCAAACAATAACAAATTTTGTGAGAAATATTGAAACAATTATTATTTAGCTGTCATGTTCCCCACATTCCATCCGCAGACACGTGCCACATTTTTATCCATATAAATACATATATGTATATATATATATATATATATATATATATATATATATATATTTATTTATATAAAATGGGTTAATAAATTCCAACGAAAGAAATATGTATATTTAAATAAGGGAGTAGTCACCAACAATGTGTATTTTTAACATTATTTTATTATTCCGTGTCTTGGTTTTTCATTGAGAATTATGTTTGGATCATTGTAATAATGTTTTTAAGTCATTGAAATCGTTTACGCGCGTTTCAGACGGTCTGTGATGCGTCCTCGTCAGAAATTATTTTCAAATGTGTAAAAATGGCGATTTTTGTAGTTAGTTTGAAGTTTTTCCAACTTGTAAGTGTTTATTATACATTGGTATGCTGAATTTTTATTGCTTTTTTTATTTGGTTTGTCCAGGGAGATTTTGACCTCGCTGTGGTCAGTCGCTATCTCTTTCTGCTAATGTGTTTTTCTTTTCCTTTAGGGTGGGGTAGGGTGTGTGTATCTGTGTGTGTGTGTGTGTGCGTATGTGCGTGTGTGTTTATGTGTGTGTGTGCGTGTGTGTGCGTGTGTGTGTTTACAAGCCTCCACCCCTTGGAAAAACTTCAAACTAACTACGAAAATCGCCATTTTTACACATTTGAAAATAATTTCTGACGAGGACGCATCACAGACCGTCTGAAACGCGCGTAAACGATTTCAATGACTTAAAAACATTATTACAATGATCCAAACATAATTCTCAATGAAAAACCAAGACACGGAATAATAAAATAATGTTAAAAATGCACATTGTTGGTGACTACTCCCTTATTTTAATATATATATATATATATATATATATATATATATATATATATATATATATATATATATACTAGCATGTCAATTCGGCTTAGACCAGGCTCTTTGTGTAACAGATTTACTTTGGCCAAAAAAGGAATACAAGAGAAATAATACAAACCCAGTGGAGCAGAAATGACAAATAGACGCTTTTATTGGCAGTGGAAAATGCGAAAATAAAATATTCGAAACCTAAGAAAAGATGTCAAGAATGGCAAAAAATGTCCAAAACAGAAAGGCATTGCCGAACTCATACAGAACCTAGATGCTATCAATTCTATGTGCCCTGACAACATCCCAAACTGCAACCAGTATTAATTCCTTTTTTACAACACTTTCAAGCACTACTTAAAAGAGAAATTCTGCCGATCACCATGAAGATCATTTCTTGCATCTTAGTAAATACGACTCAATATCCTATGTGTCATGAGTAAGTTGCTTTAATCTGTGATAAATCGGAAAGTCGTCTACCATCTTGGAAAAAATAATCTACTCAGTGACAAGTAATATCGATTAGATCACGCAAGATTAAATCCTGATGTGCCGGGTGTAATATCACAAATAATCAATTAATCTATTAAGGGAAGCTTCATATATTGAGCAATAGTTCTTAACATATCAAAGGCATTTGAGAGAGTTTGGTACAGATGGTTGTTTAATAAGCTGTGTAATATCTGGAAATGTCTTTGAAACTATCAACTCCTTTCTATTCATTAGGTTAATAGATAGAAGTCTGAAACGCATCTATCACTGCTGACGTGCCTTAAAAGTTTATTCAGGGTTAAAATGTATCCCTAGTTTGAACAACAATCTCCTAAAACAAATTCTTTATTCATTTGTTAATATTTATGTACATTGAATAACAATCGACGACAACACTTTGAATAGTATTAATAGTTAAGATCTATGTTTCTCTCTTTTTTGGTCCGCAGCAGCTATAATATAAATCTCAATCTTTGGTTTGTGTAAATGTATGCATGTATGTATGTATGAAAAGATACCAAGCGTCCTTAAAACGTTTTTTCCCCGATATGTACTTTTTTTCACAGAGGATTGCGACCAAGAACTGTCCATTGCACCTATCGTTTCTGACGGACATGTATTATCTTTTACTTACGTATATATTTGTGTTCATCATCATCATCATCATCATCATCATCATCATCATTGAAGTGACCAAGCGTCCTTAAAATATTTTTGTTGTTTGTCTTTTTTGTTTTTGTCTGACATGTATTTTTTTTTTAATTTATGTATTGATTTATTTAAATTGATTTGAACATGCAAGTGAGCTATATACCCAGTCTGCTAAATCCAAAGTATCTGATCCAAAGTATCTGATCAGCGGCTTGGTTCCCACCAGTTTTGGCAAATAACAAATAGGATCCTGAACAGAAGTGTGCGTTCTATCCCAACCATTATCAATGGACCAGAAGTTTAAAAAAAACTTCAACCAGAACTTGCTCCAATACTTACGAAACTGTTTAACCGTTGCCTTAAGAAGTGCTTTCCAACACTCTGGAAAACTTCATCAGTATGCCCTGTATTTAAGAACTCAGGTGATAAGTCATCTCTCTCTCTCGGTACTGCAAGATCTACATCAGATGTGCTGACGGTTATATCTCCTAGGATTAGTGAATCTCTTGACAAAGGCTTCCTTTCTAGGGCAATTGCTCTTGACATATCAAAGGCCTTCGACAAGGTATGGCATAAAGGCCTACTTCACAAGATTTCCAGCTACGGTATAACTGGAAATGTTCTCTCTATCATTAAGTCATTTCTCTCTGATAGGCTCATAAGAGTAGTGGTTGATGGACAAAAATCAGAGGCCCAGAGTATTAATGCTGGAGTCCCTCAAGGGTCCATCCTGGGCCCAACTCTCTTCTTGATCTACATCAATGATCTCCTTAAACACATAATTAAATCATTCGTTGACATCTATGCTGATGACACGACCATCTACGGCAACACATCAAAGGCTGTAAATGACAAAGCTATCTCTGATTCTCTCTCCTCTGATCTCGAGCGCGTTGTCCAGTGGGGGAAAACGTGGCTGGTTACCTTTAATGCATCTAAAACCAAACTCCTATCTTTACATCATCAACGCTCTGATCCCCATCTGCCATCAATTGAAATGGATGGCTCTCGTCTAGGAGAAGCCCATGTTTTGACAAACTTCTGGGCTTGCCCTTCACTCCTGATCTAAAATGGAACACGTACATCAAGTCTGTTGCCAAGGTTGCTGGAAAGATGGTGGGATCCTTCTACCGCTCCAGAAGATATCTCACTACTGATGCAATTCTCTATCTATATAAAAGCTAAGTACGTCCAAGGATGGAATACTGTTGCCATATCTGAGCAGGAGCTGCTAAAACAGCCTATCCTGCCTTGACAGAGTACAAAATAGACTTCGTGGTTTAGTGGGAGATGCCCTTTTCTCTTCCCTGCAACCTCTCTCCCGCAGAAGATGTTGCAAGCCTATCTTTGTTTTATCGTTATTTCCATGGCAGGTGCTCGTCTGAGCTTCAATCTCTGGTCCTCCCTCGCCAATCTTTTGCGAAAAACACCCGTCTAGCTGAATCCACTGTCAAAAACTTTCCCCACTCCTTATATATGCCTAAATCAAAACGTAGATTCCATGAACAAAGCTTCTTTCTTAGAACTGAACGCCTGTGGAACTCTGTTCCGTCTGCCTGCTTCCCACCTGACTACAACCTGGATGTTTTCAAGTCCAACGTAAACAAATTCCTGATGAACCGCCCCCTTAAGTAGACACTTTATTTAATCACCACACTAACGTTCTGTACTTACAATAAGCCTTATCCCTGAGTGACTTCCGGGCCTTGATAAGTGGTGACCACCTTGTAAAAAAAAACATGAATAAATAAAAGCAAATTATTTCAATTAATTTAATTGGACCAATCATCACCGACCTCGTGATCGCTAGGGTGTTCTTCCGTTTAGGTCGCTCCTTTGGTTTGGGATTTGCACAGACACCGCAACTCATGACCACCTGTTTTTACCTATCGTGTGTTTGGGAGTTGTTTTTATTTATTTATTATTGGGACTCTGATGAACATCGAGTGCCCGACGTTGTATAACAGGACCTCCACTGCCGTGTAGGCCAAAGTTCTTTAACCAAAGACTAAGGAGGAGATAACTCTGACAGAAACCTCCAGAGAAGCTTAGGCTTTGTCAGCTGCAGCATGCATGACTCACCGGTGTTTAGAATATGCGCTGGTGCCCAGCAATCTAAATCCACGACATGGACCAAATAGCATTGAGGTCTCCCGTAAGCCCTGGTGAAGGCAGCCCCTCTAGGAGAAGCAAATCTCTGATTTAAAAAAACATAAAGCGGAAGACGAGTACCCGCATTAAGCTGGTCTGCAGTTTGACTTGGTACTGGTTATCTTGTTCTTGCTTGTTGCTGGATCTAAACATTTTGAATCGAGACAGAGGGACTTAGCTGTCGTACAAAGTTAAAACTCTGCAATAACATATTGTACAGATACTCCTTCAGACAAACAAAAAAAGTCCGTGGCGATGGAAAAGTTGTGACGCGTGCAGGTCTGACAGGCTGGAAGCATGTAATAACTGATCTGATATTATTATATGCATATATGTATGTATGTGTTTATATATGTTTATATTATAAGTGTATACGTATATTTATATATGTGTATTCATAGGTATATGTATATATATATGTATATGCACGTATATCTGCATGCATATATATGTATACATGTACATGCATGTATATGCTTGTGTGTATATATATGTATGTATGTGCATCATGTATATGTGTGTTTGTATGGATGTGCGTATTTGTAAGTATGCATATGTGTAGTAATTGTCTGCATTTTTGAGATGAGGTGTTTTCATTTATTGAAATTGTCGGACTGACTTCCTCATCTTGGTTGTTATAGTCACAACGTTTCGGCCTTCATCAGGTGTTTTGTATCGAACTGGGGAACCGTTTGTTAAGAGTCTCGAACCCATCCCTTTATTATTATTACGGGGGTACCGTGTTCGGGCTCCAGCTAGGCTCTGGGACATAGTTGCTGATTCTCTGTTTTGGATGTTACTTTTCACTGTTTTCGTTCAGGATTGAACTCAGCAGCTTTGGGTAACTGTAAACTTTGATACAACGTCTCAGTCATATGTCACTAGGACAATTCTTAGTTGGTTTTTGTTAATGTTAAACATATGTTGTTATTCAAGGTTTTCTCTCTCTATTAGAGGTGTCCAAATTCCATTCAGCTCTACGCTTGGTTTGCTCAGTAGGTTGTTGTGTCCGAGCATGTGAGCTGTTTCTTTAAGTTTTCTCACTTTCAAGTGGGCCCTCTGTGTTTATTATTTTTACTTCATCCCATAGGGGGCGATGGTCCCTCCTCTCCATCCAGACATGGTTGGCTACACCCGATTTTCCGTCTCCCCTTTAGTTACCGCTTTTCGGTGTTCTTCCACCCTTACTTTAAGGGGGCGGTATGTTTCAAGAACTGCATATACTCCATCCCATGCAGTTGCAGAAAGGTTTACAAGGGTGAAACATGCCGCCCCCTTGTGTCATGTCAACTTGAGGGAGTGCAAGCCCCGGACAGTACTAAAAAATTATGTATGCATGTGTATATATGTGTATGTATATGTATGTGTGTTTGTATGTATGTGCGTATTTGTAAGTATTATGTGCATATGTGTATGTGTGTATATATGTGTGTATGTACATATATGTATGTGTATATGTGCGTATGTGTACGTGTGTTCATGTATGTATGTGTGTATCTATATATATATGTGTATATATACCAATGACCGTTTTCAGTGTCATGTCAACTTGAGAGAGTGCAAGTCCCTGGCAGGACTAAAAAATTATCTTGGTGCACATGGACTTTCAGTGACTGAGGGAGTGGCACTCGTCTGATAAGACGTTGCAATCATCATGTATCTATGTATGTATGTCTGCCAAAAACATTCGACAGACGCGACGGATCCTGACGAGATCGATATCGTTTTGAAGCTCGGCGTCTCGGACGACAAATACTGAAAAATTGGCCAAAAATATTAATTCCTTCACCCTCAACTCGCTAGTTTTCTAAAAGAATGGATCGGTTTTTGCGTCGCTATTTTTGCAAGTTATCGTATCGGTTGGATTGATTACGCTTAATTTCAACGTTCGATACTTTTGGTCGGGCGATGGAGACATCGGCTAAGACGTCATGTTTTTTTCTACCTATTTTCCTCCATCGCGTTACGGGTTCGAGCCTGCTTTCCTGCCAACCACCACCTTTTTTTAACATTTTTGCATACTGTAGTTTTATCCCCCCCTGCTACTACCACTTTTTTACACCTCGGGGATCCGTACAATACCATCTACACACACTCGGGCAACGGGCACCCGCGCCACTGCTGTTTTGATTACTCCCTTGGGGTTCCTTGCTACACCACTTAAACACCCGGGCAACGCCAGACACCCCCGCTAGTGTAGTATAATGGGGAAAGAGTAGCTTGTTATTTTCAATCAATCTAAAACCAAGCTTATTTTCTTTCACTACTCACGCGCGGATCTTCACTTTCTCACAACTGAAATAAATGGCTGTCTGCGATAAACTTCTAGGACTGAGCTTCTAAACCTTAAATGGAAGACTTACATAAAATATCTTACGAAGTTCGTTAGAAAAAAATGGTTGGATCGTTCTATGTTTACAGAAAGTCTTTAGTTCTGACACAATCCTCCACCAAATACGTCGTAAGATGGAGTATTTTCTACACCTTACGACAAACTGCTCAGAACGTCGTTTCTTGCCTTAATAGAGTAAAAAAACTTACTTCGAAACCTAGTTGAAGATGAACTTTTCTCTTCAATAAAGGTCCTTTCTCGGGAAAAAAGAGGTTAGTATACTTTCTTTGCTTTATCATTATTTTTATGGTAGGTGCTCGACTGATTTTTAATCTGTGACTGTTTACCGTAAAACATTTACAACAAAAACTCGTCTAGTTGCAACCACTGTAAATGATTTTTTGTTTTTATTTCTGTGTATCTTAAAGTCAGCGAAACTTTCGTGGGTGGAGTTTTCTTTACAAGAACTATCCATCCGGTGAACACAATACCACGGGATCGCTTCACAGCTGACTATAGCATAGCCATTCTTAAGTCGACTTTAACAAAATTTTCTTAAGTAATTTACTTTTGAACAGTTTACACCATTTTTTACTACTCTTCACGTTGTTAAATCAAAATCCTTCTGAGAAACTCATTAGTCTTTATCCTCCAGTGGTCTACGTACCTTGATAGGTGGTGACTTGTTTGTGCATGAAATAAAATACACACATATGTATATATAATCCTCAGTAAAAATCAAATAGAATACTGGGTTATTGCATTTTAGTGCAATATTTATTTATTAAGAAAGTTAGATTGTCTTATAAGACTACCGTTTCATATCTTTATTAATATGTATGTATATATGTATGTATGTATGTATGTATGTAGTATGTGCAACATTTCACACACACACACACGCACACCCTCACACACATACACACACACACACACACATATATATATATATATATAATCTAAATTCATAAAATACATGTGTGTGTGTGGCGTGTGTGTGTGACTTCGTGGATTCATTTTATTTCTAAAATTGTTATCTGAAGTGGGCTGAATACATTTTCTGGTTGCTAAAAATGCATTCAAGATGGCTGACTTATTCTGCTGTTTTTCGCATGTATCTTTCGCTTTGTCGATTTTCTATTTCTACAAGAATCTAATTCGTCCTACCTTGGTGTAATTGCTCGCCTAGTTGGTCTGATGCTCTAGAACGCCTTCTTTACTTCAATCGATACTGTCAAAATGAACGCCTTTTTGGACTCGCAATATATTCTACACAGAGACCTATTTCTCTTCGACGAAATCTAACCACTATTTCAGTCATATTCAAAGAATTGCACAACCGATAATAACGAGTATATTAAGCAGCACAATTTCGCTGAATTTATATCTAAAACTTGGTTTCAAATAACTTGTTGTTTCTGAATCTTTAAATAACTTGTTTTTTTTTTTCATTCTTGCAATTTGTTGCATTAAACATAAAAATGATGCTTGTTGCATATTTCAATTGCTTAGATCATTCGACTTTCTCGCCTACGATATCTCAACCTTTCGAATGATGTAACACCCGACCTTCATCCTGTGCATATATCAAACTTGAAAATCTATACAAAATTTTGAACGGAAGCGTTTGTTTAATAAATGGGGATAGCTTGCTCTTATTCAAACGGTCTTGTCTGGGTAGTAGTCTCAAACAACTCAAAGTTATACCCTTAGCATATATCATGTCAGGAGACTACATCGGCCTAAATGCCGTGAGAATCACATCAAAATGCATATGAACTTGTGAGATTATTCATTTTATATATCCTCACAAATATATTTGATAATACAGATATCGGCCTATATATCTATGATGGATTACTTATAAAAGAGATTCTAACAAAGTCAAGAGAGCAAATTATTAGACAATTATACACGTGGTAATTTTAAAATTAGCCTAAGAGCAGACGTAAAAAAAGGGATCCTTCAGTCTTTGACAGACTATGGATACCCACGAAGGGGGTGCCTGCGCGTGAAATTTTTGTGGCAGGAGAAGCGCAATCTCAAACCACACCTCTCCTGAGTCGACATTGTTAAATACCAGTGGCAAGTGAAGTGTATATACAGGACGACTGGAAAAAAATGCTGACAAAACCGGAGAGAACATACAGCGCCTAGAAATCCCAAATGATCACCCATCTGGTACTAACCAGGCTCAATGTTGCTTAACTACTGTGATCTGACGAGAACCGGTGTGTCAACGTGATTATGCCGACGTAAAGCCTTACATGAAAATCACTATTTTTAGATGTCACTCCAAAATAAAAACTAAAACACTTATACACCTTGCTTAAAAGTTAACGCCAATCCAATATGCGTAATCATCTCGATGCGTCATAAAACAGGTGCATAACTCTTTCATACGTAGATTTAGTAATAATTCTAGCGAAGAAAGCCTAGCAACATTTGCAACACATCTATAAATAATAATATGTAAAATAATATCGAAATTAAATATACATAACAGGACACTAATAATTCTAACAAGATGAAAAATAGAAGAAAAAGGAATATAATTTTGTATGCGCCGTCCTATAATAAGATGCTAAAAGCTAAACTTAGCAAGAAATTTCAAAATCTGTTCGGAAAACAATTTTCTGTAACGAATCCCTGGAATAAAGCTTTGATTAAACTAACCTTTAACTGTCTTACAACACTTGCGAAAACGATAATTAAAACATATAATTAAATACTTAATGAATAAAAAATAAGTAAGAAAAGTCAACAATGCAGCAACAATAACAATAACACTAAGAAGAATAGCATATAACCAGTAGAAATAACATGAGGCATTTCGTACCTATATATTAGGACGGTAAAAGTACATTTACTAGCATAAAACGTCGATTAAAAAGGGCTAGATCCATATAACTGCAAGTTCAAAAGAAGTAGATGCTTAGTAATTATTGAATAGAATAATACTAACTAACTCATGTAAAAATTAAGACCACCCTTGTAGATTATTTTTGACTAATATATTGGAAATCCTAAAAATTAAAAACAAATCCTAAAACATATTAAATAGTAAAAGCGAAATAGCAAATAATGTATGCACAAAATAAACATTGGTGGGGAAACTTTGCATGAATAATAATAATAATAATAATAATAATAATAATAATAATAATAATAATAATAATAATAATAATAATAATAAATAAATAAATAAATAAATAAATAATCAGTTTAAAAAAAATGTATACCTTATAGGAGCCTATTCGTAACCAGACACACGCATACACACACCCACACAGACATTCAGCTTTATATATATATATATATATATATATATATATATATATATATATATATATATACTAGCAGAAGTACACGTCGTTGACTGGGTTCAAAAACAGCCTACAGAAAATGGGCTGTGATTAATGAAAGTATGATAGGTTATGAAAAGGAGGGGTTTGTAAAGAGATAGGTTTTGATACTCAAAAATTTTACCCTAAGCAAAATATGATGAAATTATAGATAATTGTCGCGAAAATATATGTTTTATATCAACTTTGTTTCCATCCGTAGCCAAGAGTGACCAACAAAATGATGTTTCCTTACAAAGAGAAAATGGTATGTATATAATAATATAAATATACAAGAAATAAATGTTACCATAGTCAATAAAAGTTACTTTTATGGTAGAAAAGTTCATTGGTTTATATTTTTAAGTAGTTTGTAAAAAATTGTTTTTTTTTAATACACGAACCGGTTCAAAAATATCAAAATGGTAGCGACTTTGAAATGGAGATTCCCGTTTTCAATTTGAAGGAAGGACACCTGAGCATTCTGTGTTAGCAATTTAAGAGAGTTACGTCAATGTAAGGAATATTTATAAACATATTTTAATGTTTTCCGTTATTTTGTGCTTGAGGAATATTCGATTTTGGCATGTGTAGTTTATACAAAAATTCATTTAAGTAGTTATCGCCTCAAATTTCGTTTTAATTTCGGTTCGCTGAAATTATTTCAAGTAAAGGTCATTAAAAACTTTTTCAAAACAATAAAAACATGAACTGCACTTTTATTGACTATGATAGCATTTATTTCTTGTATATTTATTTTTCGGGTAGTCGTTTGTTGGCTTTTTTTCTAAACACTCTTACTAAATAATATCGACGAAATATCGAAAAACAAAGAAACAAAAACGGTTTGAAAAAATAATGAGGCTTTACTTACTTTAGTAAAATAATTCGAAACAGCAAAATGGGATATAAAAAAGTAAACACGTAATTAATTTAGTATTGCGCCATCAGTTCAGGGTTGTACTATTGTAATGTAAAGAACACGCAGAAAGGGTTGTAATCAACTGAATTCCTTCTAGTACACTGACAAAAAAGCTTAAACAGATATATAAATAAAAAGGTTATGTAAAGATTTTAAAAAGACGTAATCACGTGAGCAGGATTTTTCCTTCTTTAGACACGATAACAAGTAACGTTCTTATTTTTTATTATTTATCTATTTATCTATTTTCGAAAGAGTGCAACGTGAAAGTGGAGAAGGAAAAGTCAGAGTTATGCAAAATTTGTGTCGAGAATTGTCTAAAGTTAAGTTTTTTTTGGCTTTCACTTTAATAACATGAATTTATGAGGTGAATTTATTCGACACAATATGATTCAACTAAAAAAAATAAATCAAATCTAAGTGAATTAAGATAAAGGTGTTATTGTGGACATTCGCTCCTTTTAAAAAACCTTGTTAAACTTTGTGACATATTTGCATTCTATGGAGGTCAGGCGCGAACGAACACCCAATAAATTTATTATACCCTATTTCTCCAAACTGAAATATAATTATCAAAGTATACTTACACAAATAGCTAGTATTTGTTAAACTTTGTGCCATATTTCCATGGAGTACAAGCGCGGACGCAGATCCCACAATTTTATTATACCATCCCTATTTAATTTGAAACATACTTATCAAAGTATTATTATGTACATCTATATAAAAAAAAAACTTGTAAACGTTTTTTTTTTTTCATTTTTATTTTCATACTTTAGGGGCCAGGCGCGAACGCATCCGCACACTTTTTATGAACCACCGTTCTGCCAGATCAAACATACCCATTCCTGATCCTCGATCCATCTTCTATCATTATATGCAATCAGTTTTTTTTAAAATAGTCAACCTTATTTTAGCCTATTCGTGACCAGACACACACACGCACACAGACGTTCAGCTTTATATATATATATATATATATATATATATATATATATATATATATATATATATATATATGTGTGTGTATATATGTATATATATATATAAAGGTAGACCAAAAAAAACAAATAAATAAATAAAATAATAAATAAAAAAAACATTCTAAAATAAACTTATTGAAAACAAAAAGAAGTGTTTTGATGTGATGTTTTGAATATAACAAACTAGTTATGACCAAAGTTTCATTTAATTCGGACAAAACACTAAGAAACAGGGCCTAATTAGAGTGGGGGCCCGTTTTCTTTTGGGGGGGGCACCCTATATATATATATATATATATTCCAACTTATAAAACAAAGTATGGCAGGAATATATTTATATACATATATCAATACGTATTTTATTCTTCAAATTTTAGTCCGCCCTTCTAACGGGTATAAGAACACTACCCAGATTTTCAAATCGCACAGCCACCCGCTACCTAACCGATTTATAAAAACACTGCAGTTAACATCACGTGGACTCTTCATCCAATTTTCTTCAACCCGACATCATGGCGAAATACAAAAGATTGACAAGGGAGTTTTACTCCGAAATATATTTCTTTCAAAAATATTTTACAAATAAACACTTGCTTATTTTATTAATTAAGCGCCGCAAATTTTCGCCTCAAACGTATTCAATACGTATTTTATTCCTCATATATATATATATATATATATATATATATATATATATATATATATATATATATACAGTGATGATCATATTTATTGACACGGTAAAATAAAAGTTAAATTTTGTCTAATAAATTCTAAAAAAGGGATTAAATTAAAGAAAATAACAAAGTATATTATGTATTTTTAACTGGCCTTTCCGATGCAGCAATCGGATTTTAGAAAAAATAAATAACAAAGGAACAACAAACATAATTGCAAAAAACCCTTGTTCAAAATTATTGGCACGATTTATTTAATAATCAATTGTATAGCCTTTGGCCTTGATTACCTTCCTCACTCGCTTTTCATAGTTTACAACCAAGTTGTTGCACTCTTCAGTAGTAATTTTAGCCCACTCTTCCTGACAATAATCCTCCAATTGAATAAGATTCTTAGGCTTCCTTTGCATTACCCTCAATTTTAAGGTTCTCCATAAATTTTCAATTGGATTAAGGTCTGGGCTTTGTGATGGCCACTCCAAAACATTAATATGATTGTTCTCAAGCCATTTCTTAGTCAGTTTAGCCGAATGCTTTGGGTCATTATCTTGCATGAACCACCAACGACGACCAAGTGAGAGCTCTTTAGCAGAGTCTTTCAGGTTTTCATCCAATATTTTAACATAATCTTCCTTTTTTATGCTACCTGTGACCTTAACAAGTCGCCCTGGTCCAGAGGCAGCAAAGGATCCCCAAAACATCAAACTGCCTCCACCGTGCTTCACTGTGGGTATGGTGTTCTTAGGCAGGAAAGCTTCGCCAGATTTTCTGTAAATATAAGACACTTTATTATGGCCAAATAACTATTTTCGTTTCGTCAGTCCATAGAACACGTTTCCAGAATGCAACATCTTTATCAATATGACGTTTTGCAAAGGCTAGCCTTGCTTTCAGGTGCATAGGCTTCAATAAGGGAGTCTTTCTCCGACGACATGCTTTTAAACCAGCTCTCTTCAAAACTCTACCAACTGTATGTCGAGATACATTCACTCCAGAGGTGCTCTGTTCATCAACAATCTCCCCAACAGAGATCCTTGGGTTTTGTTTTACTTGTCGAACAATTTTCCGTTCATCTCTTGGGGAAAGAATCCTTTTTCTCCCTCTACCCTCTAAACTCATAACGTGGCCTTGCGATTTGAACTTGTTTATTATGGCTCTAACAGTGGATTTGGGAAGGTTTAGCTTCTTTGAAATCTTATCATAGCCCTCCCCATTGGTATGGCATGCTACAACAAGCTTCCTGACGTCTTCGCTGTGTTCCTTAGTTTTAACCATGGCGATTGAAAATTATATTTTAGTCACTTATAATAGTTTAAATAAATCGCTATCTAAAAATTATCTGAAAAAAATTATTCACTGAATTAGCGTTAAACAAGCATAATATGGCTATAAAAAAGTTCAGAAAGCACGTAAACCGGAAATTGATTGATATTATACTGATACTAAAAGAAAAACCAAGCCGTGCCAATAATTTTGAACAAGGGTTTTTTGCAATTATGTTTGTTGTTCCTTTGTTATTTATTTTTTCTAAACTCCGATTGCTGCATCGGAAAGGCCAGTTAAAAATACATAATATACTTTGTTATTTTCTTTAATTTAATCCCTTTTTTAGAATTTATTAGACAAAATTTAACTTTTATTTTACCGTGCCAATAAATATGATCATCACTGTATGTGTGTGTGTGTGTGTGTGTGTGTGTGTGTGTGTATGTGTGTGTGTGTGTGTGTTTAATGGACTCTCCCCTGCGTCGATTTCGACGTATGAGGTTCCGCCACAACAATTAAGTTGCTCAGAAATCCACACAGATTATTTGTTTACAGTGGTGAAGGCTTTGCGTAGAACCATTCACTCGTTTAGGTAGTACGGCTAACCTCTGTCCGTGCAGATAACTGCCGCAGGACAGAGTATACAGTAGACCGCAGGTATATATATATATATATATATATATATATATTAATTTTATTTATACAAACATTAATGGCTACATATGTGCATACATGTTTCTGTAATCACCCACGTTGGGGGATTACGTCTTCAGGCCAAGAACTACCTTCAAAAGTCTTTTGAAGGTAGTTCTTGGCCTGAAGACGTAATCCCCCAACGTGGGTGATTACAGAAACATGTATGCACATATGTAGCCATTAATGTTTGTATAAATAAAATTAATATACATGCTCTGTTCACTCATTGAGCACTATTTTGGTAGACACGTGTTGTTTCATTGGATGTACTTCTAGGAAACTAAACTCTACTGGCTATATATATATATATATATATATATATATATACTTGCGCGTGTGTGTGTATCTGTAATATATTTTCCTTAACTAATCTAACTTAATCAACCTTTTTATATGATTTTCAGAGCATATGTAATGTATGTGTGTACGTTTTACAGTTTCAAAACTAATGAATCAGTCATTATGAATTTTGGAGCACAACTATTAAGCATGAACGAAGGCGAATACTAGATATATTTACTTGAATTTTAATAATTCAGAGAGTTTCAATTTGTGTAAAATTTTAACCATGAATGTTGACACCAATTGATACATAATACTCATATTTCAGTTGTTACTTTTTAGTCATGTTCACTGCAAACAAGTCATATTGCCGTTCGGACGTAAGTGGCTACTTATTGGGACTATGTTTAGAATAGATGCATGAGATGTTGGTTTGTATTAGATTTAAACTTTTATTTGGGAGTACAATGATGGAAGCATGGATGTGGGAGTAAATTCCAAAGTTTATTATCCCGTAGAAAGATGCGATTAGAGTAAAAAAACATTTCAGAATCTACAGCGAATGGGTTTTTTTTTGTTGCTAAACGGGTTTTTCGTGGGCAAATATGTCAAGGGGGTACAAGTGCGATGAGTTCATCAGAACACCGTTCATTAAAGTACTTGTAAAACAGGCACAGAAATGCAACATTGCGGCGATGGAACAGGGGTCTGAGCTTCGTTGATAGTGCGAAACCTATAAGATTTGAAACTCTTTTTTTGGACTCGGTCAAAGGGAGAGAAATTAGTGGTAGATGCAACGTCCCAGGTATGGCAACAATACTCCATGCATGGGCGAATGGTGACTTGTACATGAGATTCTCAAGTGGTAATAATCTTCTAGCACGGTAGAATGGAGCCAACATTCTAGGCAGCAGCCTTTGCAATGTCCTCAATGTATTTCATGTTTCTTGCGAATGTTGGGCCAAAGAGTGAGAAGGAAGGTTTTTCAGATAGGGTATCATTAGTCAGGGATATCTGTGGTTAATAAGAATTCTATTAATTTTGAAAGGAAAGAAGCTTAGTCTTAGTAGCATTAAATATTATCATCCATTCCAGAACAGACTAGAGGTCGTTTTGTAGAAATGTTGCCATTGTCTTAGATATGTGTGCACCCGTTCGTCCCTCATGTTTATTATAGCGTATTGCATCATCGGCAAATGAACCCATCTCAGATACAATATTATCATGGATGTCGTTTATGAATACCAAGGATAATAGAGGTCTAAGGTTCTGTCAATAAATTTAAAAGAATTAAGACGGCATTATATGGGCCTCACATACAATTTAAAAGTTCATTTTTATTTCAAGTTTGCATAAACTTTGATCCATAGTAATCAGAAACCAATTAAGCAGGATTCGGTGAATTAAAATTTTATACTATGCCCCAATAAGATTAAGCATTGAAAGTTGGATATTCTAGAATTCAAGTCATTTAAGGAATTTCGATCAAAATTAGAATAAGTATTACAGAGATAAGGTTTAGTATTACTTTGAGTGGTGCGAAACATTTTGAATGACTAAATTGTTCATTTAAAATATTAAATGTCTCATTTTCGTGGTCCTGGATATGACCTTAAACTATATCCAGTGGTGAGACCCCAGCTTGTGGGCTTTGGGGAGTGTGAAGCCACCCTTTAATTACCATTGCTCCCAGGTCCACTCTGACCCGGAGTGGTAGTACCTGATATTCTATTAAAAAATAATTTTTCTTCAAAATCTTTGGATTCGGCATTAAATAACCCGAAAAGGGTTGATATGCCGTAAAACAAAAACAACCAACCAACTCATTTTCGTAGAATGCCGACATCTCAGAAGAAAACACGAGTGTTAGGAAACGTACGTGGTAGTTGTATGTGTGTAAATATATTTTATGTGTTGCGTATTTGCTTAATCATTAATGAACATCTTATACTAGGAATGTACAAATATAGATAGATAAACCTATCAATATAAATGTATACGTAGATGTATACAGTAATAGAATTCAGCATAGATAGATAGATAGATAGATAGATAGATATCGTTTTGTGCTAACGTCACCGATTTGGTTATCAGATTGCTAGAATATCAATCATTATCCTAACTTCCGGTCATATTTCTTTTCTTCTCATCGCTATTGCATGTCATCAATCCCTGACCAATCATACTGATTTCAATCTGATCCGGCTGAGGACAATATCACGTTCCAGTCACATATTTAGTTCACTACGTCGCCATTGTTCCCTCGGAAACCGGCGGAACAACCTACCCACACACTTCCCCCATGTTATACCCTGGATAATTGACTTCTTTCTTGGTAGCAGACCGCAATTTAGATTGAAGTTGTTGATCTCGTTCTGTTAGACGACTTCATTTAGCTCGACTAGATATCCCGGCCTGTCTGCATGGCTTCTTTCTCATGAAAAAAAAATTGCAGAAAATGACGTACGTGATCGATTTTAGAGGTCTCTTCGTCAATGACACTGTGCTGCATAAAAAAATCTCTTGATTGTCAACCAAATAGATTTCAATTATTATTCTTAAGCTGGGTTAATCAATGTTTGTTTCCATAAGGATTTTCTTTACGATATATTTTAATCACATTAGTTTATTTTACTTCAGTCGAAGAAATCAGAAATCAAGGGCCTCCCCTAACTGGGGCTTACACTTGAACTGTATATAAGATACATAGATATTCGACTGTTCCATTAAAGTTCTTTATCTCTCAAACACTGACTTAGTAAAGAAGTTAGGAACATAATTTTCATATCCTCAGTTGACCATTTTTAAAATGTTATAGGATATGAAATCTTTCTTTTTGGATTGTCGGTCTTACTAAATTCCAGGAAAAGAATCCATCAAGCCTGGTGGCGAATCCAGCTTCGCGTTGCTAATTGAAGTAACATCACTTGGAAAAGGTGCACCACTCCGCGTAAAAGCTAGTGTGGGTAAGCAATACCGAGGAGATTTACTTGGGCTGCGAATACTATGTGATTTTAAATATTTAGTCGGAGATACATCAAGAGAAAATATTCTCGTGCCAAGTTGTCCGTACAGAGCCCTGTACAGAGAGACCTTAGACATTCCAGAATAATCTCTACTAAGCATTCAAGTTATCTTTTTTATTCACATTTTGTTTGTTTTATTTTGCTTCAGTCAAAGTTTCAGAAATGAAGCCCCCCCCTACCATGAGCTAACACTTGAACTCTATATGAAATACATAGATATCCGAATGTTCCATTAAAGTTTTTTATCTCTCAAACACTGAGTTAGATAGGAAATTAAGAACATAATTCCCCCCCCCCAATTACCCATTTTCATATGTTGTAGTATATCTTTCGTTTTGGTGTCTTGACCTTACTGGATTCAAGGGCTAATATTAATCTAGTCTGTTGGAGTATCCGGATTCGTGTTATTACTTGAAGTAACATCACTTAGAGCAGGTGCACCATTCCTCATAAAGGTTAATGGAGATTAGCCATACTGAGGAGATCTTATTTGGGCAGCGATTACTGAGTGGTTTTGAATATTAAGTTAGAGTTTACTTCTAAGAAAAAATATCCTCATGCCAGGTTTTTCTGGCAAATCCCTGTACAGAGAAGCCTTAGAAACTCGAGGATAGTGTCTAGTAGGCATTCAGGTTCTCTCACACAGAATGCGTGCAAAGATGTTTACTGATATTTACATTGAGTTATAAAAAATTATTTTAATTTTCTAATAATACGTAGTTCGCAATTTATTGATTACGACTACCATATCATATAAAAATTTCGTCTGTTTTGCTCACTCACTCTCACTCAGTGTATGTTGTTTGACTCCATTGCTATTTGAGGTAGTGTTATTAATCTTGATTTCGTTACCCTTATGTCTCTCTTTTTCTCACTCTTTCCGGTTATGACAGTAACATGTAATAAAAGTAACTATATATATATATATATATATATATATATATATATATATATATATATATATACTAGCATTTCAGTTGTCCGGGTGTTTGGATGTGTATGTTGAGCAAAAGAACAAAGTGGTAGTAGGAAGGCAGGCTCGAACCCGTACCGCAAAGGAGGAAAAGAAAGGGGTAAAACCTAACGTTTATGCTGTTACGACCACCGCTAAACCGGAAGTGATATTTCTTAAAATTAAGGCTAGACAATCTAAAGGAGAGGATAACTTTCAAAAATATCGGCGAAGAAAGTGACCCCCCCTGTAGAAAAGTGCCTAGTTGAAGGTGATGATATTAATGTTTTTAGCCAATGTTTCGATATTTGTCGTATGAAAGGTCAAACTTTAAAACGATACTGATCTTGGTAAAATCCGTCGCCTCTATTGAAAGTTTAAGGAAGACATGCAAAAAGACATACATACATACATTTATATATCGGTAACTAAAAATTTTCGAGCCAAACTGATGAAAAAGCTTGCCCTATCTCTGAATACCCTTTATGTAGAATTTCAAATATTTAGACCAGACATTGTTTGAGTAATTTCGAAGAGACCGCAGAAGTCAATTTTTTAACTTTGACCCTGAAACAAAAATGTAGTAGGCAAAAAAAAAAATGTTCTGTCAGCAACAGTACAACTTCAAAATAGTCAATATCGCCCACCTCCAGAAGAGAGGGAATTCCTGTCCGTGATAACCGTGGTAAAAAAAAAGAGACACACTCCAATCGCCAGAAACACCCACACACACAATTTGCAGGACACTGCCGACTCGTCTCTAGCCTCCTGCTTTTATAGTGGCCGGGAATTATCCATTTGCATAATCGCATCAGAAAGAAACGTGATTTTCCGAGAGTTGCATGGGGTAAACGCTAATAAAAACCCCTGGACGCCATCTTGGAATTCTCTTTTTTCCCCCAACCGGTGACACAACAGACGTACCCGAGGTAAGCTCTTTTTCCCCTCATTTTAGTTATTGCTACTTTTGCTACACCCCCCCCCTGATCTCATGATCACAAACGGGGCAGGGGGCAGTCGTCTTTGTCTGGTACTTCTCCGAAGAACCGGAGGCAGCACTTCCTCCCTGCCATCCTCCTCATCGCCATTATTGCCACCAGTCTGCTCCATAGGCGGTGTTTCACAATCAGGGCAGGGGGGCAGTATTCGTCTCTGTCGGGTACTCCTTCGTAGAGGCAAGACGGGTGGTCCTTCCTCCGCTTCTTCAGTATGTACATTATATGGCTCAAAATCCTCTCCGTCGTCCTGCATCATACTCTCTGTCTTTTCAGAAGACATCATACTGTCTGAGTCTCCCTCTTCCTCCGATGTAACAACATAATGGCGAGGGCGCAAATCCTTCACGTGACGAGGCACACCGTCCACCAAAATTGACTGAGGGCTGATCACCTTGGTCACCTCACCCTTGCCGAAGCTCGTGGTACATCGATTGTGTGGTTTTTTGACCCATACGCGATCTCCAACCTGGTAAAAGCTGTTCTTGGGACCTGGGGACGCAGTTGCGATATTGGTCTCCTTTACTCGAACTTCGTATTGATAAATCCTGTTGGCAGGCGCAGTGGAGGGAGATGTGTCGTCTCTTGGTGTGATGTTATACCAGTAGACAGCCTCCTGTATGGGACAACACATTCTAGCCGCTATTCGTTTCACTGTACGGTGACATCGCTCCGCTATGCCATTCCCGGCTGGAGCGTATGCACAACGGAATCGCAAGTGAACTCCCCATTTACGTGCAAATGCTTGGAACATATTGCTGCAGAAAGCTGTGTCATTGTCTAAAAGGAGTTCATGCGGCGCGCCACGCTCGAGGAACACTGCCTCCAACTGATGAATCACGCTTGCCGAGTCCTGCCTTGCCAATTTCCTCCAAATGGAGAAACGCGATGGACCACAGTCTGTTAAAGTTAAGAAATGGAAGGTGCCATAATGTGTGATATCCATTCCAATTCTCTGCCAATTCTCGTTAACTTCCAGCTTTCCTTTTTCCCACCTGACTGGCGCTGGGTCAATGGACTGACATTCCTCGCATTTCTGTATGACCGTTCTGACAGTTGCTTTTGTCGTGGTTGGACATCTTCTTTCTGACAAAGTAGGTAGTGCGTCGCACCCCCGGATGTCCACTATCTTTGTGAATAGCCATGATTTGACTCTCATCCAGCTCGTCTGTGTGGACCGCGCCTATCACTGGGTCAAGACCGTTTTTCTTTTTCATTGCCTCAAACCACCGCTGTGGCACTCGTGTCAGTCGGTCAGCAATGTTTCGTGCTGATGGAACCAGCGTCACATCCACTGTCAGCCCGTACTCTTTCACGAGCTCCTTAAGAGTGCTTAATCGCCTCCTAATAAGCATCTCGCTTGCTGCTTTGGTGCGTACTCGCGCCTTTCCAGTTAGTGTGTCCGAGACCCAATGGTATACGCAAACAGAATCTGTCTTTATGTGTAGCACCTTGCTCTGCCACTGGAGAGCCAAATTGATGCCTTTCAATACGGCATCCAGTTCAGCCAAGTTGATATGTTGAGAGTCATCTTCAGGTCGCAGCCAACATGCATCTTCCAACACAGTTTCATACATCTCCAAGGCTGCCCCAATTGCTAGGGAGCTAGCATCGACCCATACATTCAGCTCTTCGCCGTCCACACACCAATTTCCCTGTGCCGGATCGTTCTGCTGTGCAGATTTTAAGGTTTCGAACATCATACGATGTAGTACGGCGTCCCTTGCTTCATCATCCCAGCCCTTCGTTACCGAACTTACTCTCCTTCTGAGTATTCCGCAAGCCACACGAAGCCAACCGCACACCGGAAAGTGCCCGACAAGTCGACCACACAGGGAAAAGATTGTTCGTCGCGTAACAATACTGGGAGCCTCCGGAATTGCATTTCCTCGCTTCCACCGCAGTTCATTGCGTTCCATCCTGACTACCAATCCCAGCACCCGTGCACCGTCCTTCAACTGCTCCGGGTTCTTGCACTCCAACCCGAACTGCGCGAGATGTTCTCTCACACGGGTCGCGGGCACCACATCTTCATTGACAAAAATGTCATCAATGTAAGCAGATGCTGCGCGGCTTATAACTTCTTCCTGAGATAGTACTTCGCTGACAATTGCTCTCATTATCAAGGGAGCCACATTCAAACCAAACCCCAGACGGGTCAGACAGTATTTTTTCCCATCGATTTCCACAGTCTGGTATGGCCACAGTGTCTCATGAACCCGGACTTGTAGGTATGCTCTTCTGAGGTCCAGTAGAGACACGTTAGCAGCTTTTTGTCTCCACTCACGCAGCTTAGCCGCACAAACATCTGCGTTGGCCGTAAATGCGTCTACGTAATGATTTAGCTCCCGGTAGTCCATCACCGGGCGCACTTTGGCTTTGTTCTGCTGTATCACAGCCATCAGGGGAATTAGACCTTTGGGGGGTCCCAATTTATCCTCTGGGTATGGCACGAGCCAACCATTATCTATCCAGGTGTGGAGCTCCTGCGTGTATTCTTCACGAATTTCTGCTGGCACTGGGTACTCTGACACTCGATTATGCAGCCTTTCAGGGGGGTGGTCCACAGACCATTTCCACGATGCGGTCCACGTTCGGTTTTGATGGTCAAAGGTAGCAGTGAAATCTGGTTCATCGATAGAAATGGCTGCGCGCATTTAATACTTTTCCTGGCGCCCAGCCGCACTGATCCTGTAGGCTTGACAACGACACCTCCTAGAGCTTTTATGGCGTCGATCCCTAGAAGCAAGTCAAATCCCAGTGGCTTGCCATGCACCACCAACACATCGACTCTGGCAGACACACCTTCATCAGTGGATACAGAGACCGTTCCAACACCGCAGCACGCATGGGACATTCCACCAATTGTGTTGACATTTACGTTTGTTTTTCTCCAAGACCGGCACCGGTCTGCATGTAAAATGGTCCTGGAGCATCCTGTATCAATAAGCGCCAAACATCGCGTCCCGTCAACATGGATGCTTATCACCGGGAGCGTCGTGTTCACATCTTGGTTGGGAAGGAGACTGGCGCTTATGCGTCCTCCCCTTGCTCGTTTCCCGAGCAGTTCCGAGCCCAGTGTCCACTCTCACCGCAACGGTAACACCGTGTTCCACGTTTTCGACAGTCCCTTGCAAGGTGGCCTTTAACACTGCATTTGAAACAGGTCACGTTAACAGGATGATTCTGGGCCCTGTTGTTGGGTGAGCGTGTGGCCGCAACCACATCCTGATTTTGTTCGCCAGTCGTCGTCAAAATTCTCGCTCTCGACATTAGCTCCCCCATGGTCAGGGCTTTGATGTTCGGCACCTGTTGAAGAGCAATTGAGATGGTGTCAGGGAATCCAGTGACAAAAATTAATTTTGTGAGTTTCTCTAAGCTTTCTCCTGTGAATCCGGCCAATCCAACCAACTGCCTGATTTTGTTGGCGTACACATCCACACGTTCACCAGCCCATCTAACCATAGTTATTTTTCTATATGCTGCAAACGCGTCATCAGTAAATGCCTCCTTTAATCGAGCCTACATCTGGTCTATTTTCTTTTGATCGCCCTCCTCCATTTCCATGTAGAAGGCCAGCGCATCGCCTTCCAGGTATAAAGGTAGCAGACTCGCTACGTCATCCACCTGCTGAAGTTGTGCGACAAGTCTCACTTTTTTCAGCCACGCTACAACGTCTCCCTCGCCAGAGAACGGCTTGATAATATCACTGCTTATCCGCACCTTCGCCATATTCGGGCCGAAATAGCTTGAAACAAAAATGTAGTAGGCAAAAAAAAAATAAATGTTCTGTCAGCAACAGTACAACTTCAAAATAGTCAATATCGCCCACCTCCAGAAGAGAGGGAATTCCTGTCCGTGATAACCGTGGTAAAAAAAAAGAGACACACTCCAATCGCCAGAAACACCCACACACACAATTTGCAGGACACTGCCGACTCGTCTCTAGCCTCCTGCTTTTATAGTGGCCGGGAATTATCCATTTGCATAATCGCATCAGAAAGAAACGTGATTTTCCGAGAGTTGCATGGGGTAAACGCTAATAAAAACCCCTGGACGCCATCTTGGTAATTCTCTTTTCCCCCCCAACCGGTGACACAACAGACGTACCCGAGGTAAGCTCTTTTTCCCCTCATTTTAGTTATTGCTACTTCTGCTACAGACCCCTATTATGACCACTTAAAATTTAATGTTTTGGGCTCAAATCAAGTTATTAAGTTAGATCCATGTCCAAAGAACCTATATCTAAAATTTCAAGTGCGTAGACCCAAAATTGTCGGAGGATTTTGGTAGAGTTCTCAAAGGTCAAATCGTTGAACGTTAACCCTTTACTCGGCAAATTTCTTGCCAAAAACCGATTACATCGATTTTCCCAAATCTCAGTACCCTGTATAGCAAATTTCAAGTCTGTAGACTAAAAATTGACAGAGGTATTGCGTAGGGAAATGTACACAGACACACACAGACACACAGACACACACACGTTCACTATATATATATATATATATATATATATATATATATATATATATATATATATATATATATATATTAGTCCTTGCGGTAAAGAGCAGAACACAAAATGTATTAAATAATAATAATAGAATAACAATAGCAAAGACTTGCGCTGGCGAGGACTACTATTACCGTAACCAGTTATACAGTCATTTTGAAATTTTCATCTCTCATTTTTCTCGTTATGTACTGAATATTTGTTAATGAAACCTATGTGAAATATGTTCCTCATTAAATTTTAAAGATTTTCTATTCTGAAAGAAGTTAAAAAAATTTAATCTAAATGGTTAGTTTAAATTTCTGTTAAAAACTTCAGATTTTCTCATTATTCAGACCTGTATTACAAAGAGGGGGTTGCAAAAAAGAGTTGTGGTGAGGAGAAGTACAAACTGAAACAGAGAGAATATTCAGACCTGTATTACAAAGAGGGGGTGCAAAAATGAGTTGTGGTGTGAGAAAATACAAACTGAAACAGAGAGAATATTTAGATCTGTAATAATGCAAGGGGGGGTTGCAAAAATGAGTTGTGGTGTGAAGAGAAATACAAACTGAAATAGAGAGGAGAGTTTTATAAACAATCTTAAAAAGATAGGATACAAGTTAGAAAAGCATTTCATCCAAGGCATGAAAATTGTTAAACAAAATGTTTTTACTATAGGCTTTAAAAATAAAGGTACAAGATTCAATTTGATATCTATTGATCTTCAAAGGGCATTTTTATAAATTTTACAAACTAAGGTATAAAAATTTCATTTAAATTGAATAAAATTACCTTGCATTTATTTTATGTAATGTATATTTTGTTGCAATTTAAAAAAACATTATCTTTCATCTAGCAATTAATGATATAGATATAAAATTTTCAATGTACCTTTATTTTTAAAGCCTATAGTAAAACAATTGTGTTTAACAATGTTCATGCCTTGAATGAAATGCTTTTCTAACTTGTGTGTGTATGTATATATATATATACATATATATATATATGTGTGTGTGTGTGTGTGTATGTGTGTGTGTGTGTGTATGTGTGTGTGTATTAGAGAGAGAGAAAGGGATTAAACAAATCCTATAATATAAATTAACAACGGAAAAAAAGAAGCCCTAATAATTGAAAATTTCACCAATGCTTTATGGGCTTTTCTAAGAGCAAAGTAAAAGCTGAAAGCCGAAAATGACGTCATTGAGTTACTATTTGCTTTGCTTCGCCCCGATCAGAGTTTGACATCATGGTCGTTTTTTAACGTGGAGAAAGGAACAAAAACAAAAATTGTCTCAGTCGGGAAAGATTTCTCTTCCACTGCGAGAGAATAAGAAATTGAAGAGTTAGTATCTAAAGACAGATAATACGAGGGCCAAGGAAATGGCGTTATTGAGTTATTAGGCTATTCCTTGTCCATTTATATATATTATGAATGAATGACAAAAGTCTATATTTCAAAGTTCATCATGCTCACCATTTTACAATGTATTCCTTTAATTCAGTTGCCATTTACAATTTTTGACAGTACCTGTTTCGTAGCACAAAATCAATCGCTTAATTATTATATCAATCACTGAATCTATTTTTCCCTTTTTCTCATCAGAAAGAATTAGCAACAATCAATCCACCAAAAGCATAAATTGTAAATGTCAACAGAATTAAAGGAATAAAAATATAAGATGGTAAACATCATTAATTTTGGAATATAGACTTTTGTCATTCATTCATTATATTGCTCTGTAATTACATTGAGCTTCTTAAATAAGGATTGGTATATATTATAAGGAAATAAAGTATATTTCCGCAGGAAAAAATATATAAATAATTAAATATATATATATATATATATATATATATATATATATATATATATATATATATATATATATATATATATATTAGCCTGTGTACACCGCTTTCCTTGGGTGTTTGGGGGTGTGCGTTGAGCATAAAAAAGTGTTATTAGTTAGGCAGGTTCGAACCCATACCGCAATAAACAAAGAGAACGTAAAAAACGTGACGTCTTTGCCGTTGTGTCCATCGCCAAACCGTAAGTTACGGACGTTTGAATTAAGGCTAGTCAATCGAAAAGAGGGGATGACTCTCGAAAATATCGACTAAAAAATCGACCCCTCCCTGTAGAAAAGTGCCCAGTTGAGGGTGTAGAAATTATAGTTTTTAGCCAATTTTGCAATATTTGTCGTCCGAAAGATCGAGCTTCTTTTATTCTCAACCATAAATTAAATAAATAGAAAAGAGGGGGTTTAATATGAATATCAATACAAACAAAAAAAATGAATTTGTGAAAGTGTAGATATGCATATATATACCTATATGCATATGAAAATTCTTTTTAATTATGAATGTTAACATTTTTTCACCTTTAGTAATACTATCCGGTATACTATCCAGGTATTAATGTTTTTTAAAATTATTTATATTTCCCTCGCTCTTAGTGATTTAATAATAGCGCTTTTACTGTTGCACACACACACACTTGGGACAATGATTTTGCATATGAATGCATAACAAAGTACCTATTTAGATAGCTCAATAATGTAACACTAGAGCTATTATTTTTATTTAAAGATACCACGTTAGTAGGAGTAGACACCCAATTATTTACTAATTTTCAGATACTTTCTACCTATTTGTATTAACGTGGTATCTTTAAAGAAAAGTACACACACATATAAATATATGACATTTATTAGATTCCCTACGGAAGCAAAATGTGACACAACGTCGTCGAACAAAAAAAAAATAGAACGAGAAAGAGAAAACACGCAGTAATGATCGTGTGTGCGTATGTGCGTGTGTGTGTGCGCTGTGAAGTTTGAATAGTAGTACGAACAATTCCATAACAGCGTCGGTCTGCGTTGTAAGCGTCGGTCTGGCTTGTCGCTAAGCAACGACCTGGAAAAATGGCCGGTCATTTTCATTTGCATACGTACAAAAATACATAGTTGCAGATACTTGTAGAAAACATTTCGATGCAAAACCTACCGTAAAACAATGCCAAACACACCAAGTACCTTCGTGTGAAATTTTATAAAAATCCGTCCAGCCGTTTTTGAGTCTACAACAAATAAATTTACAAAGTTGAATTTATAAAAAAGTATATATATGTTGCATCGTCTTTACAGACGTTCGCCATCCCATTGCTCCCCACCAACCTCATCACAGTTTTCGGGTCAATCCTTGGCGACACTTAAACCCCGTCCGTCAGCCCGAAGATGACTTTTCAGGCCAGCGTTAGAATTGCACACTCTGCCACACATATGGCAGATAAAGCTGTGCGTTAAAACTTGTTTTACTTGTGGCTCCGTCGTTTTGCTCACTTTTCTCGTGGCATGTGTGTTTTTATGGTTAATGTGACCTGCTTTTGAGAGGAGCATGCGATTACAAGCCTCACATTTCCAGCTGTTCAATTGAATGTTCCCCTTCCGAATACTTCTCTTATATATATATATATGCAATTTTAAAAATGAATTGTTCGAAAATCAAATCCTTTTTACATGTTATTTCTATTGCAATATTTTAAGGTGCACACGGACTTTATGGACACCCTATATATATATATATATATATATATATATATATATATATATATATATATATATATATATATAGTGTTGGGAAGATTAATTCGAATCCGAATCGGGAATCGAAAAAATCGTAACGTTTTAGAGTATTAGAATCGGAATCGGAATCGGAAAAGTGTGTGTCTATTTTCCGATGCCTTAAAATAGAGTTCCTTTCAAAATCGTCCCCTGCTGGCTGTTATTATAAAATAATAAATATTTATTGATTGTAAACTATTTGTGCAACTAATATTTCCAGATTATCCCAATCACAATTTTTTTTTTACGTTTGAGAAAATATATGCACATTTATCATGTGTATTTATGGGATCGGAAAAGTACTAACTTTATAGTTTGACTAGAGTACTCGTGATCCGTTGGGTCAGTGTATGTTACCGTTAGTTATGGAGTAGAGAGTATACAGAATTAATGTATAAACGCACAGAAATTGAATGCACGCGCGTGCGAAAAAAGGGGCAACAAATGCAGTAATTGAATGCATGCGCGCATGGAAGCAAAAATGGCGAACACATTACGGAATACATTGGATGAAAAAGTTCTTAACATAATTGCCCTTAGATTAAATGAAAAATGAAAAATCTTTTATATAAGAGGGGTGTAATATGTTGAAAAAATTGAGAAAATATAAACTCAAAAAATACAAGGAGAGAGTGTGCATTGTCCAGGTCCATTTTGTACTCTACTAATTTACTTTAACAGTTTTGAAATGTAAATGTTTCATATCTGTTAAAAACATTAATTTCAAATAATAAGTACAAATGCAGTATATGATATTGCCGAAGACGATCTTAATAGATGGCGCAGGTTTAAATAAAATGTATTTAAATAAATTACATTAAAAAAAAAATATGTTTGAAAAAATATAATTACAGGAATAAACGTACAAAGCGAGATCAAAAGAGAGAGAGACGAAATAAATGTGTGTTGTTGTTTTTTCGGCATCGCTCTGAAGTGTTATTTTTTTCTTTGGCATAAAAAGAAATGTAAAGAGTGAGATATATATATATATATATATATATATATATATATATATAGAGAGAGAGAGAGAGAGAGAGAGAGAGAGAGAGATGGAAGAATATATACAGATAAAGATACGGAGGGATAGAAAGAGAGAAAAATACAAAATGACACCGTAAAATATAAGAAAATGAACGCAACAATTTACTCAGAGGGCAAAAGTAGATATCATTGCAACGCAATATTTGAATGGTTCATCAGTGTTCGTTTTACATTCGAATAACGTTTATCCGGGATATAGGAATGGTCAGAGCTCAGATAATCAGGAAGGTTAGAATTATTCTGGGGAAACTTTATTATTTTTTTAAGCGGAAAAGGGAAAGATTGTTATGTATATGAGCTTATGATCCAGTTACAAATGTTGAAACCCCATTTCTGTCGAAACTGCAGAATTTTTCCCGGTGATGACTCGGGGCGGTGGGAGGACTTGATATTTAGAGGGAAGATATAAATTACTTCTTCTCAAAATGGTTGCGATTATTATGGTGTTGGTCCCCAGTATAAAATGTAGGATTTTATTATAACGATTCAATGTGTCTAAAATGGCGTTCTAAAGTTACATAAGATAGTGGCTAGTAGTCTAGACATAATAAATTTGTATGTGACATCTGTTGTTGCAAACCAACGGTACTTTGGTCCAGAGAGGAATTTCTGCAATTAAAATATTATATATAGAAATTATTTGAACTCATTTGAACGTTAACATGGTTGGATCATTGTACAACTCTACAAGTAATCTAATCCTCTACTTGTATAAGATCCAGGTACGGCCTAAGACAGGGGAATGATGCTACATCTTTTCGGAGATGAGTTTTTCGGGGTTTGAGGGTAGAATTCTCAGGTAGGATGCTATTTGTCATGGATATAGGCGGTTGGGGAAGCGTCTTGTAAATGTTAAAGGCGAGCAGCTTAGTTTTACTAGCATTAAATGCTACCCTTTATTTGCGGCCCTATTCCATTATAGTCTGGTGGTCATTTTCTAACGATTCTGCCATTGTCTTTAATTTATGTACATCTGTTCTTCCCTCGTGCATATTATAGAGCGTGGTATCATCAATAAATATACCCATTTCGGACACAATATTATCAGGGAGGTCGTTTATGAATATCAGGAATAATAATGGTTCAAGGGTCGACCCCTGAGGCACTCCCGCATTAATAATGCTTGGATGTGTGTCCGTTAATGATGGTAATGTATTGTTAATACTTCAAAATCTCAGCGGTATGTGAGTTTTTGAGAAGCGCTCCCATCGCGTCTTTGCACCCATTGCGTGAAACCAAATTTAATTTATAACTCATATTTGGACCCCTTTCGCGGAGTAGCTGTGTTCGAGTACGAATAATGATTAGTTTAAAAGTGAATGCTGTGCAGACAAATATAGAAACGTATAAACATAGCTAACATGATAAATCCGAAAACGATGGATGAAAATCATTGAATTTAAAGTGCAAAATAGATATGTTCACTTCAAATCAAAGCAAAGAACAAGTTGATAAAACAACAACAAATAAATCATTTAAAAGAAATGAAAAAAAAAACGACCAAATGAATAGATCAAAAGATTTATTGGCGAAATCGCTGATATTTTTAAATAAAAGTTGAGTAAAAGAAATATCTCATTTAAAATCAGCTGAATTATCTTTCCTCACGCAGACACTTTGACGCATGCGCATACAAGATACGAACGAAGTCACGTCAGGGCATCGATTCTGTCTTGAATAATAACCTCATCCCACGCCGCACAACAAGCGAGAATGGGTTACGCAAAATAAAAATAATGAAATAATGAAGCTCACTGTTTTATTCATGTCGCGACCTTAAAAAATAAGGCTAAAACCTGAGAGGAGGTATGAGATTATTTCAGAGCCGGTGAGATGAATTATTAAAACTCCAGATAATGCACTGGCGGTGGCATCTAGAAGGAGCGTGAAAGTAAAGTCGAACAAAAATGGCGACAGTAAATATTTAGAAACAAAGTAGAAACGTGTTGAATTGATTTGTCCGGGTAGAAAATACACATACACACACACACGCACACACACAAACACACACACACACACACACACACACGCACGCGCACACACATATATATATGTGTGTGTGTGCGTGTGTGTGTGCGAATGAGGTGACTAGTGTAAGTTTAACATTCGACGTAAAGCATTTGGCTGTTTTCTTTTCTTTTAAGTTTTACACACATATACATACAAACACACACCTATACACGCACACATATATTTATATATACACACATACACCTATACACACACCCACATATATGTGTGTGTGCGTGTATAGGCGTGTGTGTGTGTGTAGGTGTGTGTTTGCATGTATATGTGTGTGTAAAACTTAAGAGAAAAGAAAAAGCCAAATACTTTACGTCGAATGTTAAACTTAGACTAGTCACCTCATTTGACAAGGCCATTTGGGGTTGGAATAAATTCATAATAAGGTTGGACTACGGGGGATTTTTTACGTTCATATTTGCTCTTACCTGTAAGATAGCCTACAGGAATTTTCTATCCTTTACGGATTTAATATTATATATATATATATATATAATTCAATAATTCAGATTACTTTGTATGCACAGGGTATACTGTTGTGGTCCTGGTTAGGGGTCACAGTGTTAAGGTGAAAGAGTCCTGATGTTCACTATTGCGGCTGTAATCTTCAGTCGAGAGCAGAAATGTCTGGCTTACATCGTGCCAGACGGGTCCATATTATCATGAATATAGAGGTGTCAACCACCGCAGAACATAAACGATCCAGACAATTGCTACTGTGTTTATGCAATAGTGCTCAATAATAAATATATATATATATATTTATCATTATATATATATATATATATATATATATATATTTTATTCATACAACCATGTACAAAATGAAAATATGAGAATATGAGAATATATTGATTGTTAGCCATAAAAACTAAGATTTCATGGAGCCCACATAACATGCCAGTTTATTGGTTGTTTGTATTGAAGAAAGGAGGAAAAACATCACAACTAAAATAGTCACAAGTTTAATTAACACTTTAAATGAACCGTTAGTCTATTTTCTGTTGAGGATATAAGTACTGACTTAAATGAAGGTTGAAAAAGTGTCATCTAACATGCAGTTTGTTCGGGTAGCTAGATTAGATGTTAAAAAGTAGGGGGTCCGAATGCAATTATTTAGAAGAGGTGTGAATTAATGGTATTGTAAGGAATATTACGCTTGTAAAAGGGGGAGGGGGCTATATTACAATTGGACATTCAGATTTTCAAATGTGTAATATTATTATATTCTTATGCAGAAAGATTTTTTGAAAAAAATCAGTCGATATTGCTCACACGTCTGATTACTAACGGTCAAATTTAATGAAAATATGAAATATTTGAATTTTTAAATGACACATCGTGCCTATGTTACGCCTCATCAGTAATTCTGATAAACCTTTTTAACTTGATTTATATTACAGTCCTACTGTTAACATTTAACAAAAATCTCGACATTTAAATTCAAACGAATGACTTGTATAACTCTTTAAACCATTCAGATATAACTAAATTAAACTAAATATACGGAACATTAAAACCACTTGTATATTGAATCTGTTTTCTAAAATCTATAATTTTGATTTATTAATTTAGGAGTGAAATTTTTACATAGAAATATATGATCATATAAACATATCTAATCTTATAAGGATAGTAGAAGTTGTACACCAAAATCTGGAACCCAGAGCTGAGCCAAAATCATCGCTGACATGGACGGTCACAAGTAAAAGACTTGCCGAAAGATAACGTGTCATCGCATAATCATCACAGATGCCTTCAAGGAGTCGAAGAATGTTAAGGATATGGCTTTGATGAACGAGCTCAAGAACTAGTCAGCCGTGATGCTGAGGTTCCTTTCTGACAAAAAAATTTCGATTTTGACAAGACGTGCAGCAGATAGAACGACTGGGTGGATCTACAAAGGCATCATGTCCATTTTGTCCATCGTTTTTAATCCTTTGATAATATTAATTCATGGCATATAACTGACATTCTCATTAACTCTTATACTCGAGTTGCTCTGAAGCTTGCTATGTGGCGACTCGTTAGTGTTAAAAGCAATTGCATTTGAGATTAATAGGGACCAGATAATCCCGAAATTGTGAGCTTAACTGAAATGAAGAATTGTAAGTTTGTTTTGATGATACAAATCGGAGAGATTTCCCAAAAATATGGGGTTGTGTCTGATGCGTTTTCGCGGTCACTTCTCGACAGTCCTCACAATCGATTACAACGTGTGAAAATTGCTAGACTAAAAACTCAGTTTAAATATATTTTTGTTGATGAAACACGAAAGCTTATTTCTTGTTGGAAATCAAGTCTTTGAAAAATGGATATCATATCTCTCTCTCCTTCCCGCTCTCTCTCCCTCCCGCCCCCTCTCTCTCTCTTTCTTTCTACTCAATCGGTATTCTAGTGAAAGTACTCAGCTGAGCTCCAATCTCTGGTTTCTCCCCGTACGGCATCATAGCAAAAACTCGTACCATATCAAAGAAAAACTTATTTTTCCTCAATATGCATAAAGTGCGATGGAATTTTCACGAACGAAGATATTTCACAAGGAATTTCGGACTGTGCTACACATTGCCACTGCGCTGCTTTTCTTAAGATTATACCTTGGTCATTTTCAAATCCAATGTCTATAAATTCCTATTAGAACCATCCCTACAAGTATTCGAATTTGATCCCAACAATCATTCAATCTCAATAACTCTAATCCTCGAGTGACTTCATACCTTGATATATCATGGCCATTTTCTTAGTTAAACAAGTGGAGCATGCATGGACCTCCGTGGGTACACAGTGATCGAGGCATAAAAAATAACCAAGTTCAACATTTGCCCCTCTCCCTCCTCATTTAGCCCAGTCTCCAGGGGACGTCAAATCCTGGTGAAAAAGAACAAACGGTGCAGTTTTAGGCCTTAACATACGTAAATTTGAGTTCTGCACCGTGCAAAAACAGAAATGACTAAATCCATCATATGCAGCCCTCATTTGGCCCCCAAATCCCCAAGGCCTTAACATATTTAAATTTGAGTTCAGCACTATGCAAAACTGCTAAATAGACATACACAGAACATTTTGGACAAATACGGTAAAATAGTCCCAAAAATGGAGTATTTTATTAGTCTTAAAAGAGCCCCCGGGGCTACCCAAGAGTTATCACGTAGTATAGACTAACAAAATTATGTAGAAATCAATTAGTTACAACTTTTCAGAAAGTTTTATAAAAATCCAAAGCATCATTTTTTTAATAAGCATAAAAGTATCAATTTTAGCCATTTTAATCAGAAAGGTACTTCTATGGTGGGGGTGGGGGGTAACCGGAGTTTTCCCGGAAAATCCATTCTGTTACTTTTTACTCATATCATGTCTAATGTTCGGGCGAAATTAAAAAAAAAATTCCAAGGCGTACTCATCCAGAAAAGACGAACGTGCAAGGGTGAATTGTCGGGGGACCAAAAAGAAACTATCAAAGCCAAAACAAAAATATTTTTTAGCGTTTCAAATGTGAATAGTGTTACAGAATTCATTTTATTCATTGGATAAACCATATATGTCGTGATACTATTAGTGTACGTCTTTTATCATCTATGCAGTTATTTCAATAAGTTGTTTACTTATAGAAATGAGGTATTTATCTGTTTCTTTAGTCCGACTGTCACGCGATGCCTTTGAAGTCGAGTATGACACGATGACATTATAGGCCACCCGTGTACATAAAGTAAGCAACATGCTCTCTCTCTCTCTCTCCCGGTCTCTCTCTCTCTCTCTCTCTCCCTGTCTCTCTGTCTTTCTTAATCTGTCTAAATCTCGCTGTGTAGTTCTGCCTACCAAAATGACATCAAAGGCATTTCTTGTGCATAAAATAAAATCGGAACAGTTTCTTTGGTGACACTGATGCAAAATATGTGCCATTTTGTGGGGGTAGACACCTCTGCGGGCTAAATAATTAAGTCTAATGCATATATGTTAATGTATTCATGCACTTCAAATGAAACCGGTGTTGCCTGGTGGAAACAAACAACACCTCTATTTATGTAAGACTAGCGAGGAGTACCCGGCGTTGCCCGGGTGTTTAGAGGTGTGTGAAAAAAGCCTTTTGTTGACATACAGAAAAAGCGAACACACATACATACATACATACATTTTCGCTTTTATATATATAGATTAGTGAAATGTATATCTTATTATGTTTTAATCTAATTAACAGACCATTATAATTTTGGAAATACTGAACATAAAATAGCGTTATGTGAACTACAGATAGTTTGATTTAACTTTATGATAGGGAAGTATCTAAATTGTGAAAATTGTCCGTGAAAATTCATATGCTTCCGATTTTTATGATATTGCAACCGTATGAATTAGACATCAATTAATAAATATTATTCAGATTTCAGTTACTTTTGACGATTTAAAATTGCTTTAGTGGACAAAAATAAATAATACATTAGATTGTTTCAGTGGGAATTACGTTTAAATATCAAAATATTTAAGATTTGCTTTAAATTTGTTGCTTAGTTATTAAAACACTAGTAACACTAGATTCACTGAATTTCATTTCTTGTGAAGACAACTTAAGTGTCAGTCTCAAATTTGAAACAATTGGAATAAGGATTCTAGGCATAAATTTTAGTAGAGGGTAACTGTTCTGCCAATATGTTACGTTCGAAGATTTGATTGTACGCGTCCTGAGAAGGTTTATATATATGTTCGCTTTTTATTTGTTTTCGTTTATTATTTCTCTGCATTACTTAACTATGTTTTTAATTACTAGCGATTATATTTGTCCCTATAAGGGTCCATTAGACAGACATAAGAAGAGTGTTACCTTACAATTGAATTTTAAAGTACTTTATCCACTACGCCACAGGTACTTGCGCAAGAACCCATGACGTACTAAATAGATTACTTGGTAAGTTCGAGAGAAATATATGTGTTGATCGACCCCAATACATATTTTAAAGATATCGCAATGGTTATACTTTAGGTATGATTTTTCTGAATCTAGATTTCGATTAATGGTCTTAAACATCAGTAACATCTGTAATTACTCCTAGTGACAGAAAGAAACATCATTTGAAACACTCGCATAGTAATAATTAGTCGTTGTTTAACATTTGGCATTTTTCTCGATCATTCATGTTTAAAAAAAACTGATTTTCTTTAAAATGTCTTTCAAAAATCAGCATTTCGTCAAAACCAGAACCCTAAAAGAAGAACCGTTCTGACTTAAACATTTTTAGCAAATCTTAATATATTAAAAGATTAAAAATAAAGAGGGGTAGAAGTTATGTTAAATTTTGCTCAGTCAATGTCAGGTATCCCTACTAGATAAATTAAAATTCCAAAAGTTTAGAAAATGATGCTATGATGCATATAATCTATATAGCTATAAAAGTAGGAGTCGGTGTGTGTGCTTGAGAACATTTAAACTATTTATTAAACGAATTTTTGATCTACAGATTTGAAATTTAGTATATAGGGTATTCAGATATCTAGAAAACATTTTAATCTGTTTTTATTCGAAACCGGACTGCTAAGGCGTAAAAATTAGAAATTTAGTACGTGGCGATCTTTATCTGTTTGACAACTGTTTCATTAATGTGCATGCGTGAATCGTTCACGTAACAGATTCCTTATGTAATAGGAAGTAGGTTTGAAAACACTTTTTAAACATCCTGTCAAGCTGGCTTGATTGTTATCGTACTTGACTCACCTTCTTTAAGTTTTGGTTTCGATCTCAGCTCGAGTTAATTTTTTTACTTATAAGAAGTGATCTTTTTAGAAAAAAACATAATACTCACGTGCACATGCCTCCGTTATTGTATAAATTCAAATATAATACTTATGCGTATTCTACGACCGGGCATCACCGGGTGTCCTGCTAGTAATAATAATAAAGATACAAAAATACATGAATAAACGAAAAGTGAAATAGATGAAAAAGACCCTCGGGAAACGCCTATTAGTTACAGCTAGTGTTATAACACGATTTATTGAGGTAAAAAGAAAGAGACAAAGAACGAATGGCTATTTTTGTGAAGAGTGTGAGTTGGCAGACATGATTAATCGATGCGGTAAAATGTCTGGTCCACGCCATCGGCTGAGAGAAGAGCAGTGGTTTTATTGGCAACGTTTACTTCTATGTAAAAGGAAAAAGGGAGACAACAGAAGGAAAAGGAAGAGGTGGCAGTAGTTGCACTAGAAAGAAAGACGGCTGTTAATGAGAGGCACTGTGGAATGACACCAGGCCAGACGATGAACTTGTCGTGCTGGGTTCGATTTCTCTTGTTTCTACTGCATTACTTAGGACAAGTATGAACATTATATATATATATATATATATATATATATATATATATATATGAAATTATATATTATATATATATATATATAAATTGGTATATTTAGGCAGCATTTTTTCATTCAAGCAAATATTATTAAATGCAACGGAGACACTTTGCTTTATTATTATTTTATTTCTTTAATTTTTCGATTATACGGAAAATCGAAAAATGAAAAAATAGAATCATAAAGTAAAGTGTCCCCGTTGCATTTAATAATATCTGCTTGAATAATATATATATATATATATATATATATATATATATATATATATATATATATATATATATATATATATATATACTTCTCAGTATGAATAAAATAGTAAGGCAGGATAAACTCTCTAATATTGGTGTGCACATAGCCGAAATTCCAAAATAACATCAAAATTTTATTACATACGTCGGTAATATTTCAAGTCGTTCTGAATTTATTCTTGTCACTAGATTTGAATAATGATAGTTCCCGAGATATTTGATTGGAAATTGCGCAGTATTTGTTTATTACGTAATCTTCGTTGTTGTTTTTTTTTTTTGTTTGTTTCTTTTTTATTTCTGCGATTCAGCTGTCTTTACAAGCTGGTGAACAACTTCCTCTAATTGTTTTTGTACTAAACCTATCAGTTGTACAGCGGCGTATCTCGAATCTTGCTCGTCGCATTGTGTCACTTTCAGACATGATACAAGACTCCTATTGCCCTTGGCGTTTGTACACAACTGGCTAACGAGTAGATGGTCTGCAATAAAAAGAGAAAACTCACAAGGTGATAAAACAAAATCTTTTAGCATCCTTTATTTTCCGGCTGATATTAAAAAGTGTAAGTTTTATGCGTTTAATTTTGCTTACATATGTTTTTAAATAAATGTAATCTATTAAATAAAAGCGAACGTATGTTTGGCTACCTTCAATAATCACATACGCAAATTTAATTTTATGAGCAAAGAACAGGAAGCTTCATCTTCATAACTTATAATAAATGTATCTCATTTTTATAAAAACACATAAAAAATATTCAATTCTTTTTTTTTTAAATGGTACTTGTGCAGATTTTGAACAGGGCGTATCTCAGCGTCCGCTCGGATTTACCCGGAACATGACGTCAACCGCTGAATTATGCCGAGCGTCGCCGATGATCAGATCTTAAGAACGTTATGAAACAGAAAAATAGTAAAATAAATGGAAATGGTAGAAATTAAAAAAGAAAACACAACGACCTACTTTTATTTTGTTTTATTATCTATTTAATGTTTCATGCGCTATTACGTACTTCTTGTGTAGGTCCTTTTACAGAGGTTATCTGTTATCTTCAGAGTGAAAGGGTGCCAAAAATGAGTAGATAAATCAGCCCTAATTAAGAAGGAAGATGAGTTAGAACAATAGTTGAGAGGGAACAAAAAAGAGATAAAGAGGGGGTACGAAAGTATCAATTATAATAGAACGTATACGTTTACTTCGTGATTGGTTATAATTACGTTGACCCACCAGTTCCAATTAGATCACCGAGATAAAGCAAGACTCGTCTTAAAAAGTACAAGATAGATTACTGGTTGTAAATACAAAGCGCGCTATGTGGAAGGTCGGCAAAACCTCTCTGCAATATATACAGTTTTGAAGATTAATTTAGCAAGCTCTTTAGTATAACCTGCTACTCCACAAATGATATCACACAGCAGAAGAGCCAAACTCTGGGTAGTAGTTTCGTTCTAATCATGAGTGGAAGCTTTTCACAGGGAATGTATATTCATATTTCTTCTTTATTTTGTCTAATACAAGATACGCGTTATATTTCTGAATCTGTAGTACAGGCATCAACGATATCACGTTTTCGTGGCACGAAGAAATGGCACCACTGATCTAAAACGAGAAAAGAACGCTATTTAGAACACGCCGGAACAATACTAACCAAATGTACGGATCTGTTTCTTGTTTATTCAAATGAATCTCAGCTCCGTCCTTCCCCAATGACATAGCATGTGTATTTGCATCATCAGCAGGAGGCTATTCAGAAGGTTATATGATGGTTTTGAAAAGTCAGCGGACTCTTACTTTGAAAATGCCCTAGCAGCCCATCAGCACAAACTGATAAGAGCGCATCAAGCAATTATAAATGAACTAACCCTTTTCTCAAAGAAAAGATAAAGGTCGGGAGTGAGGGAGTTCTACTGGCTGAACACTACCATTCGTCGGATCAACAGAAGCGAAACCACTGATGGACTGCTTGTCGATGTATCCTCTACTAATCCGAACTACTCTAACATAGTATATTTCCTTTTAAAACTGACCGATGTTAATGCTGCCCATTATAGATATTTTTTGTTGGAAATGTGCTTTTGACGTCTTGCAAATGGCTTTTCGACAAGCAATCACTACTGACACAGAATTTAAAATGACAAAAAAGAAAAGTAACAATGGATGTTCGAAAGAAAACCGAAAAAGAAAGAAGTAAAGAGAATGAAAATAAAGAAATTGAAATAAGAAAAACAAAAAAGAAAAGAAGACAAAAAAACTATTGCTTTGCTGGGCTTGTTTTGTCTTATACGAAAATTCTTTTGGATGCATTGCATATTATTACGCATGTTCTTTTATGAGCGTTTCATTTAGTTATCTCCTAATGTCTTGAGGAATATTTCGTCTCATTAAATAGAAATGCTTTCGGGATCATTTGATATCATTGCAGTGAAATTCAGGGGCATTTGATATTATTGTATTTCAGTTATTTTTTAAGCATTTGATATCATTGCTTATAATGTGTTTTTATAGCATCGGTGCCTCCGTCCAGTCTGGAAAGACAATGGATACCCCCTGTAGGGGCAGCTGCGTGTGTAATTGTGAGGCAAGGGTTGCGCAATCACCTCTCTTGAATCGGCACTTCTTGAGTCCAGTGGCAAGGAGAAGTCCAAGACGACTGGAAACAATGCCGAGATAAGCGAAGAGTACATACAGCACTTGGAAGTCCCAAATGGGCACGCATTTAGTACTGACCAGATTCAACGTTGCTTAACTTCGGTGATCTAGCGGGAACCAGTGTGTCGGCTATCATTTAATACCAATGATATTTTGGAGGCCATTTATATCATCGCATACCACTTTTCTAAAAAGCATTTCAAATCATTAGATATCAATTCTTAGTGACACACAATATGGTTTCCGCTCTGCAAGATCTACCGCAGATATGCTGACGGTTATATCCCACAGGATTAGTGAATCTCTTGACAAAGGCTTCCTTTCTAGGGCAATTGCTCTTGACATATCAAAGGCCTTCGACAAGGTATGGCATAAGGGTCTACTTCACAAGATTTCCAGCTACGTTATAACTGGAAATGTTTTCTCAATCATTAAATCATTTCTCTCCGATAGGCTCATAAGAGTAGTGGTAGATGGACAAAAATCGGAGGCCTGCAATATAAATGCTGGAGTCCCTAAGGGGTCAATCCTAGGCCCAACTCTGTTCCTGATCTACATCAATGACCTCCCTAAACACATACTTAAATCATTCGTTGACATCTATGCTGATGACACGACCATCTACGGCAACACATCAAAGGTTGTAAATGACAAAGTTCTCTCTGATCTTCTCTCCTCTGATCTCGAGCTCGTGGTTCAGTGGGGGAAGATGTGGCTGGTTACCTTTAATGCATCCAAAACCAAACTCCTATCCTTACATCATCAACGCTCTGATCCCCATCTGACATCAATTGTGATGGATGGCTCTCGTCTGGGTGAGGCCCCGTGTTTTGACAAGCTTCTGGGTTTGACCTTTACTCCTGATCTGAAATGGAACACGTACATCAAGTATGTTGCCAAGGTCGCTGGAAAGATGGTGGGATCCTTCTACCGCTCCAGAAGATATCTCACTACTGATGCAATTCTCTTTCTATATAAAAGCCAAGTACGTCCAAGGATGGAATACTGTTGCCATATCTGGGCAGGAGCTGCTAAAAACAGCCTACCCTGCCTTGACAGAGTACAAAATAGACTTCGTGGCTTAGTGGGGGATGCCCTTTTCTCTACCCTGCAACCTCTCCCCCACAGAAGAGACGTTGCGAGCCTATCCTTGTTTTATCGTTATTTCCATGGCAGGTGCTCGTTTGAACTCCAATCTCTGGTCCCCCCTCGCTAATCTTTCACGAAAAACACCCGTCTAGCTGAATCCACTGTGAAAAATTTCCCCCACTCTATATCTGTGCCTAAATCAAAACGCGGATTCTATGAACAAAGTTTCTTTCTTAGAACTGCACGCATGTGGAACTCTGTTCCGTGTGCCTGCTTCCCACCGGACTACAGCTTGGATGTCGTCAAGTCCAATGTTAACAAATTCATAATGAACCGCCCCCTTAAGTAAACACTTCATAAAATCTCCACACTAACGTAATGTACTTGCAATAACCCTTATCCCTGAGTGGCTTCCGGGCCTTGATAAGTGGTGATCACTGTGTAAAAAAAAATATTCGCTCGTGACTTTTCATATAATCGAAAATCAATTCTTAGGGATTATTTCACACTGTTGCATATCGATCTTTTTATGTGCATTTTTTATCGTTACATATTTATTATTTGGATGTATTCCTATATGAGTGCATATCAATTCTTCTAAAGTTAATTCATATCGATTCATTATAAATGTAGGATGTATATACGCTGTCCTTCTCAGATTGAAATATAGATTGGTTGACAAAATGTTCAATTAAATACCTCCAAAATCTATATATTACTACCATAGCATGTGTGTTATTTTCTGGGTCACGCTTACATCCAGGTAATTTAATTATGTACTTTCATTTCTTACCATAAATAATTTTACCAAGAATTCTTCATAAGTTTTGGTTTCGGTTTCGATTATAGCTGATGGCAAATAAGTAATTTATTTATTTTTTCTAAATAATCATATTAAAAATTCTTCACAAGCTTTGGTTTCGGTTCCTATTATGTCTGAAGGAACTCAAGTTATATATATATATATATATATATATATATATATATATATTTATCATAAGTTTTTATTTCGGTTTCGATTCAAGCTAATGCACCCAAGTCAGATGGATATATATTTTTTATTTTTGAAATCGACACTTTGTAATATATAAAAATCGATATAACATTAACTCTATAATAATATATACGAAATCTGCAGAATTAAAATATCATATTTAAATGTATTTTACGACCGGACTTTGCCGGGCGTTGGTGCTAGCTTAGTAAATACTTATGCAGCTTTAACATAAGAGCTACAATAATATCAGAGCGTCTCCATTTACACTGAACATCTACAGAATGCCAACATCAATATATTATATATGAACGAGCCCCTGTTGAATTTCTATAGGTTCCGCTAGTAAATTAATGATCTAATCGTAATAGAATGTCTGCATGTGAAGTAGGTTCTTAATATGAAGGCACTTGAATAACTAGAAGAAACCAGTCATTAAAATACTTCAGAACAATCAAATCCAAATTGCAAGCAATGTTCGCAATTTTATTTATATTTTAAATCTTTGAATCTGAACTAATCGATGAGAAATACAAAACTAATTGATACAAAAATAAAACTATTTGATGAGAAAAGACAAAATGAAATTATTAATACTACTACTAATAAAAACAATATTACGTGGAACTACTTCAACTAATAATGACAGCAGAATATTATTGTGTTTGCAATTAAATTGGCGTACGTGATTTTTTAAAGCTAATCAGACATAGGTATCTTTACTTTTATTGTATGAAAGAAATAAAACTCTTTGTTTAAAGAGGTTGGTTATTTTAAATAAATATTAACTGTAAACCGTTAAAACAAAAATGAGTTTTCTTTAAGTGTTTTTAAAGTATTGTAGAAAAAGTGATTTTTTTTTTACATTTTTGAAAAAGAGTTCAGTAAAAATATTGATTCACTAATAAAACCGATATAAGGATTATATTTAAGATTTCAAGTCTAGTCCATGATAGAATGATAAAATTGTCGCTCTAAAGTAACCAACACTACAGCTTTATTCTAAAACTTTTATTGAAAAAAAAATCAATTCAGGTAACTTGATTATGTAGTAGAGCTATTCAATGTAGTTGTCTTCAGCCTCAATCACCCCCACAGTACGCTTCTAGAACTGGTAGCGGACCTTTTCCACAAGTACCGGCTGGATTTCGGCAAATAATTAGCGGATGGCAACGATCAGGCTGGCTTTGATGTTGTGGGAGGTCATGTTGGTGATGTTCTCGACCTATGACCAAACGAAGTAGTCGAACGAGTTCAAGTCGTGGGAGGACAAATTTAAGTGAGAGTAGGGTACAAAGTCGTAGCATTCCTTCTTAAGTCAAACCTGGGCCATTGTGGGCGTGGGACGGCGCCGGGTCCTGCTGTCACACCAAGGATCTGCAAGCGATCCACACCTGGGAATCACCACACTCTTCACTATATCCGGATACATTTTGGTTTTGACTTTCAAACCGACTTCAAATATGTAAGGGGGCGTGATATGACCTCCACTTTAAACCACACAAAAGACGATAACCGTGGGTCGTCTGATGCGTTGAGCTTTGCTCTCACGCGTTGAACTGACTGGTTTGTATTTTCAGAGTGCTAGAAATTACCCTATTGTCATAACTTGGATCCGTAGAGAGCATGAGTTGTACAGCGGCGCATCTCCAATCTCGCTCGTTGAACAGTGTGTCACTTTCAGACATGATACTAGGCGCCTATTGATCTAGAGATTTGTACACAACTGGCCAACTAGTAGATGGTTTGCAACAAAAAAAAAGAAAACTGGTTTTTATCAAACAGAAATGGAATCATATCGTCTCTTCTACGGCAACAAATCTATAATCTTGTAATTAAAACAAAATATTTTCATTTTTCTTAATCATCCTTTATTTTTCGGCTGAAAATAAAAGGTGTAAGTTTTATGCACTTAATTTTGCTTACATATATTTTGAAATAAATGTAATCTATAAAATAAAAGCGAACGTATGTTTGGTTACCTTCAATAATAAACATATGCAAATTTAATTTTATGAGCAAAGAACAGGAAGCTTAATATTCATAAATTATAATAAATGTATCTCACTTTAATATAAACAGATAAAAAAATATTCAATTGTTTTTTTTCATGGTACTTGTGCAGATTTTGAACAGGACGCATCTCAGCGTCCGCTCGGCTTTGCCCGGAACATGACGTCAACCGTTGGATTATGCCGAGCCTCGCCGATGATAAAATCTTAAGAACGGTACGAAACAGAAAAATAGTAAAATAATTAGAGATCGTAGAAATTAAAAAAGAAAAAAAAAACAACAACAACCTACCTTAATTTTGTTTTATTATTGATTTAATGTTTCATGGCAAACATATTTTTATGTAGAGGATGGAAGGCTTTATTATAATCAGTTTTTTTGTTTTGTTTTCATTTTGTATAAAAAATGTATAGGCAACAATTTTTTTTTTTTTAAATAAATTTTTTTCTGGTCTTTCAAAGCGTTTTAAAATAGATCAAATAAGCAAAGGAATTTTTATTTTCGAGTATTTTTGTTTAATTCAAAATAGTTTGTTTTTTTTTCAAAGAAAATTATGTTGTGTAGCGTGGTACATATTGAGACAAAATATAACGAGGGGCGCAAAACAGAGGATGATAATAATATTTATATACTGTCACATCACGACGACGACGACGACGACGACGACGACTGTGACAATTCCTGGGGATTTCACATTATTTCATATCAGTTCTTTGTAGAGGGGATATATGTATAAAAAATGTATAGGCAACAATTTTTTTTTTAAATAAATTTTTTTCTGGTCTTTCAAAGCGTTTTAAAATAGATCAAATACGCAAAGGAATTTTTATTTTCGAGTATTTTTGTTTAATTCAAAATAGTTTGTTTTTTTTCAAAGAAAATTATGTTGTGTAGCGTGGTACATATTGAGACAAAATATAACGAGGGGCGCAAAACAGAGGATGATAATAATATTTATATACTGTCACATCACGACGACGACGACGACGACGACGACTGTGACAATTCCTGGGGATTTCACATTATTTCATATCAGTTCTTTGTAGAGGGGATACCTAATACTTTGAGGGGGTTATACAAAGTCCGTTTAAAAGTTGATAGATAAAACATATTTACCTTTAGTTTTGGTGGAATGACGACAGACGAAGACAACAGTTTACAAATATAGATGATTATTTATTCATACCAGCTGCTGATGGTCAGGGATTCAAGCCTTTGCGATTACATTGTTGTATCTTCCCTCTCCCCTCCAAGAGGGTGACAGCTCCAAGTGTAGCCGAGTTGACTCTCTGACTGTGTCTCTCTGTCCTGTGTTTCACTAACTTCGAACCCTGCCTCAATATATTGGTAATCTCCTTTTGACGATGTCAAAGGCGTGACCAAACAACGTGATTCCCTTGCGCTTCAAATTACACGTGCTCTTTGCACATGCATCCAAAATCATCTAGTAACAAAGAAATTCCTAAATTGAATTTATTGTTTTTAACTTATTTTGTTAATCATTATTTCTAAACTCGTATTATCCATTCTTTTAACTGGCATATTTAATATCCAGTTATTTCTAAAAGAATAAACAATCGACTGCATTCCTAAATTAAATATCTATCTCTGATATAAATCATATTTAGCTATTTGTAAAAACAATAATAATCGTTCTGCATTCCTATGATTTCAGTATGTATTCTTTTTCAACTTTTATTATTGGGTTCGATTCTAACCTCTCCCAAATATCCTTTCTCAACTTATAAGTTTGCTCTTTTACTTACTGGCGTCTCTCCTCTTTTACATAACAGTTGCAATTATCTGTTTCATAAAAATGTTCAATTTTTTAAACTGTTTTGTGTTAAAGATATCTTTAAGAAAACTCTTTCCCACAGAAGAGACATTGCAAGCCTGTCTCTGCTTTCTCCTTATTTTCATAGCAAGTGCTCATCTGAACTCCAGTCTATGGTCCTCCTTGTCCTGACTTTCACGAAAAACACTGGTCTAGCTGAAACTACTATCAATAATTTCCTCCACTATTTATCTGTGCCTAAACCTAAACGTAGATTCCGTGAACAAATCTACTTTCTTAGAACTGCAAGCACGTGGAACTTTGTTCCACTTTCCTGCTTTGCAACTGACTACAATATGGTTGCATTCAAGTCCAACATAAACAAATTCTTGAGGAGTCATCCGCTTAAGTAATCCCATTTACCAAATTTCCACTACTAACAATGGCTACAACATGCCCCCTTGATCACTGTAAACTCATTAACCCTTATCCTCGAGTGGTTTCTAGGCCTTAAATAGTGGTGACTCCTTTGTAAAAAAAAGAAAAATCTTTGTGGACCCCCGGCCACAGCAATCGCAATAAACCCTTAGATACGTCTCGTTCAAAATCTGCACAATTACCGTATATATTTTTCACTATTCACTCGTAACTTTCAAAAATATGATAACTTAAAATTTTGCAAACGAATAATCACTCACATGGAAAAATGTTCAGCCATGTGTACATGTGTACAGCTATAATTGTATTATGTTAATAAAAATGTTTAACTCTTATATCTAACTTGCATTTTTATCGGTTTTTATCGATTTTTCCATCATTCGATACGATTTAATTGTCAGCATGGATCTTATCGCATTTTCAAATATGAAACACAATTTTACACCTTATCTAAGCAGTGCTTCACGTTGATACAGGCGTGATGACGTAAATTTAAAGTGTAAACAAGACTTTGAAATGATTCAAACAAAATAAAACATTTTGTGACATGCAGCTTTATGATTATATTTAAATTCCGCAGTACACTATCCCAAATATACACTAGCCCCCCCCCCATATCGCTCTACATCCTTTGTAGGTTCCTCAGTAGATGTTTACAAAATTGAAAGAAATGATTTCCTTTCTTTTATATTATTAACTGTAATTGTGATGCTATCGACGTCATCCCAAAAAGTGTTGGGGAGTACAAAAAAAAAGGAAATACGTTGTTTAGCAGAACAAATACACATATGGTAAGTTTAGTACAAAAATAACAAGAGGAACTTGTTCACCAAGGTTACAAAGGCAGCTGAAATAGCATTTTAAATCAAGTTTTGACGGATTAAAGACCGAACATAGAAATCAATATATTCAGAATTAGTTTACGGCAGTTTCAGGAGTGGTGGTGAGATTTGCGACAGTTTACGACGGTTAGGAAGTTTACAGAAATCTTGATTTTGGTCAGTTGACGTCAGCTTTTGAGCTAGGATAGCCGAAGACAAGTTGTGGTTCGGGGAAAACTGGGGAAATGAATTTATCAACCGATTGACGGACATGGACTTGAAAGAGGGATAAGTTGTGAACGTGAGCGATTAGATGGTCATTTTCCGCGATGGGGTCACACACGCGCCCAGAACCCAACTGATATTTACAGTCCGTGTCGGAGTTTGTATTATCTGTATATTCTTTAGCGTTTTTTTTTACATACTTATGAACCTTTACTCGCCAATGTGAAAGGCGACAACACGTCCAGACAGGAGGATAAACGTGAGAAAAACTACGCTACACAGCGTTGGTGTGGGCGATTCTTGTGGCTGCACATTATACACAAGTTTAAGCGCCCTATTCTATTTTTATAATATGTCATTTGTAAACATTATACTTTTCTCCTTCTATTTTGATTATTATCAGCTATAATTAAGATCAAGCTTCCGTTTTTTTTTATTTTGTTTACACAAAATTAAATTAGCATACGTGATTATTGAAGATAGCCGGACATAAATCAGTTCAGTTTTATTATGTATATGAGAATAAATGCCCAGGTCTTATAGAAAGGATTCATTTTAAACAAATATTACTTTAAATTTAAAAGCAAAAATATATTTTGGTTACATTTGTTTCACGCATAGGCATTTGTCTCCATCGTACAAAACTCAGAATATTAATTAACGCAAATATATCAAAATGGTTCAAACGATATAAAACGTTGTGATAGAAATTTGAATTTATCTTTTATTTGCACATATATTTGTAAATATTTACCGCCATTTTGTAGGAATAGGTATCCAACAAAATACTAGTAGTTTTCATCAGGTCCGAGTTTTACCGAACACTTCCGAGATTAGCAAAGATTTATGAACTTCACAATCTACAGAATAAGAACCGAACTGTTTTTAAAAAAGACTCATATTAATTAACCCTAAACTAAACCTAACCTAATCCTAAACCAACTCTAACTTCAACATAATATTGCCCTAACGCTAAACTAACTATAACTTTACCCTACACTAACTCAAACCTAACACTAAACTAACTTTAGCCTAACCCTTACCCTAAACTAACTTTGAACTAGCCCTAACGTAATACTGAATTAACTTTAATCTACACTAACCTAATGTAAATAAAGTTTTAGTCGTGATTAGCAAAATAAGTTTAATTCGGTTCGTACTGTGTAGAAGCATCGGAAATTGATTCGGTTTTCTCCGTCATGATAAGAACTGCTTACACCATGATTGCATTATCATTGCAAATTTATGGATACATATTCCTCAAAAGCACTCTTTTGTTTTTGTTTCAGAAGAGAAAGGAAAATATTTTAGTGTAGTTCATGTTTTCGTTGATAAAATATCCCGATAATTAGGGTCCTGGTTATGACCTAAAACTATATCCGCTGGTGAGGCTCCAGCTTGGGGGCCATGAGGAGTGTGGAGTCACTCTTTAATTTGCAATGTCTCCCAGCTCCACTCTCACCCGGAGTGGTAGTACCTGTTAGGGTCCCAACTATAGGTTAAATAGAATCCGACTTCAAAAAACAAATATACCCCATTAAAAATCGTTCCTCAAAATAACTACATTCGGCATTAAATAACCTGAAAAAAGGTTGGTATGCCGTAAAACAAAAGCAACCAAACCAACCGATAATTAGTTTTCGTTATTTGGGAACATACCTAATCTTTATCAAGTTGAACTGAAATGAGAAACAATGGATTTTAAATGTTATTACTCAGGTGGATAAATTCAGTGACCTTGAATCATAGATTACATCAACAGGACGGCCGTGGTGCGATATAAGATCACGTAAACAAGTATTTATCAAACTTATCCTCCCCCTAGAATACTGAATGTTTAGCAATGGAGGCTCAAGTATTATATATTATAAAAAATTTTGGTATGACACCAGCGAAATCTGTACCCCAATCTCCCGACCCAATAGCGAAAACAGTTACGATTATGTCGAATGGGCCGGCCATGGTAAGCTCTTTTCTCAACGGAGCAAAGACTCATGAAACAAAATAAATCTGAAGAGAAGATATTAAAAGAAAGAAAATATACGAGAAAAATGCATAAATAAATGCTATAATTTCTAGAATCTTTGAAAGTAGCAAACGCTAAACAGGGATTAGGAAAAGAAGAATGAAAAATAAGCAGGAAATTACAAAAGAAAAAAAAAGCAACATGGAAACTTGAAGAATATAATTGAAAAGAAAGAAAATTTTTACTGAAGTAAAAACACAACAAAGCACAACACAAAATAAAAACAAAAATAAATGAATAAATGGCAGCAAAATTCGCAATCATCTCATCATAATTCTAAGATTCTAACATTTCTCCTTCGAATTAAGTGTTACCTCCCACAACCAAGACCGTGTTGAATTACCTTGACATTTTAAAATTGCCATCAAAGCCCTTTCTTGTGTCCTTCGCTGACCTTTTCTTTAGACACCGTTACAAAATCAGCAGATATGAGAAACGGATATGCATTTGTCAAAGGTTCTATGCAAAAGGGTAAGTATGGCACAAGAGTTGAGCATCATTCATTTCTGAATGAATCAAATAAGTATTGTTGGAATTCGTTTCCCCGATATCTGTCCAGTTAGAATTCTTTCCGGAATAGCGTCGTATACTCATGGACGGAAACAAGAGAAACGTTTCTACGGAACGAACTGGATTCGAACTTTGCACACGTATGTTGTCAAACTGTATCGTTAACCACTTAACCATCGTCGCCGTCTTACTAACGTCGTCAGTAACGAAACAAAAAAAAAGCAGTTTTATAGAAAAGAACAAATATTCTTAGGATGTGTCCCTTAACTCTGCGCGGTGAACGACGAGAATATTATTTTGAACTTAAGAGTGATAGATTAATGAAATTGCTATTTCATACATAAGTGTGACAGACCTACTGACAGGCATAATAGTTGCTGAGACTAAAAATAAAATGATTTTACTAATGGAAATGCTATTCAAGATTTTAGCGTGACAGACCAACCAACGGTATGATGAGCTTCTTATAGACATGCCTGAAAGCATTTGGAGTAAGATGCGTCAATACAATTAGTCAGAATTTAATATGGTGAAAGCCGCCATTTTGTAGTTTTACAATTTTTGATGATCATATGTTGGCATATTTGTTGTTCACTCGACTAAACACTACTGGACGATGTTCCTTTCTCTTCACTATTATCTCTTCTTAACAGATATTATAGATAAGAGATATTGATAGTATTTCTCTATTGTTATTTGCCTAGCAGGTTCTTGACTGAGCTTCAATCTATGATTTCCCTGTAAAATATTCCCAACGAAAACTCGTCTAGCTACAACTACTGTCCATAGTTTCCTCTTCCCTCCGTCTCTACTTAAAACAAAAAGTAACTCCCATGGACAAAGTTTTTTTTTACCAGAACTAACCGTTAAGAAACACAATACTACGGAGCTGCTTCTCAGCTGACAACAATTTGGTCGTTTTTAGGTCCAATATAAACAAATAATCGTGGAACCGTCTTTTTTTTTAAATAGTCAAATTATATCCAATCATCACCTTTATTACCAACCATCACGGTGTTGTCTCATAGTTCATCTGGCATTCATGTATTCCTTATATTCGACTGATATTTGGGCCTTGTTTGGCACGATGACGTAACTTCATTTCGGGGTAACTGAGACGTTTGCATTAATAAACCTTATACCTAACTTCTAACCTTGCGCCCAACTTATTCTGTACTTGTGGAGAAGTGCACATGTTTCATACAGGAGCTTCGTGATTTTTAAAATTTTAGAATATATCAATCAGGTATGACTCGAGCCAAGAGTGACAGTTGTTTATTATATTCAACCAAGTAAAAACGATTCAAGGCTCGATGTGACTGAAAGGTCAGCCTTACATGCGGGTAGCTGAATTTGAAAAAAAAAAAAAAGAAACTAAATATTTAGTTAAAACATATACTTCTTACTCTCTCTCTTTCTCTCTCTCTTTCTTTCTCTCTCTTCTCTATTTCTCTTTTTCACTCCCTTTCTCTCTCTTTCTTCAACGAAAGGGAGAATTAAATTATGATTGCATTGTTTTAAAAACAGTTCAGCCTTGTATCTTTAGCGCGACGGACACACATAGCAGTTTTGCTGTACATGTGGGTCGACAACTAAATATGCTCCTCCATTATTAAAAATTAGTAATTTAATTTTTATATAAAAAAAAAAAATTGTTCGCTTTATTCTATGCAGCGTTCAATTTCAGCCCAACGCTTCCTGTTATCAAGAATGATGATAAAACCTTGCACACGCAATGAAGACACAAGAAGCAACCCAGGCCAGCTGGTTATAGCCGACGACATATCAACCCGTAGATGTTTCCATGTGCTTATTATTTGATATCGTTGTCAGGGAGCTGTTTTCCTCAACTAAGTAACCCCCCCCCAGCAAACGATAGTGTAATACCTGATACGTGATACATTCTGTAAAAAATATAATGCAATAAAAGTTTCTTGCAGTGTTGCAGACTAATAAATAAATAGAAAATACTAGAATACTAGATTCGAACTGTTTGATCCCGCGTCTACCTCTTTTTTATTAAATTTTCACCCCAAACAAGGCACGTTGCCACTTTGATGTAGAGGGCTACTATCAGAGACCTAAGTTGCAGGGGTACTATGTAGGGAGTTTATTAGAAAGATGCCTGTTCACGTTACACTTGAACTTCTGCATGTCAGTACAGTTATGGAAGCAGGAAACCGGAAGAGACTTCCAAAGTCATGCAGTTATAGAGAAGAAGCTAATAGAGTAAAAGGCTTTCTTACATCGAGGGATCTCAACTGTGTAGGGGTGGGACTTCGCTGCTTGTCGGGTTTGTCGGAGGTATTTTCGTCGAGGGGGTACAAGGGCTTGTAGTTTGTCAGAGCATCCATCATTAAAATACTTGTAAAACAGGCAGAGGGATGCAACATTACGTCAGTGGGACAGCGGCTGAAGTTTAGATGAGAGTTCGGGACCTATTAGGTTGGTGACTCTCTTTTGGACCCTGTCCAAGAGCGAAAGACTAGTAGCAGATGCACCAGCCCAAATGTGACAGTATACATGAGCGAATGGTGGCTTTGTAGAGGTGCAGGATATTTTCAGGCACAAGTAACTTTCTAGCACGATAGAGAGATCCCACCTCCTTAGCAGCAGCCTTAGCAATAACTTCTATGTATCTATTCCAACTCATATTTCCTGTGAACGTTAACCCAATTAAGCAAAGGAGCTCGAACGAAGTGCTTTCAGGTAAAGTATCTCTAGCCATAGTTATTTGCGGTTGGTAAGGTGTCATTATTAAAGGAAACGAGCTTTGTCTTCGCAGCGTTGAACGTTACCATCCATTTTTGACCCCATTCCACTACAGACGGAAAGTATTCCTCTACGGTTTAGGCCATTACCTTAGATATGTGCAAATTAGTCTTCCCCACGTGTCTGCTATAGAGCGTGGCGTCGTCGGCAAATATACCCATCTCAGGGACAATTTCATCAGGTAAGTTATTCATGAATATCAGAAATAACAAAGGTCCAAGGCTCGATCCCTGAGCCAAACCCGCATTTATATCATATTTTTTGGACGTACGCCTATCGACAACCTGGATTCTTATCTCATTTAAGAATGATCTAATTATGCTAAGCATTCGTCCAGTAATACCATAGGATTTTATTTTCATCAGAAGATCATCGTGCCATACCCTGTCAAAAGCCTTAGATATATCAAGGGCTTTTACCCTCCCCTGCCTTATCCAGTGCTTGGTATAAACGTTCAGAAATTACAGTTAAAATATCTGCAGTAGAACGTACTTTCCTAAATCCATATTGGTGGTCTGACAGAAGTTTAGCAGCTGTAAGGTGGTGGACTAGAGCTTGATTAATTATGGACTCAAATATTTTTATGAAAAGAGAAAGGAGGCTAATTGGGCGATAATTTAATGGGTCAGTTCTTTCGACAGAGCTTTTGTAAACTGTTACCACAGAAGCAGTTTTAGAGCAGCCAGGAAAGCAAGATTCGTTAAAGCAATTGTGAAAGAGTTTAAAGAGAACAGGAGCGACCTCGGCGGAGCATTTTTTTTAATAGCATAACCAGGATGAGGTCAGGTGTCTAGGTTTTTTATAATGTCATGTACTTGGGAAGGCGTGATCTTCAGATCATCTATCGTGGTTTCTACCCGCAGAGGAAAATTAGGGAGGGAATGGCTTGCTGGGTCCAAGGTAGAGTTTGAGGCTTGCCGACGGGCAAGTATGTAAGCTTTCTCACTTGCTGTGCAAACAACCTCATGATTGTTTGATAGTGGGGGTACTGTCAGTTGCCCATTATTTATTACACTATTGTAGATTTTCCAGAAATCACTAGTTCCTAATTTTTGCACTTCAATGCGTTTCCTGGCGGTTTCAGTATATTCACTCTTAGCTGTTGCTACTTCTTTCTTGCTATTATTTCTAGCTTCTATATACTTTTGTCTGTTTGTACAGGACTTATGCCGGATAAATCTACGGTATGCATGTTACCTCTGAACAATGGCAGCTGCGCATGTAGAAGTAAACCATTGGGGAGAGTGGAGTTTACTCTAGAACTTCCGTGTAGGAACATGTGCTTCAATTGATGCTTTGAACCATTCACTAGTCTCATTTGTGTACTGTTTTGCTGGACGAGAAAATATATTTCCCCATGGGGCGTCTCTGATGTGATCTCTAATGACATCCCAGTCAACTATTATTCTAGTACCTTGTCGCTTTGAGTAACGGCTCTTCAACGTGGGTTCGAGAGTTTAGAGCAATGTCTATCATTTTCACAGCGTGATCAGCATTCATGAGTGGGCAATGAGCATTTGTTACACAATAACCAGGAGCAGTTGTTAGGAATAGATTCAAAAGTAAAGCTTGCTAGTCCTGGTGATTTGGGAGACGGATCGGGAATGTTACTGTGCGTGTCAGGGAATGGGATATAGCAAAGTTATGGATGACGCTACCAGCTGTGTCAGTGTAGTTAGAGAAGCCAAGCCAATTTATGTGGCGAGCGTTAAAGTCATCAAATACATGTATTTGGGCGCTAGTGTCAAGGGAGAGTGCTATACCCATGCTGTCAGAGACATGATTTATTATAGTACAGTCATGGGTTGATGGAGAGCGATAAAGAAAATACAGGTAGCTAACGCTATGTTGTAAAATTAGTTTAAAGCAGATAAAGGCTAGTCATCTGATTCTAGTTTAGATTCCCTAGACATGGGGAGGGTGTTACGAATATAGACTCCAAGTCCGTGAATGTGCCTGTCAGAGTCCTTACGATAAAGTAGAAGATAACTAGACATGTTAAAGATGTTAGATGGGATAGAGGAGTTCAAGTTAGTTTCACTTAGTGCTAAGATATCCGGGGAGTTTGCTAGGAGAAATGATACTACACCATCTAAGTTAGTTCTAAATCCTCGGATATTTGTAAATGCAAGCCTCAAGGGAGGAGGCGAATTGTCTGAGTGTGTCTGACCTCGAGAGAAAAATGTTGGAATCAAGAAAAGCGAGTTAGCAAAGCAAGTTATATTTAAAATAAAAATACAAAATATACAATACCCATCTTCCTACTATCTATTTATACCCCCATTTCTCTCACCATACACTGATTAAATAATGAGATTACTATTTAATGATTATGTGGTGAGCGAATTCCCTTTTTGGTTACAATGGATTGTTCTAATCTTTTTATTCATTACTGTCTTTTTAGTTAGTAAATAAACAATGTGAGACGTTTATAATATAGCTTACTTGTCATTTGTTTCGGAACACGTTTCTTATAGACTCCTGCCCGAATGAGGAAATGTCGTTTGCAAAGAAGTTCATTCATAATCCGAAAACATACCAAGATAAAACGATTGTTGAACAAAAGAAAAGAGTTATTCGCCCGAGATCAAACGTCTTAAATCACTGGTCAGTGGGGCGGAGATGCACTCTTAAACCCTTCATTTATTGCTGGTTTTTAAAAGATTCTTTATATGTGGTGTCCCTCTCAAAAGCTCCCTGCGAAATGTTTACTCATTATATACGAGATGCCTTCAATAATTTCCACACTATTTTTGTGCATACATTTAAAATTGTCGTAGACTTTTGAAAATTTAATATGTTATTACTATACATCTTATAAAGTGACTGATTATTTTTTTTTAATGATTTCAGGTTCAAATGAACACCTAAAACAGGAATTGAAATACACCCTACTAAGGCCCGATTGTCACAGGTGGTGGATTTCAAAAATGCCATCTGAATGTGAAAACACTTTCGAAAGACGATATGCAATAAAATGCTGTTTTAAACGTATGACAAAACGTATGAAATACTTCAGACTACTTTTCGATAATCTTGCATAACTTAAACATCAGTTTTTGAGTGGCATAAAAGATTCAAGGAAGTCAGGGAGTCTGTGAGGGACGATGAATTGTGAGAGGAGTAAGGAAGTCAGAACGCCAAATTTGATTAGCCAAATAAAGAATTTCATGGATAGGGACCGTCATGTAACTATAGAGACAATAAGTGCACAGTGTGGGAACTGTACACATAATTATTTGCAAGGAAGTGAAGACAATAAATATTTGCCAATGGCGCTTCATTCTTGTTACAGACTATTTGACCAAGATGGGAATCAAGACAATTTCTCACTCTCCCTATACTCGTGATCTTGCTCCATGTGACTTTTCGTTATTCCCTAATCTCAAGGAAAATCTTAGAGGCTATCATTATGAGACAATTGAAGAAACGAAAGAAGTTATGACGAGGGTCATTGACACTCTCACAGAAGAGGATTTTCATTGGGCCTTTCAGAAATTGTTGGGACAGTACAAATGCATTTCAGCTGGAGGAGATTATTTCGAATGATACTAGAGTTTCGTGTGTGTATTATCAATACAAAACATATTGAAAGCACCTCGTCTTCATGTCGCTTCTTTTTTAGCCAGTTAACGGTACGTACGCGGCAGGATCGAGATGACTTTGGTCCCATGTGTACACGTCAACGTTGGATCGCGATTGTAGATCAGAACATGAATTCTAGTATACCTTTCCTCCTTATTATTATACAATACAAAAAACGTGTGTGTGCGTGTTTGCGTAAGAGAGAAAGAGTGATACGAGCAACATTGTGGAAAATGAGTAACTTAGTGCGTTACAACTTGCGACTAATCAACATGATTTAAATAGAATTTTTTTTTAACTTATTCAGTCTTCAAAATCTGGAATAGTGTAACATGTATTTTGTGTGATTAAAATGTATAAGAAAAATGTGTCTGGGAAACAAACGTTGATTTATTAATTTATTTATTGTGGACTATTATCCTAATCTTTCTTAGTTGTTGTTTCACGACATTTCGGCCAACTATTCCTCTGGCCTTCGCCAGGTGGTAACCGCGACGGGATAGGAACTCCGAATCTTTTAACTGCGTTCTCAGCAATTACTGCCATCCATAGTTGTTGTCGTCTCACCACGTTTTGGTCAAGTAAGCCTCTGTCCGGCTTTGATAAGGATTGATACCGCTATCTTAAGACAATTCTCACCTGGAACCGTAGAGATTATACGTCTCTATCCGCTGCTCCACGGGCCCCGATGGCGCTCAAGGTTGGATTTTTTTGGTCTTATAAATCCACGGTTAATTATTATCTGATCTTCCGGGTTCATACCGAATGGTATATATATTATTTAATTGGAATTCATTATTGAGATGAGTATTATTTATTCATTTATCTATTGCGGACTATTATCCTCATCTCTTCTCGATTGGGTTCTTACTTCACTGTTGCTAGTCGCATTCATTATTATATAAATACTATCTTTAAAAGTAGTGAAAATTAGGCGCACATTTGTGGAATCATTTTTCGACATCATTTCACAGTTATTTCACAATAATTTAATACATCAATTATATGAAGTCAGCTCATCCCGAACCATTATCAGAGTCTCGTTAATGGGTATGTTCGTGAACAGATTCATTTCATCAAAACGCACAATGTGGTTGAAATGAATGGGAGCATTGTTGATTTTGTTGCACGAAGAAAGATAAGTTATTTACATACGATGGAGATTTGCTTACGATTAGGATGATTATATCAGAAACCAACTGAGTGGATGGCCTGCTGACTCTTGTGCGATGACAATGGGCCTACGTGGAATATTGTCTTTTTGAATCTTAGAGAGGGTGTATGGGTGTGAACTAGCCGCCTATATTTTGCAGACGGCATAGGGCCCTGTTCTCTGGAGAATATAACAGCTTCCTTTTTCTTTTCAAAGTTGGATTAATTTTACTTTACTGTTCAGATCTGCCAATTTCTTGCAATATTCCGCTCTTTCCATTAACACTTAAGCGTTGTCTTTTTCTGCTCGTGGCAATGTGATATAATGATCACTTGTGATTTGATAACCAATACATTTTTCCATTAAGCTTTAGAGGTTATGAATTCTTGAATGTTTGTTTCACTGTCCACCTTTGTTCATCTCATTGTGGTTTGGGCTTATTCAAAGTTGCCTCCTCCATTGGAGCTATCATGTCTAAGTATGAAATCCCCTTATTAACTATGGCGAAGTCGAGACCTGTGTTTAGCACTGATTCATCAAAGGGAGTTAACTGACGTTTACATTTGTTGACAACGACTCTCATCGTTGAACGGAAGGCATAGAGTCTTACGCCCTTAGATTTTAGATGTTTAAATATCTTCATTTGATGAGATTTGACCTGTTTGAATTCTTGCTCATATGATTTATTCACGCATTCGTTGATGTGCGTCTTATCATCAGTCAGTGTTATATTTTCAGGAAGCGGGTAAGGTCATTCGAAATTTAGGTCTGTAATCAATATTTCTTTTACCGGCTGTTGTAGATTTTAATTCGGACAACCTCATGCCCTAGTCACCTTGCGATTTTTTGTATTCGCCGAGAACTGGCTTATAGTTTAAAAGTTAAATCTGATGCCAATATCTTAAGATCACAACATCTAAACAGGACTGTGACGTGGTCAGTCAATCTTGCCAGTTTTTGGTATTTCGAGGTATTTGCGTTTTCGTATTATTTCGGTTTAATATTATGTTCCTTATTTCATGGGATGAGGGTTGCTTGTCTACATTATTCGAAATCTTTGAACCACTGTTCTTATACTTAGTGTTATTTTTACAACGTTTCGGTCGATGTAACCTTCGACTATTTTTGCGGGGAATCTTTCTTTCGATTTCGGGAATCTTTCTGTCGAACTTAGAAATCTGCACGGAATTTCGAAAGTAATCCTTTATTTAACCCATGGAGGTAGCATGCTCTCATTCTGTCTGCCAGGTAACAGTTCAAAATAATCTGCAATGTAGCTGCCATATCTGTATGACACATTCGCACTCTAGTCTTACCAGAAATTTGTTTAAACATTATTGGACCATGCGAACTTTATTCCTTCATCTATACAATTCACGATAGAAAAAAAGAACGTAATGATAACTTATCATTCATAGATGTGCTCGAACTTGTCCAGGGTTTATATCATCTATATATTGAAAGTCAACTTTCACTGGAAAATACATAAATTCAGAATAAGATGTAGAGAAAGAAATTCTCCATTGTCTACAAAATGGAGAAAAAACAATATGTATACATATCAAGATGAGATGGGCAGCTTTAAGAGACCTCTTTCGCTGGGAGCATCACACCAACTCTAGGAATCTGAACCACCAACTGAAAACTTGCCACAGTTTGTATTCCTTAACGTAACATGCGGCCGCTTGATTGAACTCACTACACGAGTTTGTAGCGTCATTCAAATCTTGTCCGTAGCTGAATACTTCATGCTCTGCCAGGTCTATCAGGGGTATTTTTTTATCTTGACGCGATCACTAGATGGGTTGCCTACCACGACTTAAGAGAGGCCCATCTACCCTCAAGAGAAGGATAGACTGCGCCATTTTTCCAACCTGGTATTTTACCTCGCGTTACATACAGCGCCTCACCTTCGCAAATGGTCACCCATCTGGTACTGACCAGGCTCAACGCTGCTTAACTTCGGTGTTCTGGCGAGAACTAGTTTGTCAACGTGCGTGTATACCATATATGGAAGGCTTGTCGAAAAAAATCAAAGAATATGTAATCCATATGACATCAGAATGTTATTCAGGATCGACTCAAGTCTTCAGAAACATTTTTTGAAAATCAACTCAAGTCTTCAGAAACATTTTTTGAAAATCAAGCATCTTTCGGATAAAGTCCTGATCAAGTAATGTTATAAGCTTCCATATACGCCATATAAGACATTATCACATTGACACACCATTTCTCGTTAGATTACCAAAGTTAAGCAATGTTAAGCCTCGTCAGTACCAGGTGGGTGACTAATTTGGAAATACTAGGCGTTGTACGTAGGGGGACGTCGACAAATCCCTGAAAGAGTTGCAAAAACCTAACAGCGTCATCTCGCCTAACGGGAATATACAAACTGCTGGTGAATTTCATGCTTCCATGAAACTTGCTCCTCCGGAGGAAACTGGTTAAACCCGTATTCGGGTTCGTGCTACAGTTCAATTTTCTTTTTCATTTTTAAAGATTTCATCTAAATGTAGGAAACTACGTCGTGTATGGCTGACGATACGAGATGACAGAGAAAGAAAAATATCTACCTTTCCAGGACGTGATAAAAATTATAGACAGAATAAAAAGGTAGAGAGTAAGACGAGTCTAAGAAGCAGTGCATATGCTGGGAAACGACCATCGTAATAAGAAAAAAGTATAGAATTAGACACATAATGGGAAACATTAATTCGAAATAATAGATTATCTATCTATCTATCTATCTTTATATATATACTCTAGCATCTCAGCCCGGCGTTGCCCGGGTGTGTGGATGTGTATGTTGAGCAAAAAAAAAAAGGTAGTATAAAGGCAGGCTCGAACCCGTACCGTGAAGGAAGAAAAGAACGGGGAAAAACCTGACATCTTTGCTGTTACAACCACCGCCAAACCGGAAGTGACGCGGGTTTAAATTAAGGCTAGACAATTGAAAGAAGAGGATGACTTTCAAAGATATCTGTGAAAAACGCGACCCCCCTGTAGAAAAGTGCTTAGTTGAAGGTGACGATATTAATGTTTTTAACCAATTTTTCGATATTCGTCGTCCGAAAGGTCGAACTTCAAAACGATACTGATCTTGGCAAAATCCATCGCCTCTGTCAAAAGTTTTAGCAGGCATGCAAACATACATACATACATACATACATACATACATACATGCATACATACATACATACATACATACGTTTACATATTGGTAACTAAAAATTTTCGATCCAAACCGATTAAAAAGCTTGCCCTATCTCTGAATACCCTTTATGTAAAATTTCAAATGTTTAGACCAGAAATTGTCTGAGTAATTTGGCAGGGACCGCAGAGTTCAACTATTTTTCTAACTTTGACCCCTATTATGACCCTTAAAATTTACTGTTTTGGGCTCTGATCAAGTTATTAAATTAGATCCATGTGCAAGGAACCAATATCTAAAGTTTTGAGTGTTTAGACCCAAAATTGTCGGAGGTGTTTGGTAGAGTTCTCAAAGGTCAAATCGTTGAACTATGACCCCTTAATAGCCGAATTTCTGGACAAAAACGGATCACAAAAATTTTCCCCAAATCTCAGTACCCTGTATATCAAATTTCGAGTCTGTAGACCTAAAATTGACAGAGTTATTGCGTAGGGAAATGTACACAGACAAACACACAGACGGACACACAGACGCACAGGCACTTTTATAGATATATAGATAGACATATATATATATATATATATATATATATATATATATATATATATATATATATATAAAGCGCCCGAGAAATAAATGGCCGAGATTTGATCATTTAGTGCTCAATAAACAGTTTACCAGCTGAGACCAAAAGAATGTCTCGTCATGTCGATAAAATCGCAAGACAATTTTTAAAAGAGAAAACTCCGTAGTATTTAATCAGACAAGCATGCTTGGATAAACACTTGCTGCTTAAATACACACATACACACGCACACGCACAACCACAAACGCACACATACATATTAATATGTAGTAAATAAAAAGTATATAAAACAATATTGTAGTAATAAATAGTAATGTATAAGGATAAAATACTTGGTATGGTCCAATTGTAAATTATATCTCTCTGAGGAGGTGAAGGTTCAATCCTCAGTGCGGGCAACACTCAATATACAGTTAAGAATTATTTAGGATGTCTACCTAGTCGTGAGTGACGAAACAAGAACATGCCACGAGAAGACATTCTTACATAACTAAACATCGTGAATTTTTGAGATGAGGATTAATCAGTTGTATTATTTGGATTCTTCTGATTAGTGCTCTCGTTTCAGGTGTTATTTTACAAGGTTCGGTCGATATGATCTCCGACCTAGTATCTCGATCACGGAGATGACGATGCTATGTTTTGGCAGTTCTTGCAGGGAGGTGTCGACGTCCAATATACAGGATCTGGTATTCCAAACTGGTCACCCATCTGATACTGACCAGGCTAAACGTTGCTCACCTTTGGTGATCTAACAAGAACCGATGTGTTCGTGATTATGTCGTATTCTTCTAAGAATGGCGCGACTTTTGTTTTCCATTAAATGCGTAAATATACATTTTGAAATCGCATTGAGCGATGGAAAGGTTATGTTTACATTTTTATCAGGTCCTGTGAAATGTGCCGAGAAATGTGAGATGAATACATTCATTACTTAGTTGAGTTGCCATCCTTTCTTTCGTCGTTTATGTGACTTCAAATTATATATTTATACATTTAATGGAAAACAACAAACAAGAGAAAGTGTAGCTGGTTGGTCGTTTTGTCATTATTAAATCTGAAATAACATTCAAATCGATTTGCTACACTGTATTTTCTAAAAAATAATTTAACTGTGCCCACGCATTTCTATACGATGCTCTGTCTATAATTCCTAACTGTATATTCCGTCGGCCATTACGCTAGTCTGTCACACGCTAGGGTTAAAAAGGTATTTTTATCGCTAAACATCCGGATTAAATAGCTCTATCTTAAGAATATCTATTCATATTCTAGCAGGGAAACCTGACGTTGCCCAGGATTGAATGATGATCAACGAATGTTTCACACTCCCATATTTTATTGTTAGCGAGATCGATGAAATGTCCTATTTTTCGATCAAATCTATTGATTGCCTGCTCTATTTGGGGACCCATCGCAGTGCACCTTTTTGCAGTTACTTAGTTCACAATATATTGGAGTCTATATTGCACTGTACAGAACCTATTGTTGGGTTTTATCAAACACATGTTTATTTATAACTAGCCTGTGTACCCGGCGTTGCCCGGGTGTTTGGAGGTGTGTTTTGAGCAAAAGCAAAAAAAAAAAAAAAAAGAAATGGTAGTAGGCAGACAGGCTCGAACCCATACTGCAAAGAAGGAAAAGAACGTGAAAAAAACCTGACATCTTTGCTGTTGCGTCTATCGCAAAATCGGAAGGGGCGAACATAAAAATTAAGGCTAGTCAATCGAAAAGAGTGGATGACTTTCGAATATATCTGCGAAAAAAGCGACCCCTCCTTGTAGAAAACTGCTCCGTTGAAGATGAAGAAATTAATGTTTCTGGCCAATTTTCTATATTTATCGTGGTTCCAGGTTAAAAACGATAATGTTTTGCCACGTTCCAACGCGTCTGTCAAACGTTTTAGGCAGATATACAAACATACATACATTTAAACAGACCGGTGAGATTTATATTATAGAATATAGCTTGAATTAAAGTTTAAAATGCTAAAGTATCATGCTTTAATTTTGCTCTAAACAGAAACATTCATTTCAAACGCACCCTTGTTATATCAAAGAACCTGCTGTTTATTGTATATCCCTGGCCTTACTGGTTGTGCGATGATAATAGCTTAAATTTAGGTTTAAAATGAAAAACTCGAGTATTATGGTGCAATTATGCTTTAAACAGAAACATTCATTTAGAATGCGGCTCTCTCATATCAAAGAACCTACTGTTTATTTATATGTCAGGCCTTTCAGCTTGTGTGGTAATAAAACTTCTTAAATGAACCTGTGATGTTAGGCTGTGTAAGGTGTTAGCTTTGGTAAAAATCGACTGTTCCTTCTTTTATCGGATTATTTCGAGTATCTATTATCGATACTTATCGAAGACATTCTGATACAAAACCTATCTAGAACACTACCAGGCACATAAAGTACCTTCGTGTCGAATTTCATAAAAATCGACTCAGCCGTTTTTGAGTCTATAGGGAACGAACTCATACACATACACACAATGTCCTTTTATATAATAGTAGATAGATAGACAGATAGATAGATACACACACATACATACATACATACATACATGCATACATGCATACATAGATACATAGATACACATACATACATACATACATACATACATACATACATACATACATACATACATGCATGCATGCATACATAGATCAACATTGCATAATCATACTCGAAGTTGTCGGGAATGTTGTCATATGCTATAGTCTCCTCTGCTCATAAACAATGTTCAGCTTGCACCCGACCCCACGCGAAGGTGAAATCTTCATAAAAGCGTACGGAATGTTAAGATTTTCTCACCCACCCGGAAAAAAATGCAGAAACGGGTGCAGATCAGGCTTCGAAGGGGTGGCGGCCGTATGATTAAGAAACTACGTGATCGTATGACCTCTTGTATTTTTGGATCTTTTATTTATTCTTAACATTTTTATTACTAGTACAAGACGATAAATTTAACCTCTTGCCTTGTGAAGGGGAAACAACTATTTTTTTCACGCTGTAGACATGTTATAGGAAAGTGTTCAGAAAAGCTACTTTCTATTGTTCCTTGAGTTCGTACCCTTTGATAATAAATGCCTTTCTCAGATGACAATTCAAAAAATGCTGACACTTTTTTTTCTCTTCTAAAAACACACCCACAAATCTCACAAAAGCAGTTACATTTAAACTGTGGAATTCTTTTTCCTCAATTGAGATTTTTTTTTTGTTATTTTTCTTTCATTTTATTCTTATTTTTTACTCTTAGGATCTTGTTTCTATTAAGTACAACGTCAATTGCTATACCATTTGTAAAACTTTTTTTTTTCATCAATCTTCTATTGAAGTTCTATGCCAAACTTTTACTTCTGATCGTAATGTTGAATCATTCTACCACTCCTGAAAGTATTTAACTCTTGGTACAATCTTTTGCCTTAATACGAGTCTGTTATGCTCTAAAATGGAACACCGCTACTACATTTATGAAGAGCTGTCTTTCTTGTCTTGATAGAGGAAAAAAAAATCGAGTTTGCAAACTAGCGGGAGGTTATGTTTTTGCTTTTGTTATTTTTTTTTAATTCTTTTTCTATGAGGCTTCATAATTTGTGCATTCATTCTTTTTATTAACTGTTATCCTCATCTTTATAGCTGTTGTTGTTTCACCACGTTTCCGCCAACTTATTCGCTGGCCTTCTTCAGATGAATAAGTTAGAAGACTCAGCACCCCTATCCCGTCGCGGTTAATCACCTGAAGAAGGTAAGAGGATGAGTTAGCCGAAACGTGATGAAGCAACAACAGCTATGAAGATGAGGATAACAGTCCACACACAAAAAAAAACTAATGCACTAGTGGGAGATGTTCTTTTCTGTCTTGTGTAGCCTCTTTCTTACAAGACACGTTGCTAGGCTTTCAAAACCCTGTTATTTCTGTGTTGCAGATATAATTGGATCATTCTTCTGCTCCAGAAAGTACATGACTTTCAATGAAATCTCATACTTCTCTGAGAGTCAGATACGTCCTAAGACTGGACTACTGCTGCCACATCTGGGAAGGAGCTGCTCAGAGCACCATTTCTTGAATTGACAAGTTCTAAAATAAAATTCGAAATTTAGCCCATTTTCATAGACAAAAACGTTACTCCTCTATCGTTATTTCCATAAAAGGTGTCCGACTGAGCTCTAATCTCTGGTTCATCCTTGCAAGACATTTAAACAAGAACTCGTTTTCAGACCACAACTAAAAGAAAAACTTTCATTTATCTGTCGTGTGTTTATCGTCAAAATAATTTTCTTTCGAAGAATTTCTGGTTGTAGAACACATTAATTCTAGACTGACTAACTGCAGACCACAACATGACCGTCTTAAGAACTAAATAAGTTATGAACCTGTTCATTCAATGTATTATTTTATTCATCATATAACTACGGATGCATGCATCTCGTTAACCTGGCATACTGTGAGGAGATAAAAGAATAAAAGGTGATTATCACAAAATCAAGATCAAGACTATAGAAAGGAGAAAAACAATGAGAAGGGGGGGAGTTCTACAAGTGTGCCGTTATTGGAAATAAGAAACTGTTATAATAAACTATATTATAGCCAGGTATAAAAACAGCTCATTCATGGAGATTACTACACGCACGAGTAAAATAGACTAGAACAAAGGAAGCAGGGAATAAATCAGCTAAACCTGAATCATACATGCTATTATATGATTAACTGAAAAGACTGAGACTGGCGACATTACGTTTACGAAAAAAAAAATGGGGCAAAATTACAAATACGCTTCTGAACCTTATCAGGTATCCTCAATTGGAACAGAGATTCACCAGTATATACATAACAGTAAACTTTATCCTCAAGTGGCTTTTGGCCCTGATAAATAGCCACTCATTAGTAAAATAAAGATAAGACATCAATCATCATGTTAGATATATTGTAATTAGTCTATAACCGTTTTCTATAAGCTATAGTTCTAAATAGTAAATACATCCTTGGTTTAGTCGAAAAGAACTAAGAGGCATCCGCTAATCACAGCTCTTCTTGAGTTATGCAATTCTTTAATATTCACAAACGTACGAAAAGTGCGATATTTAAGCTTCGCTTTTTACATCGAGTAATTATTGCACTTGAAAACTGTGTAGTGCAAGAAACAATTTATTTCACGTACAAACAATAAACTATATAATTCTTTTTTCTTTATTAAGCTAACATCAGACACCAACCGTTAGCTTCTCCTTGGATAGAGTGTAAAAATGTATTTCCAACCTAAACGTCACCGACCTGCCTGCCAAACCTCTGTCTCATAACAACAATGTTTCATGCTTGTGTTTGTTTACCCTCCATAGGAATGTGCTCCGAAAAACTTAATGCATTTGTAACTAAGGAAACAAAAATAATCTCGACCCACGTGACTTAAAACAAAACCCCAACCTTCACTGTAAATGTACTTATATATCGAAAGATTTTTACTCTGATAACGTCTTTACTCGGACCGCCTACTATGGAAATTCCCTTTTTTCTCACTGTTTTTGACCGCACAAATTGCAAAAATTTAAATGTAATGTGAACAATAATCTCGTTGCCTAACCATCCAGGTTGCTTTTCTAAATCTTTCTCCTAGCACAGTATCCCATAAGTGGCAATATGTATTTAAAATATAAAAATGATTACTGAAATCATGGAGGTTTTCCTAAGTTTCCAGTTTTTGGTTTTCATGCTGTCCATAAGACCTCATTTAGCTTCTTTTTTTTTTTTTTTCGTTTCAGTTCTGCTGTAGCCATCGTCAACCACTGTTTTACTGAAGAGGCTGAGGGTAAAGGTGATGGACTGACCAAGAATGTCTCCAGACTTGAACCCAATTAAACATCTTTGGGGGATCTTCAGCAGAAGGTGGAGGTACGCAAAATCTCAAATGTCCCCCAGCTCCGTGACGTCGTAATTGAAGAGTGGAACAGCATTCCAGTGGCTACACATGAAGCTCTGGTAAACTCCATGTCTAGGAGAGTAAAGGCTGTTTTGGATAATGATGGTGTCCACTCAAAAATATTGAGAGTTGACATGTTATATGTTAATATTGACAACTTTTCCTAAGGGGTGTAGTCACTTTTGTTGTCAGGGATTTAGCTTTTAATGGCTATATTTTGAGTTATTTTCAGAGGGAAATAAATTAACTCTGTTATATATGCTGCAGACAGACTACTTTTCATTTTGTCAAAAAATAATTTTTTCAGTGCTGTCCCATGAAGAGATAAATATATGAAGAAATGCGAGGGGTGTATTTCCTTTTATGATACACTGTATATATCTATCTATAACTATATCTATCTATCCATCTATTTATCTATCTATCTATATATATATATATATATAGAGAGAGAGAGAGAGAGAGAGAGAGAGAGAGAAAGAAAGAGAGGGAGAGATCAATAGATAGATGAAAAGATAGCAATATAAGATTGACGATTGTGTGAGATCAGTATGCAGTGTTAGTGTTCTGTTAGCAATATTGCATCGTATTTATTGAAAACTAGTAATATACCAATTCAAAGATGGGTATAAGAAAAAAATGTTACAGTTCAAAATATTAAGGTTTTCTTTATTGGTCCAGTATGATAAGGCTTTGGTGGCAATCTTCTAAGTGCTATAGTTTAAAAATTAATAAAATCCACGTTGCCTATTCTATAGATGTTCGATGAAACAAAATGATAAGTTCAATAGCTTGGAATTTCACCATAACATGCAAATTGTTGACGCCAATGAGTGCATCAACCATTTCACATGCATTACTTAATAAATTCAAGTTTTTATGCAGATTATTTTTTCCTCTATTGTAAATTTTTAATCTAAGTTATTTTTTATTGCATTTTTACCCCAAAGAAGCAACAGTGCCACTCTGATTATCTATGACATAATTTGCAGAGATATTGTGTAGAGAGCTGAGCTGCAAAATGTCTCTTTACATTATACTTGAACTTCTGCATGTCAGTACAGTCAGAAAAGCAGGCACCCGGGAGGTAATTCTAAAGTGTACCAGTATGCGGAAAGAAACTATTAGAGTATAAAGTTTTCCGGCTTCTAGAGATCTATACTGTGTAAGGGGGGGGATTTAGTTGCCGTCGGGTTTGTCGGGGATATGCAGTGCTAAAAGTATACGTAAAAAGAAATATGTTATCTTACTCGTTTTATTTTTAATATATATATATATATATATATATATATATATATATATATATATATATATATATATATATATATATTATATTATATTATATAGTTTGGGGAAAACCTATATATTTAAATAAACCTACGTATGATAAATATACATCTTTTTAATCATGAATTTTAAAACGTGTCATCGTGTCATGTCCCCATAATTGCAACATATATATATATATATATATATATATATATATATATATATATATATATACTAGCAAAAGTACCCGTCGTTGACTGGGTTCAAAAACAGCCTACAGAAAATGGACTCTGATTTATGAAAGTATGATAGGTTATGAAAAGGAACGGTTGTAAATTTGGGTTGAATTTGGGGGTATCAAAACGAAAGCAAAATATGATGAAAGTAAAAATAAAATAGATAAACCCCATAATTTATTATTCCATACCTGTTCACATTGAAACACTTATCATAATATTCTGTGGATCTATATTAAAAAACCTTGTTAAACTTTGTGACATATTTTCATTCTATGGAGGCCAGGTGCGAACGAACACCCCATAATTTTATCATACCATATTTCTTCAAACAGAAACATAATTATCAAAGTATACTGTCGCAGATAGATATGAAAAGTCTTTATTAAAGTTTGTGCCTATTTCCATTGTATGGAGGCCAGACGCGAACGCAGACCCCCACAATTTTATTATACCATCCCTACTTTAGTTAAAACATATATATCAAATTATTCTTATGTACATCTATATCAAAAACACTTGTAAACTTTTTTCTTTAATTTTTAAATCATTTATTTCCATACTTTGTGGACCAGGCGCGAACGCAGACCCCACAATTTTTATGAACCACTGTTCTGCAAGATCAAACATACCACTTCCTGTGTCTCGATACATCTTCTATCATTATATCTAATCAGTTTTTTAAAATAGTCAACCATATGGGAGCCTATTCCTGACCAGACACACACACACACACATACACACACATACATTCAGCTTTATATTATATATATATATAAACACACACACATATATATATATATATATATATATATATATATATATATATATATAGTCATCCACATACAGTATTGTTTCGCTGTATTACAGCTCATCAGTGCGGCTAGACAGGTAGCTACCTCAAGCCGAACTACCGCAAGCGGGGACCGAAACCTGACGCCCAAACGACATCACGATTTTACTATTGCGCTATTCAGCTGATTCTGTGCGGGTAGTGAATTAACAATGTTTTGACATCGCCCAAATGCCTAACCTCGATTTGTTTACACAATGAGCGGCACTTAATACGCTAGTGGCAGTTTGTATATCACTTCCCAAGGTGCTTAACCCAAGATAGGGAGTATTTTAGTCATCCACATACGGTACTGTTTCGTTGTATCACAGCTCATCATGCATACTGGTGTGTCAGCATGATTATGCCGTATATTAAGACACACACACTCATATATATATATATATATATATATATATATATATATATATATATAAATATGTATGCAAAATCCGATCCCACATTTTGCTAATTCCTACCCTCTTATGAGAAGGAAAGTATTTCTTCGAAACTCCGCGGATTAAGGACTATCCACTTATCAAGTTTTTTTGTTTTTTTTTTTTTACAAGGGTGTCACCACTTATCAAGGCCCAGAGGCCACTCGAGGATAAGGGTTAATAGGTATACATTAGTCATTGTAATTTTAGCATAGTAAACAGTGGGAATTTTGTAACTTGGATTACTTAGGGGGACGATTCAATTATAACTTGTTCACATTGGACTTTTTCTTTTTTTTTTCATATGTATCAACTCATTATCAAGGCCAAGAGGCCACTCAAGGATAAGGGTTAAAGAGTGTACAGTAGAAATTGGACAATATAATAATCATTAGTAATGAAAATTTGTTAAATTTGATAACTTATATGGAACGGCTCATCAAGAACTTATTTACGTTAGACTTGACCACAACCATATTGTAGTCAGCCGGAAAGCAGGAAAACGGAAGACAATTCCACAGGCGGGCAGTTCTAATAAAAAAGCTTTGTTCATGGAATCCACGTTTAGGTTTAGGCACAGATAAAGAGTGGGGGGAATTATTGATAGTGTTTACAGCTAGACGAGTGTTTCTTGTGAAAGTTTTGCGAGGGGGGACCATAGATTGAAGCTCAGTCGAACACTTTCCATGAAAATAGCGATACATCAGAGACAAACTCGCAACATCTCTTCTGTGAGATAGAGGTTGCAAGGAAGAGAAAAGGACATCTCCTACGAGGCTACGAAGTCTATTTTGAACTCTATCAAAGCAGGACAAGTCCTTTCTAGCAGCTCCTGCCCAGATGTGGCAACAGTATTCCATCCTTGGACGTACTTGGCTCTTATATAGATAGAGAATTGCATCAGCAGTGAGATATGTACTGGATCGATAGAAAGATCCCACCATTTTTCCAGCGGCCTTGGCAACAGATTTGATGTACGTGTTCCATTTAAGATCAGGAGTAATGGTCAAGCCCAGAAGCTTGTCAAAACTTGAGGCCTCCTGAAGACGAGAGTCATTCATTTCAATTGATGCCAGATGTGGATCAGAATGTTGATGATGTAAAGAGAGAAGCTTGGTTTTAGATGCATTAAAAGTAACCAGCCACTCCTTTCCCCATTGTACTACATGCTCAAGATCAGAGGAGAGAGAATTGGAGAGAACTTGGTCGTTTACTGTCTTAGATGTACTACCATAAATGGTAGTGTCGTCATCATAAATGTCTACAAATGATGTAAGGATATGATTTGGAAGATCATTAATGTAGATCAGGACATGAGTTGGGCCCAGGATGGATCCCTGAGGAACACCGGCATTAATACTGTGAGCTTCTGATTTTTGCCCCTCAACTACTACTCTTATGAACCTATCAGAAAGAAATGATTTAATAATTGAGAAGACATTACCAGCTATACCATAGCTAGAGATCTTATGAAGTAAACCTTTATGCCATACCCTATCAAAGGCGTTTGATATGTCAAGAGCAATTGCCCTAGAAAGGTTGCCTCCGTCGAGAGATTTGCTAATCCTATGATATATAACTGTAAGCACATCTGCTGTAGATCTAGCAGAACGGAAACCATATTGAGTGTCACTAAGAAGGTTATTTTTGTTGAGATGGTTGATTAATTCTGTATTTAACACAGATTCCAGCAACTTACTCATGACGCACAGGAGACTTATTGGCCTGTACTGAGAGGGGGATGAGCGATCACCTGAATTCTTAAATACAGGGCATACAGATGAGATTTTCCAGGGAGATGGGAAACTATTCTCCTTAAGACAACGTTTAAATAGTTTTGTAAGTATGGGCGCTAGTTCAGGTTGAAGTTTTTTGAGTACTATAATTGGAATACCGTCCGGGCCAGTTCCTTTACTGGAATCAAGGTTTTTGATTAGCTTAGCAACATCACGTACAGATATACGTATATCACATAGTGTGTTTTCTGATACAGAAGGAAATATTGGGGGTTGGCGACCTTGATCGCAAAAAGTAGAATTAGCTGCAAAGTTCTTGACAAAGAGTTTGGCTTTGTCTGATGCTGACGAGATTACCTCAGGTCCATTGATGATAGTTGGAATGGAGCGCACACTTCTGTTCAGAATTCTGTTTGCTATTTGCCAAAACTGGTGGGAACCAAGCCGCTGCTCAGCTACTTTGGACTTAACAGATTGAGCATACAACCATCTTGCGCTTTTTATTACTTTCTTACAATGGTTGCTGGCAGTCCTGAAAGCGGCTTTAGTTTGCATACATCTATTACGTTGGAAACAGTGGAAAAAGTGATTTCTGTGCGCAATGGTAGCAGCACATTCTGGAGAGAACCATGGCTGGCTGTTAGGTGTTTGCTGAAACTTTTTCGAGGGTATGAAACGATCAATACCTACAATTAACCATTCCGTCAGGTCTAATACTATAGAGGACACATCCTTTTTAAATATGGAATGCCGAGGTAGATCAGTTATAAATGTACGGAAGCTATCCCAGTCAGCCTTAGTGTATCGATATACTGTACGATGGAGAGGTACGTCTGGGGACTTATTACATTTCATTTTTATCTTAATTGATACAACAGAGTGGTCGGAAGATCCAAGAGGCGACATGATACAACAGAGTGGTCGGAAGATCCAAGAGGCGACAGAACAGAAACTGAACATAGTTGAGGGCAAGTTGTGAGAAAAAGGTCTAGTAGGCTCGCATACTGGCCGTCATCATCGGGCACACGGGTGGGTTCCTGAACAATCTGAGTGAGGTCATAGGCAATGGGGAAATTATGACAGAACCTCCCCTCATCATCGGTCTTGTTTGAGTGGGTCAACCATTCGACGTTGTCTCAACATACGTGAATGTTAGCTGAAGGATAAGCAGATAGGACTTGGTCAATTTTCTCAGATATGCTTTTAAATATAGTAACTCCGCTGTTGTGGGGGCGATAGAGAGTAAATAAAAATGCTGTAGTGTGAGCTAAAGCAACTCGGAAGCACATATAGGGTAAGTTAGGATCTTCCCTGGAGATGTCCCTACCACATGGAAAGCTATCTTTAATATAGGAACATATTCCATGCCCATGGCGATCTTGGGGGTCAGATTTAGAGGTTAAGTTAGAGTATCCTTTAATTGCGAACTCTTCTAGGGAAATAGCCTGTCCAATGCCAGTTTCACTTAAAAATAAAAGGTCTGGTTTAGTCTCCTGTAATTGGGTTTCAACCTCTGGAAGGTTAGAACGTAGACCCCTGATGTTGGAGAAGGAGACATGGTAGTAGGGGTCTACGTTGGAAGTTGGAGAACCGGGTTTCCTTTTCAGATTAAATATGTTTTTAACTCTTTTTCAAAGTATTTTTTTAACATGTTTTATTAACTTTTTTCTCCTATGCATACATACATACATGCATGCATATATATATATATATATATATATATATATATATATATATATATATATATATATATATATGTATATATATATATACATATATATATAAATATATATATATATATAGTGGGGGTGGTAATTAATAAAAACTGAAGAAAGTGCCCAATACTGTTGTAGAGCAAATATGCGTTTTATTTTTTATTACCGTATCTTTCTGTTAAGTTACATTATTGTTTCGGCTACACGGCCGTTTTTTTTTGGCCGTCTGTAGCTTCCTCAGACTTTTACAGAAAAAAAATTTTCTATAAAAGTCTGAGGACGCTACAGACGGCCAAAAAACGGCCGTGTAGCTGAAACAATAATGTAACTTAACAGAAAGACACGGTAATAAAAAATAAAACGTATATATATATATATATATATATATATATATATATATATATATATATATACGGTATAATTACACTGACACACCAGTTTCCATAATGCCACTGAAGTTAAGCATCGTTGAACCTGGTCATTACTAAATGGGTGATCATTTGGGAATAACATGTTGCTGTATGTTCTTTTCACTTTCTTTGTCATTGCGTTATGTTATAGTAGACTTTTCCTTGCCCCTCGAACCAGACAGTGCCGAATCAGGAGAGGGTATGTTGATTATTGTGCAACCTTTGCTTCACAATAACACGCACAGCCAGTCTTACAAGAGATATACATTGTCTCTCGGCATTGTTTGAAGTTGTCTTGAGAATTTTTTGGTCACTTGACTAAACCGATGGGATCATGAGAACGTGCCATTTTGAATTTCACAGCGGATACTGGTTTGTTTTTTATTTGTTTACGAAAAAAAAAAAAAAAAAAGGAACGTGAAACTCAGATTTCTTTGTGTAGTATGTCGGGGGTAAAGTGAAAAACGTCACTTCACCCAACAGCGACACTTTACATGGCACGTTAATAAGGCAAAGATAAGCTAGCTACTTTACGCCTATTAATTTACGATCCCAGATCAAAACAGTTTTCAAACGTTATGATAGTATAACCCCTTAAAACATCATAATATCCTATTTTTATAAAATTTAAATCAAATGTTTAAAATCATTTGAGAGGGGTGAAGTAAATGAAAGTATTCGCGAATCTCTAAGTACCCACCTAACTAAAAGAGGTCTAACCTCGTTAAAGTATGTATGTATATATATATATATATATATATATATATATATATATATATATATATATATATATATTGTCAAATTACTTTTTTATGCGAATATGACAGACTTCATATTATTTGTTTCCTGTGAGGCATTAACTTGCAAAATTTATTGCATATTTTGCAAACCTCTTCCCTCCGATGAGAAGAATTGCATTCTTCGAAACTCAATGGAATAAGGTTTTTCTTGTTTTATTTGTATTCCTTGTCGAATAATTAACATTTTGTATACTTTCGTTATAGGTTTATAAGTTTTTTTTTTTTTTTAATTTAAATAAATTTTCAATATCAAGATTTTTATTATATATATATGTGTGTTTGTGTGTTTGTGTGTGTGTGTGTGTGTCATTGAAGACAATATAAGTAGGATCGAATCCCTACGTTACTATCTGCCAAATATCTACATGCTCCTCCTTCTAAGTGACCTATCGGCACAGAACACTCCGAAAACATCAATTACGCATATGTATTTTGAATGAAATCTCAACCATATGTATCAGACACTACTGCAGAGAGTCTTCCAACATTTTATTTTTCTCCCGACTATATTAGGAGGTGAACCGAGAGAAGAGAGACATTAAAAAGCAAATATATCATAGTGAAAATTACATAGAAGTGATATGCATTCAATATTATAGTTCTGGTAGAGAAGACTTGTAGAAGCTTTTGTAAGTTGTTACTAGTGTTCGGACGATTAATCGGAATCGGATACTACAATCGGATAGTAGAAAATCTCCGAAAATCCGAGGTATTTGTACTATCGGAATAACCTAATTTGTTATTTCGAAAATGATGTTTTAATTCAATTGTTTTCTTTTTTTTATGTAATTTTTACATTGCTAGCATTAGCTATAACATGCTAAATAGTTATCGTTTTTAATTATTGGTAAGAAGAAAATCTATTACTTTAAAATGGCACAGGAAAAGATGACACGATAAAATGGAACTGGTAAAATTGCAAGACTGGATGAGTAGAAAAGAACGACGCAAGTGAAAAAATGGAAATGTCACAATGGGTTTATTAATTTTTGGTTTGTCTGAATTTTCTCAATAACTACGCTTTGGAAATTTTTGAAATATGATATAAGTAAAAATGCAACAGAACGGATTTTCCGGGAAAACTTCGGTTGAACTTAGTCATTTCTGATTTTGCATGGTGCAGAACTCAAATGTACATATGTTAAGCCCTTGGGGACTTTTGGGGCTAAATGGGGCGATGGGAGGCAAATGATGGACTTAGTCATTTCTGATTTTGCATGGTGCAGAACTCAAATGTACATATGTTAAGCCCTTGGGGACTTTTGGGGCTAAATGGGGCGATGGGAGGCAAATGATGGACTTAGTCATTTCTGATTTTGCATGGTGCAGAACTCAAATGTACATATGTTAAGCCCTTGGGGACTTTTGGGGCTAAATGGGGCGATGGGAGGCAAATGATGGACTTAGTCATTTCTGATTTTGCATGGTGCAGAACTCAAATGTACATATGTTAAGCCCTTGGGGACTTTTGGGGCTAAATGGGGCGATGGGAGGCAAATGATGGACTTAGTCATTTCTGATTTTGCATGGTGCAGAACTCAAATGTACATATGTTAAGCCCTTGGGGACTTTTGGGGCTAAATGGGGCGATGGGAGGAAAATGATGGACTTAGTCATTTCTGATTTTGCATGGTGCAGAACTCAAATGTACATATGTTAAGCCCTTGGGGACTTTTGGGGCTAAATGGGGCGATGGGAGGCAAATGATGGACTTAGTCATTTCTGATTTTGCATGGTGCAGAACTCAAATTTACATATGTTAAGCCCTTGGGGACTTTTGGGGCTAAATGGGGCGATGGGAGGCAAATGATGGACTTAGTCATTTCTGATTTTGCATGGTGCAGAACTCAAATGTACATATGTTAAGCCCTTGGGGACTTTTGGGGCTAAATGGGGCGATGGGAGGCAAATGATGGACTTAGTCATTTCTGATTTTGCATGGTGCAGAACTCAAATGTACATATGTTAAGCCCTTGGGGACTTTTGGGGCTAAATGGGGCGATGGGAGGCAAATGATAGACTTAGTCATTTCTGATTTTGCATGGTGCAGAACTCAAATGTACATATGTTAAGCCCTTGGGGACTTTTGGGGCTAAATGGGGCGATGGGAGGCAAATGATGGACTTAGTCATTTCTGATTTTGCATGGTGCAGAACTCAAATTTACATATGTTAAGCCCTTGGGGACTTTTGGGGCTAAATGGGGCGATGGGAGGCAAATGATGGACTTAGTCATTTCTGATTTTGCATGGTGCAGAACTCAAATTTACATATGTTAAGCCCTTGGGGACTTTTGGGGCTAAATGGGGCGATGGGAGGCAAATGATGGACTTAGTCATTTCTGATTTTGCATGGTGCAGAACTCAAATGTACATATGTTAAGCCCTTGGGGACTTTTGGGGCTAAATGGGGCGATGGGAGGCAAATGATGGACTTAGTCATTTCTGATTTTGCATGGTGCAGAACTCAAATTTACATATGTTAAGCCCTTGGGGACTTTTGGGGCTAAATGGGGCGATGGGAGGCAAATGATGGACTTAGTCATTTCTGATTTTGCATGGTGCAGAACTCAAATTTACATATGTTAAGCCCTTGGGGACTTTTGGGGCTAAATGGGGCGATGGGAGGCAAATGATGGACTTAGTCATTTCTGATTTTGCATGGTGCAGAACTCAAATGTACATATGTTAAGCCCTTGGGGACTTTTGGGGCTAAATGGGGCGATGGGAGGCAAATGATGGACTTAGTCATTTCTGATTTTGCATGGTGCAGAACTCAAATTTACATATGTTAAGCCCTTGGGGACTTTTGGGGCTAAATGGGGCGATGGGAGGCAAATGATGGACTTAGTCATTTCTGATTTTGCATGGTGCAGAACTCAAATGTACATATGTTAAGCCCTTGGGGACTTTTGGGGCTAAATGGGGCGATGGGAGGCAAATGATGGACTTAGTCATTTCTGATTTTGCATGGTGCAGAACTCAAATGTACATATGTTAAGCCCTTGGGGACTTTTGGGGCTAAATGGGGCGATGGGAGGCAAATGATGGACTTAGTCATTTCTGATTTTGCATGGTGCAGAACTCAAATGTACATATGTTAAGCCCTTGGGGACTTTTGGGGCTAAATGGGGCGATGGGAGGCAAATGATGGACTTAGTCATTTCTGATTTTGCATGGTGCAGAACTCAAATGTACATATGTTAAGCCCTTGGGGACTTTTGGGGCTAAATGGGGCGATGGGAGGCAAATGATAGACTTAGTCATTTCTGATTTTGCATGGTGCAGAACTCAAATGTACATATGTTAAGCCCTTGGGGACTTTTGGGGCTAAATGGGGCGATGGGAGGCAAATGATGGACTTAGTCATTTCTGATTTTGCATGGTGCAGAACTCAAATTTACATATGTTAAGCCCTTGGGGACTTTTGGGGCTAAATGGGGCGATGGGAGGCAAATGATGGACTTAGTCATTTCTGATTTTGCATGGTGCAGAACTCAAATTTACATATGTTAAGCCCTTGGGGACTTTTGGGGCTAAATGGGGCGATGGGAGGCAAATGATGGACTTAGTCATTTCTGATTTTGCATGGTGCAGAACTCAAATGTACATATGTTAAGCCCTTGGGGACTTTTGGGGCTAAATGGGGCGATGGGAGGAAAATGATGGACTTAGTCATTTCTGATTTTGCATGGTGCAGAACTCAAATTTACATATGTTAAGCCCTTGGGGACTTTTGGGGCTAAATGGGGCGATGGGAGGCAAATGATGGACTTAGTCATTTCTGTTTTTGCATGGTGCAGAACTCAAATGTACATATGTTAAGCCCTTGGGGACTTTTGGGGCTAAATGGGGCGATGGGAGGCAAATGATGGACTTAGTCATTTCTGATTTTGCATGGTGCAGAACTCAAATTTACATATGTTAAGCCCTTGGGGACTTTTGGGGCTAAATGGGGCGATGGGAGGCAAATGATGGACTTAGTCATTTCTGATTTTGCATGGTGCAGAACTCAAATGTACATATGTTAAGCCCTTGGGGACTTTTGGGGCTAAATGGGGCGATGGGAGGCAAATGATGGACTTAGTCATTTCTGATTTTGCATGGTGCAGAACTCAAATGTACATATGTTAAGCCCTTGGGGACTTTTGGGGCTAAATGGGGCGATGGGAGGCAAATGATAGACTTAGTCATTTCTGATTTTGCATGGTGCAGAACTCAAATGTACATATGTTAAGCCCTTGGGGACTTTTGGGGCTAAATGGGGCGATGGGAGGCAAATGATGGACTTAGTCATTTCTGATTTTGCATGGTGCAGAACTCAAATTTACATATGTTAAGCCCTTGGGGACTTTTGGGGCTAAATGGGGCGATGGGAGGCAAATGATGGACTTAGTCATTTCTGATTTTGCATGGTGCAGAACTCAAATTTACATATGTTAAGCCCTTGGGGACTTTTGGGGCTAAATGGGGCGATGGGAGGCAAATGATGGACTTAGTCATTTCTGATTTTGCATGGTGCAGAACTCAAATGTACATATGTTAAGCCCTTGGGGACTTTTGGGGCTAAATGGGGCGATGGGAGGCAAATGATGGACTTAGTCATTTCTGATTTTGCATGGTGCAGAACTCAAATTTACATATGTTAAGCCCTTGGGGACTTTTGGGGCTAAATGGGGCGATGGGAGGCAAATGATGGACTTAGTCATTTCTGATTTTGCATGGTGCAGAACTCAAATTTACATATGTTAAGCCCTTGGGGACTTTTGGGGCTAAATGGGGCGATGGGAGGCAAATGATGGACTTAGTCATTTCTGATTTTGCATGGTGCAGAACTCAAATGTACATATGTTAAGCCCTTGGGGACTTTTGGGGCTAAATGGGGCGATGGGAGGCAAATGATGGACTTAGTCATTTCTGATTTTGCATGGTGCAGAACTCAAATGTACATATGTTAAGCCCTTGGGGACTTTTGGGGCTAAATGGGGCGATGGGAGGCAAATGATGGACTTAGTCATTTCTGATTTTGCATGGTGCAGAACTCAAATGTACATATGTTAAGCCCTTGGGGACTTTTGGGGCTAAATGGGGCGATGGGAGGCAAATGATAGACTTAGTCATTTCTGATTTTGCATGGTGCAGAACTCAAATGTACATATGTTAAGCCCTTGGGGACTTTTGGGGCTAAATGGGGCGATGGGAGGCAAATGATGGACAGAACTCAAATTTACATATGTTAAGGCTTAATATTGCACTGTTTGTTCATTTTCACCAGGATTTGACGTTCCCTGGGGACTTTTGGGACTAAATGGGAGCGGGTGCAAATGCTGAACTTAGTCATTTTTATGATTAGTTCACTAATCACTCACGGGGGACCATGCATGCTTCACTTTTTTAATTTCAATCACTTATGAGGAAAAAATTATAAGAAGGATAATGTACACCCAACCCCCTTTGTACTTTTACTTTTACGGAAATAGCAACACAGGTTTTTCCCTATGATTCGCAAATTAAAAAGAACAAAATCCCTATAACGAAATATATAGAGGTTTGCAATGAATTGGAATCAGAATCGGTAATTGTATCGGAATCGAGAATTTTTAACAGAATCAGTAATTGTATCGAAATTGTGAAAAATATTGGAATCATCGTCCCATCATAAGTTCCACTCAAAGCTGGAACAAAACATTTCGATAAAAAATGAGATATCAATTCCTGTAAATAATTCAGCTGCGAAGGGGTTCATATAAATATCGTCACCGACTGAAGTGCAATCTCAATTCCTAAAATACACAAGAACCCGTTCCAATCGTTATCTTTCTTCGCGGTTTTCACATATCGAGAAATCTACAACAAAGGAAAGCCATAATGCGGAACGTTTATAGTGAATTAGAAAGGCAACTGCCAGGTCGCCTGTACTGTATTTCGAGTTGGCAAAATGTCGAATAATTTACGGTCTATGTTCTCGCAGAATTACACCGGGGAAGGGAACAAAGAAGAGCTCGATTATATTCGGCATAGAATAAGTCTGTCTTGGCTGGCAACCAATAAATTGCTAAATCCGACGCAGAGTGCTTAAATTATCTGTTCTTTACTGACAGCAGGTGGTTATACCATTGGCCAAATCATTTCAGATGATAGGATTAGCCTGGGGATCATATATATATATATATATATATATATATATATATGTACCTATATATATATGTATCTCTCTCTCTCTCTATATATATATATATATATATATATATATATATATAGATAGAGAGAGAGAGAGAGAGAGAAAGAGAAAGAAGAGTGAAAGAGAGAGAGACACGCACTCGCGTTGGCTCAAAAGATAAATTAATCAAAATTTATTGAAAGTTGTCAGGTGCTTTAAAAGATAATTGGCGACGACTGGGATTTTTCATTATTCATGGTATAAACACGTGGTTCTAGTTGGCTAAAATATATTTACGTGTTTAACATAATATTTAGTTTTGTGGCGTGTCCCTATCGGTGTAATGGGATTGTTCCCATTTAAATCATGCCTAGGTTGCAAATCAACAAATACGATATTGATAATTAACCAACTCTCACCTTCTCTTTATCTCTCTGTCTATTTCTCTTTCTATCTCTCACAGTTTCTATTATATCTCTCTCTCTTTCTTTCTCTCTCTCTCTCTCTCTCTCTCTCTCTATCTCTGTATATATATATATATATAAAGCACCCCAAGGATACGGCATTAAAATTAGTAAAAAGTTGCAGTACTGTATATAATACACGTGTATATAATCAAATAACATTATAAATAACACCGTAGGCGGGTAAAATACCGTAATTAAGGGCTGAGAAAACATCGCATTCCACATCGTATTCTGAAAAAAGTATCCTAGGGCCATTGTATCCCGGGGTTCTACTGTGTGTGTGTGTGTATACATATATATATACATATACGTATGTATATATATGTGTGTATGTATACATACATATGTATATGCATATATACATATGCATATAGATAGGTATGTATATATATACATGTATATATATATGCATATATATATATATATATATATATATATATATATATATATATATATATATATATATATATACCACTCATATAAAACTGCAGGAAGCTGATTCGTTTTATCACTGCGCTTAACTTACGCTAAACATGGTGAAAGTTTTCACGCTGAGATTATAAACACGACAGCATGATCAGAAAAATGTGATTACCACTCGGATATTTACAACCTACGCAAAGATTTAAATGAAAAATATATTTATTACGTTTGTATTATCGACTACCGAGTGTGCCTAATTATTTTATGAAAAAGTATCTTTTCTGCTATGTGGCAACCATTTGTTTTCTTACTAGATTTAGGTCGATGCATTTTACTTTATTCTTGAACAGTGAAATCCGGGATTATAGAAAACAAAAATATTTAAATCACACGTTTTAGTATAAATTTCAGTTTTAATATTTCTGACAACCATTCACCCTCTATCAAATGTTAACTTCTTTATGTAGCTGCAGGTAGTTATACCAGTATCTAAGACATTTAGATTGATAAATTCCTTTTATATTTGTAAAATTTAGAGCATTTTTGTATCATTCAGATACAACTAATGTAACAAAAAATTACGTTCTTTAATAAATATGCTTATTCAGGTAGCATTATTTCATTCATGCGGGTTTGATTAAATAGAAATGAAAACTTTCTTATTCTTTCTCTTGAACTTGCAGACTAGCGACGTGATGTTATATCCCAGTATTATATGCGAAAAACTCGGCATACTTGCAAGTGATTTCAACTCGCATGAGTCATTGTTACACATGTGTAAATAGGGAATTAGGTAAGGCCAATTAAAACGCTTAAAATATGTTTAAAATTCCATCTCCACCTTCGTACCCAGCCATGCTCATGATTAAGGCTTATGCACTCGGATCAAAGGTACTTTGTAAATGTGGGCAGCGACTACATATATATATATATATATATATATATATATATATATATATATATATATATATATATATGTATATATGGTGCTCACGTAAACTGTATACATTCTTTAAATTATCTCAACTTGCTACATGAATACGCTATACCACGTTCCCAATAGATACTTAGGAATGAAGAATTGCACTTCCAGCAGGATGAAACACTTCCTCACTATCATTATGACGTAAGAGCATATCTTGATAGTCAATAGCGAAACAGATAGTTAGGAGAAAGAGGAAGTATCGAGTAGTGTCCACGCTCACCGGATTTGACCCCCACTCATGGATTTTTTGGGTTTGGGAGCTGGTGGGGGCATGTTAAACAGAGGGTTCATACTACAAAGCGAACTACAATGAATGAGTTAAAAGCAACCATTGAAAGATCTGTCAATATACCAACTGAACTGATTAGGAACGTTTTCGATTCAATCAGTTAGCATTGTCAGCTGTTCATCGACCACAATGACCAATAATTTGAACAATTTAGACAATTAACTGGTTTCTATATTTTTATACAGTATTTGGATATCTGAAATTTTTCTTATAATTGATGTTTATTGTCATTTTAATGGTGTATAAATTTTATTGGGCACCCTTTATATATATATATATATATATATATATATATGTGTGTGTGTGTGTGTGTGTGTGTGTGTGTGTATATATGTATATATATGTATATATATTTATGTATATATATATGTATGTATATACACACACACACATGAGCAAAAAAATGGGCCAAGAGTGAAAGAAGGAAGAAATTGATTTTTCAATATTTTTCCATAATTTTTTGTTAATTTTAAATGAAAATTTCTATTTTGCAGATCATTATTATTATAGCATATAATAATAAGTGGAAAATTTATCCTAAGCCCGCATCTTGGTGAGGATATAAAAAACCGAATTGCTGGATTTAGGCAGTCCAAAATGACTAACAATCAGATTTTTTATATTTTAAGAAAAGAAAATGTGAAAACATCTCTTTCTGCAGTGAAGCGAATTGGTCAAAGGTTAAAAGTCGAACGCTTGATAAAAGGGAAATCAGGATCTTGTCTCCCTAGAGCATCTACTTTAAAGGACGACCACATGCTTAAATTTACTGTTTTGAAGGATCGAAAGGAAACTTATGTTGACCATAGCAAAGAATTCAAAACAAGTGCTGGAAATTCTCTTTCTAGATATACAATATCTAGACGAATGAAAGAAATGAGGTTTTCCTCTAAAAAGTATGCAAAGAAGCCATTTTTATCTAAGAAGGACATCAATGATAAAATGAGATTTTTCTCGTGTTCTGGCAAGAAAGATACAGACTGGTTCAGGAATGTTTTCTGGGTAGATTAATCAAGAGTTTGCCTTGTTAGTGGTGCTCCCAATGCTCCCGAACGGTGTAATCGAGGAACTAGAGAAAGATTTTCGCAAAGTTGCATAAAAATGACAGTTAAACACAGGAATGGAGGGATAATGGTATGGGGAACTTTTACTGCAGCAAGAGTTGTGGAACTTATTAGATGTGAGAAGTCAATCAATGCAAAGAAATAAATTCGAATGTTAGAAATAGGACTGTTACTAAGAATCCAGAAGCTGGAAATATCCCAGAACATTATTTTTCAACATGATAATTCCTCTGCACACACTGCTAAAGTTACAAAAAATTGTTTTCTGATAATTCAATTGATGTGATATTTTGGCCAAGTCAAAGTCCCGATTTAAACCCAATCGAGAATATTTGGTCCATAATATCTCGTGCAGTGGCCGAAAGAACTTCTGAGAACAATGACAAACTGTGGGAAGCTGTACAAAGTGAATGGAATAGCATCTCCTCTTCAGTGTTCCAATTTGGTTGAGAGCATGTCTAAAAGGATTGATCTTTTAAAGAAATCAAAGGGGAATACGATTCCATCCTAAGCATTTATTAAAGTAAACGTCTTGTTCTGTGTTATTATTCTCGTTTAAGTTTCCTTGTTCAATTGTTCTTTGTTCAATATAGCGTTTAATGCAATAAAATGTATATAATATTGTTTGGCCCATTTTTTTTTTTTGCTCACGAGTGTGTATATATATATATTTCGGTAAACCTAGCAACCACGTTGAACCAAAGATAAAGGTTTATTCATGTTTTAAAAGCGGGCATACCACTGTTCAACAATTCGGTCAAATGGAGCATCGCGTTACGCATTAAATTTAATTAATAATTCCCTCAAATGATTTTAATTATACATCTCTTAAACGATTCGTTCTATAAGCAAGTCGGGAGCTATTATAATCAATTTTATGGTGAATTTGTTTTTAATCTTTTAATAAGTTTTTTTTCTCTTTTTTTTTTCTCCTAGACAGTGTCCAAAAACAGTCTTCACTCTAATAGATCCCGTACTGTAACCTAAGCCCAAACATTTATCCCATTGACATACTATTGCATCCCTGTGTTTTTTTTTCCATATACTTTAATAGAATGTGCTCTGAGGAACTTGTACAACTTGTGCCCTCTTACTCAACATGCAGTAAAACCTTGCCCCTTCAGTGTAGAGGCCCCTAGATGCGAAAAAGCTTACTACTTTAGTTTTTTCTCTCAAACTGTTAGACATTGGAATTACCTCGTTGTCTCCTGCTTCACTGAATGTACTAACATATCAACATTTAAATGCAATGCGAACAGACACCTCATCTCTCAACTCGAAACATATTGCCCTTGGAGACATGGTCCTAAATTGTGGACCTTTACGTATAAGTTGTAACCTGTTTTTGTTTGGGGCGAATAAGTGTTTAAAATAATTGTTCTCTTTTTTTATTCATTAACTTTACTGTTCAGTGTTTGAATTTTGCAGTACATTAAAATCCGTTTATCTTTATAACATTGTGCTCGCCTCTACCTTAGTTAGTCTGCACGTAACTCTTTGAAAAAGACCACACATAAAATTGAAATTTTGCATTTAAAATGCCAATTTTGCAACCCTGGACAAGGATATGAGAGTAACTTTCACTTACGTAAAAAATAATAGGGACTCAATAATATTTACTATCGTTTAAGTAACACTGTGATACATATTTAAGTAATTTATCAATTCATATAATCAATTCAATTACTGTCCTTTTGTTTTCTATCACGATGAGCAATAAAATGACTCCATTTATGAAAGGGGGAATATCATACTTGGGAGGGTAATCCAGAACCTAACCGACTCATACCCCAATTATGAACTCAATAGATTTCGTAGGTTTCTAAAATACTTGGCAAGAAATTAATCAAGAAAATCATATCTAAATTTAGTTTTGTTTTTTAACAATAGTCACCGTTTTCTCCTCTTCGTCTCTAAAATAATGGGTCCTATACTGTCAAACATTCTTAACCTCCATGTCTTATCGCCGCAATATTGCATCTCTGTGCAAGCGACTCTACAAGTCATTCCGTCGGTCGGTCGGTCGGTCTGTCTGTACTTTTGGCTTAGCTTTTTGGTTAATATCACAGATCTGTTGTTAATAGATGCTGTTCTTAGCTTTTTAAGCTTTTCTCGGCCTTCGGGCTGGGATCAAAGGGTAGTATCTGTTCCGGATGATACTGCAAGCAAAGACCATATGTGGGGGCAGCCTGACATATAAGACCTTGGTCAATGTAGGGGCGGCCCTTCATACCAATTGTCACTATCCAGCTCCCCTACTCCCCGGGGAGTTGGTCCCCATTCCCCCTTCACTCCTCACATTAAAAATCGGCCTTGTGCCTAATTTGCTCGGTGGGGGAGCAAATAAATACCTTCTTGGCCTTTTGGCCAAGATCAAAGTTTAGTATCTGTTCCGGCAGATACTGCAAGGAAGGACCATATGTGGGGCAACCCTACATATAAGACCTTGCTCAATGTATGGGGCAACCCTTCATACCAATTGTCACTATCCAGGTCCTCTACTCCCCGGAGAGTTGGTCCCCATTTCCCCTTCACTGCTCAGATTAAAAATCGACATTGGGCCTTATTTGAAAGGTGGGGGAGCAAATACATACAGCTTTTCTTGGTCTTTATGCCAAGATCAAAGTGTAGTATCTGTCCGCTAGATACTGCAATAAAAGACCATATGTGTGGACAAATCAAATATAAGACCTTGAGCAATGTAGGGGAAACCCTTCATAGCAATTGTCACTATCCAGCTCCCCTACTCCCCGGTAAGTTGGTCCCCATTTCCCCTTCACTCCTCACATTATAAATCGGCCTTGTGCCTAATTTGCTCGGGCGGGGAGCAAATAAATATCAACTCCACATACAAGACCTTGGTCAATGTAGGGGAAACCCTTCATACCAATTGTCACTATCCAGCTCCACTACTCTCTGAGTAGTTGGTCCCCATTTCCTCTTCACCCCTCGCATTTAAAATCGGCCTTGTGCCTAATATGGTCAGATGGGGGAGCAAATAAATACCCCCTTATCATAGCCATTTGGCCAAGATCAAAGTGTAGTATATGTTACGGCAGATACTGCAAGTAAAGACCATATGTGGGGGCAATCTCACAAATAAGACCTTGGTCAATGTAGGGGCAATCCTTCATACCAATTGTCACTATCCAGCTCCCCTACTCCCCGGGAAATTGGTCCCCATTTCCCCTTCACTCCTCACATTAAAAATCGGCCTTGTGCCTAATTTGCTCGGCGGTGGAGCAAATAAATACTACCTTTTCTTGGCGTTTTGGCCAAGATCAAAGTGTAATATCTGTTACAGCAGATACTGCAAGCAAAGACCATATGTGGGGGCAACCTCACATATAAGACCTTGGTCAATGTAGGGGCAACCCTTCATACCAATTGTCACTATCCAGCTCCCATACTCCCCGGAAAGTTGGTCCCATTTCCCCTTCACTCCTAACATTAAAAATCGGTCATGTGCCTAATTTGCTCGGTGGGGGAGCATATAAATGCCCCCCTACCTTAGCATTTGGCCAAGATCAAAGTGTAGTATCTGTTCCGGCAGATACTGCAAGCAAAGACCATATGTGGGGGCAATCCCACATATATGACCGTGGTCAATGTAGGGGCAACCCTCCATAGCAATTGTCACTATCCAGCTTCCCTACTCCCCGGAGACTTGGTCCGATTTCCCCTTCACTCCTCACATTAAAAATCGGCCTTGTGCCTAATTTGCTCGGTGGCGGAGCAAATAAATACCAACCTCACATATAAGATCTTGGTCAATGTAGGGGCAACCCTTTATACGAAGTGTTACTATCCAGTTCCCCTATTCCCCGGGGAGCTGGTCCTCATTTCCCCTTCACTCCTTACATTAAACATCGGTCTTGTGCCTAATTTTCTCGGTGGGCGGGGGGCAAATAAATACGAACCCCATATATAATTTATTGGTCAATATAGGGAAACCCTTCATACCAATTGTCACTATACAGCTCCCCTGCTCCCCGTGGAGCTGGTTCTCATTTCCCCTTCACTCCTCACATTAAACATCGGCCTTGTGCCTTATTTGCTCGGTGTGGGAGCAAATAAATACCAACCCCACATATAAGTTATTGGTCAATATAGGGAAACTCTTCATACCAATTGTCACTATACAGCTCCCCTACTCCCCAGGGAACTGGTCCTCATTTCCGTTTCACTCCACACATTAAAAATCGGCCTTGTGCCTAATTTGCTCGGTCGGGGAGCGATTTAATACTCTTTTCTTGGCCTTTTGGTCAAGATTAAAGTGATCTATCAGTTCTCACTACACGCTGTACTTATGTTTTTAACTTTGTTATATAAAGTGGGAATCACTTTTCTGTATTAATTTAATGTAAAATAATCACCCACATTACAACCAGTCAGTCTCAAAGCCATTCAAGTCATTCTCCAAATCGTTCAAGTTGATTTTGAAGGATTCCAGTTATTTTTTCAAGCATTCAAATCATTCTTAAGGTCATTCAATTCATCCTTAAATTCATTAAAGTCATTCTAAGTCATTTACTTTTTATTTATTTAAGTCATTTCAGCCCATTTTTCGGTCATTTTTGTTTATCTTTAAGAATTTCATGTCAATCCTATATTCACGCATTTATCCGACTAATAGCTATCGGCCTTGTTTTTCAAAAAATTCCACGAAATTTGCTGCGATATTCTTACTACACTTATACGTTCTCAACGTAAATATTAGTTCCAAAAATCTAACCCTTTCACTATAGAGGTCGCAGATGCCAGAAAACTTCAATATCTTCTTTCTTCAGATCGTTCGTCTTTTGGATTTCCATGCCTGTTTCCTATTTTTTCTCCTATATGCGTGTACAAACATGCTGAAAATTACATGTAATGTGAACAAACATATTGCTGCCACTATAAATTTGATCCTTTATAATAGTGGTCTTTTATATCTTGATGACAATATGCTGTGTTTAGGATGAATGGTAGTAAAACGTACTTTACTTCAGACACCAATTACTTTAAGTTATACGTAACATGTGTTGCTAATTAGGATATTTAAAACTACCTGAAATTTTCACTGGAAAATCTCTGGTAGGCAATTAAATCAAAAGTATGTCAAGATAACGGCACCTCACTGAAAACAAAGAAGGTACATGTTTTACTGAGTCAGCTGCTAGGTATATTCGATAGGGGTACAATAAGGAATCTATCATGTTTTTTTATGGTTCTTTTAGTTGTGGTACTGTTTTTTGTTTTGTTTATTTTGGTTTGTTTGGTTTTTTTTTTTTTAGAATTTTCTTAAGTATAACATCCCTCCTCCTTTGTTTATTAGCTAATCTATTTATGTATACGCTCTCATTGTTTTCGCTTTTTTTTTTCTTTTCGTTTCCACACATCCCGAACTATTTCAAACACCCACATAAAAGGCGCGAATCAAAATTAAAAAAAAGGCGCGAAATAAAAAGAAAAAGAAAAAATGGCGCATTGCGTTCTGTTTGGATTTTTTTTTTTTTTTCCGTTTTTGCTTAGCTGATCATTTTAATCAGCCAAATCAGTAATTATGGTTACACTAGAACTTTCAAAGACTCGTACAGACAACGCTATTCGACCTGCTTTTTTATTTTTTTTTTTTTTTTCATTTTATTACGTTTTCTTCTTTCTTCCTTTTATACATCACTTTGTCGGCGAAAAATAATCACAATAAAAAGCTTTCTTTTTGTTTTTTTTGTTTTTTTGTATTCCAGTTTTATTAATTGTTGAAGTTTATTGTAAAATACAATTAAAAAAAAACAATAAAAAGAAGTTAAAAAAAAAGAATTTTTATACTGGTAACTAGTAGGAGTTCCCACCTACGCCGGGTAACTTCTTCTTCTCATTTATATAATGAACAATTATGTTTGCAAGCAAAACATTAGAATCTATATCATTACAAACGAGATTATCCAGCGTTTAATGTTTTGGGTATATAACTATCCTGGGTGGCCGGCGTTGCCCGGGCGTTTAAAGGTGTGTGTTGAGCAAAAAAAAAGAAGAAGAAGAAAAAGAAGAAAAGTTGTAGTAGGCACGTAGGCTCGAACACATGATACGAAGGCGGAAAATAAAGTGGAGATGTCTGTCAGGGTGTTGGTTGAGCAAATAAAAAATAAATAAAAAAATGAAAATGGCGACCGCAAAAAAAAATGGTAGTAGGCAGGCAGGCAGGCTCGAACCCGTACCGCGAAGGAGGAAGAAAAATTTTTTAAAATAAAATAAAATAAACGTGACGTAGGTTCAAATTAAGGCTAGAAAATCGAAAAGAGGTGATGACATTCGAAAATATCGGCGAAAAAAGCGACCCCTCCCTGTAGAAAAGTTCCCAGATGTGTGTGAAAGAATTAATTATTTTTGCCACTTTTTCGATATTTTTCGTCCGAATAGTAAAGCTTTAAAATGAGATCGACTTTATAAAAATCCGTCGCCTCTGTCGAAAGTTATAGGTAGATATACAAACATACATACATATATACATACATACATACATACATTTAAACAGACAGGTGGGATTTATATTATAGATTTCGGGGGGGGGGACATTTTTTTACTATTGTCTTCGTTTAATTGCATTTGCTGTTTCTCTTAATGAATTAATTATGAGAAAGCATTTAATTTGTGTATTCGTTCTTTAGCGGACGGTTATCCTCATTTTCATATTTGTTGTTTCGTCACGTTTCGATCAAGTAACCCTGTGGCCTTCTTCAGGTGATTAACCGCGACGGTATAGGAATGCTGAATTTTGTAACTGCACTCCAGTAATTACGGCCTTCCATACTTGTTGTCTCACCACGTTTTGGCCAACTAAACCTCTGGCCTTTTTGGGTATTATTGAAACCACTATCTTCAGACAACCCTTATCTGGGTATTTATTTTCTCCCCCACTGAGCAAATAAGGCACAAGGCCGGTTTTTAAAGTGAGGAGTGAAGGGGAAATGGGGACCAACTTCCCGGGGAGTAGGGGAGCTGGATAGTGACAATTGATATGAAGGGTTGCCCCTACATTGGGCAAGGTTTTATATGCGGGGTTGCGTTTTTTTTCTCTATGTATAATTTGTATTTTATTCCATAAGTGTAGTTGTGTTCACTTTTCCTTCTATACATAGTTATACTCGACCTTTACATATATTACGGCTTTCCAGTGTTCTTCTAGCGTTATTTTCGTGTGCGACATGCCTCACCTTTCTATAGTTTCCTACATTCACATAAACTCGCATGTCGGAATTATTTTTTTAAATATTTTTTTACAAAGGAATCATCACTTAGGAAAACCCGAAGGCCACTCGAGGATAAGAGTTAATGAATGTAAGGTTGTAGTCTAGTAATCGTTAATGGTGTAGATGGAGCAGAATTAGGATTATTTAAGGGAACGGCTCAACAAGAACTTGTTTAATTTTTTTTTATTGCGGACTATTATCCTCATCTTTCTTAGTTGTTGTTTCACGACGTTTCGACCAACTATTCATCTGGCCTTCGTCAGGTGGTAACCGCGACGGGATACGTCATGAAACAATAACTAAGAAGGGTGAGGATAATAGTTCGCAATAAACAAATTAATAAAGAATACTCATCTAAATAATGAATTCCAATTAAAAATAATATATAAGAACTTGTTTATATTAGACTTGAAGGCTACCATATTGTAATGGTAATTCATATGACATCAGGGCAATATTAAGTCGATCCTAAATACTGTTCTGATATCATATGGATTGCATATTTTTAAAAAAATTTTCGACAAGTCCTTCATATATAATATTTTAAGTGTGATAGATTTTCAGGTGATTTCTTTTGGTACTTGAACCTTATATGTTGGAGCTGATGTCATGCTCTTTTAATAAGTGTTTTACTAGAGGGTTTCTTTTAAACTGCCCATCATCCCGTATTATGTATTAGTGTTACTACATATTGCTTTTGCTCGGGGTTGTAGGCAAAATACAACTCCTTTCTTTACATTATATGGATAGTGAGAGTTGAAGTTTACATAATGCCCAGTGAAAGTTATCTTTCGATATATTGATATACAGATAACATAAACCCCTGATCCGTACAAGTTATCAGAACACGTGGGAATGATAATTCGTCATTATGTTCCTTTTGTCATCGTGAGCTGTATAAATAGATAAATAGATTCAAAGTGGCCAGTAATGTTTGAACTACGTCCTAGTGAGGTCAGAGTATAAATGTGTCATTCCACACATCGCAGCCATACTTTTGGGTTTAATATAATCTGATATCATTTTCTCAGATTATCCCATGTATACAATGGCTAGTATTGGATACAATGAAGATGCCATAGCTAGATCTTCTTCTCCAAGAACATATATAAGAAGCCATGACAAAGTATGTAGTTTATGCACAGAAGATATAGCTTTCCATTATACTGAGACTTGGAATGCAGGTGCGTCGTTCAATGGAATATCTAATGTAAATGTATACCCAACGACACCTAGAGTTTGGTCAATAATATCTGAAATAGAGTCGCTGAAATGTCTAAAATGGATTCGCTGAAATGTCTGAAATAGATTCGCTGAAATATCTGAAATAGACTCGCTGAAATATCTGAAATAGACACTCTGAAATATCTAAAATAGACTCGCTGGAAATAGACACTCTGAAATATCTAAAATAGACTCGCTAAAATATCTGAAATAGACACTCTGAAATATCTAAAATAGACTCGCTGGAAATAGACACTCTGAAATATCTAAAATAGACTCGCTAAAATATCTGAAATAGACACTCTGAAATGTCTGAAATAGACTCGCCGAAATATCTGAAATAGACACTCTGAAAGGACTGAAATAGACTCGCCGAAATATATGAAATAGACTCGCCGAAATGTCTGTAATAGACTCGCTACACCTAAATACCATCTATTTAGAATTAGTGAAAGTGTTGATTTTTCCATCAGATTAATCGAATTCTTGATATATGATGGAGATTTGCTTATGATTGGGATGCTTATATCTACCAGTAACCGGTTCAATAGATAGCAGGCTGAACCACGGACGCTGACAATGAGTTTTAATCGAATACCGTCTTTGAATCTTTAAAGGGTCGTATAGGTGTGGTAGCTTGAAGTAATGCTGAGCTAACTGTCAGCATTTTGCAGGTGGTAGTTGTTGTTTATTGATTATCCGTATCTTCCTTTCTATTTTCCAGGCAACCAAATCCTATTAGATTTGCTGATTTTTTTTAATACTCCACTCTGTCCATTAACACTGCCACATAGCCTTTTTTTGCTTTAATAAGTATTATATCATCACTGCGTAGTGATTTGATAGTCAATTTGAGAGTTTAGACTATGGAGGCTTTGAATGTTCCAGTACTTTTCTCATCTCCTCATAACTTGAGGTTATTCAAAGCTGATATCTCTATTAAAACTATCACGTCTAAGTTCAGTGGGGCAGGTTATAATAATCTTTCACATAGTGATACAAGCACTAAGAGAGAGATTGTTTCAGCAATCTCCTCCACTAGTATATAATATGCTTGATGGTTGTGGTGAAGTTGAGACCTTCGTTTAGCATCGATTTCTCAGAGTACGTTAGCTGATGTATACCTTTTTTATGAATGGTGGACCTGGAGTATTATGGTCTTAGTCGTCAGTTTTTTTTATTTCTTTATTTCATAAGAATTGACTGCCATTAAATTCTTTCCCATATCATATATCCAGGTATTTGGGATGCTTGTTTTATCACCAGTCAGTGATATATTCTACATGAAGAGAGAGACATCGTTTGGGATTTGGCTTTGTAATCGATGTTTCTTCCACGACTGTTGGTAATTCTATCTCAGACAAGCTCATGATCTACTAGTCTTACGATTCCTTGTGTTCTCCTAGAACTGACTGATAGTTTCATGGTTAAGCCTGGACATACTAGCTTTATATCATGGCATCTGCATAGGAATGTGAGGTGGTTTGTCATTCTTGTCAGGTTTTGGTACATCTTTTCCAGTCGTTTATATACTCAGAATTGTGAAGATTCCTAAGTTCAAGAGAGAAATATTTCTGAGTTCGACAAGATACAACCGAAGAAGGTCGGATGTAACAACTGCCGAAACATTGTGAAAATTATACTCAAGATGAGAACAGTAGGTCGAATAATCCAAATATTACGAATTACCAATCATCATCTAAAATATTCAGAAAACTACAAGATTTATTTGGAAGAGTCAACCAACAACTTCAGACCGGTATATACCAATCATCGATTCAATCATCGATCCATACTCGAGAATCAGTCTAAGATAGATTAGACAATTTCCGTGGGTTTAACCTGTTCGATTATGTTATCAATTCTTCATCATCGTAGAAGGTCATCATCCCCCGTTGGAAAAAGTGTTATTGCTAAATGCTTGAGGCGTCCTCACCGGGAAATACCGATGCACATTCCCATGCAATTTTAAGAGGCTACATCCACAATTCATGGTCGCTTATCTTATCCACTTTCAGCCTTGTGTCACGTCTTGTAGTGCGATAGAAGTAGATACAGCGTTAACTAACAAAAACAAAAACAAAAAAAACAATTAGCAAAATTCATTTTTTTGGTGTCCTTCGGTGGTGTGGTTACATACGCCGAATGTGGACACATTCTAAAAGGTTTTACCATCTTAAGTAACGTCTCTTAGGCGTTCTTAAACAACCTTTACAAACTAGGAAGACAGAGAAAGACTATTGCTTATAAACTACACGCTAAGCCACATAATTTCGCTCGCTATCAAAGCAAAAAAGGTTTAAGTCATTGTTGAGATTGTGCCTTGCCTGTTGTCTTAGACATGACTTTCATCCTACGCAGTTGTAGGAGGTTCAATCTACTAGGCTTTGCCTTTTCCATTTGAGAAGTAGTTTACTGATAACCGATTGCAGCGCCCCTACCGAGGAACTTCGACGGGTCTGCCTTCGATGTTTTGCAGACTTGAGTGCTCTTGTTCTAGGGTGCTAGCTTTCAAATCCTACTTTCTGACTGATGTGTCAATTCATCTGTTACAGAGCGCGGATGCGCGTATGTCAACAGCAGCATCTGTATGCAAATATTCGAGCCGTGTGCGACGTGACGTCACAGCCGGGAAAGAAAATATTATGAGAGAACAGAGATACACGTATTAAACCTATGGGTTGAGAGTTACAGGAAGAGACGTGTCCCAAACATGGTCGGTCAAAGACCGAATACGAGGCGTTCGACACTGCAGAGTCTTGTTAAACACATTGGAGTACGAGAAGACTTTTTGAACAAGAGACACAGCGTTATTTTGGAATTAATCTGTAAATGTCCGTTGTTACATTGGAAAAAAGTCGAATTCTTTCTTTGTCTTTGTTTCCTTGCGACGTGTTTACATATTAAGGACTGCCTTACACATTTCGCTGTGCAAGGAAGATAAATAATTTCCGAAACACCTGCTAAAGGACCTTTAAGAAGCTGACCTCAAGAACAAAAAAATCATTTCCACATGAAACGATTCATTGCCGAATAGAATAAAAGATAAACATTTATATATTTAAGCTTTTTTCTAATAATCCTCCTTTCTTATCTCTGCAGTGTTTTGTACTTTACAGTAACAAACAAAGACAGCATTGTTTGGCAAATCCACACAGCTGTTCTGGCGTAAATAATCTTAAGAATGTTTATTCAATTTGTTTTTGTTCAAGCTCTATGGCTCGTCTAAAATATACACATACCGATAATGATATAATTTCGAATGCATTCTTTACAATGAAATGTCTTTACTATATATTTCGTTAAATAAATATATTTCATATTCATGACTTTTTTAAAAATAGAATCTGTAATGTACTACTTCGCTATTTGGTCGTTTGAAAGGTGTTTATGTTTTGTATATCTCAACTTTTTTTATTGCATTTTCATCCAAAACAAGGCAGAGTGACACTTTGATCTAATGAGACTATCTTGGAGATAATTTCCAGGAATGCTATGTAGGAAGTTGAGCAGCAAGATGTCTGTTTACATTAAACTTGAACTTTTGCACGTCAGTATACTCAGGAAAGCAGGGGGTGAAGGAATTTCAGGGAGAACATTGTTTAATTTATTCTAAATAGTATAATATGGAAATAATCTCCTATTTTATAATTTAAAAAATTCTGATTTGCATTTGATTCAATCCATTGTTGTGGTTGCAAGGTTGAACAATAATTAGTAAGGAAATACAATGAAGACGCAAACAACAAGATAACGCAATAATAAGTGTATTAAAAAAAAGGTATATTTACAATATGTACAAATGACGGTGTCGAGTCAGAGAGTCTTGGTGGGAGGACATGTACGCTCTTCGGCGTCACTTCCGGTGGCATTTGAGTAAGACACACCAAGGCCAACCTAGGCTTGCCATTTATAGTGTTATGTTATTCGCATATGCAAATAAGTGGTTGCCACCACAACACCCCCCCTCCCAAGATTTGAAGTCACACAGATTTCAATATCTTTTTCTTTTTGGGTTTACCATTAATGGTTCATTCACTTTTCTTTTCCTACCTGATCTTCGGGGTTCAGGTGCATTTTGAGGCGGTTCCAAATTAAAAGATTCGTATATGATATCTATGGTGTCCTCCTCTTCGACTGTTGTCGTATCATCATCATCTTGGATATGACGTTTTTTTATCTGATTTAGGTGCCTTTTATGTATATTCTGTGGACCTTTAATCATGTATGTACAATCACCAATGCGTTTATCCACTACTCCACATTCCCAGTAAGATGTGTTATTTCTGTAGCACTTAAATATACTCGATCTCCCGAGTTATATTTCTTTCTTCTCGTGTGTGTAGTGTTTTGGATAATTGCCTGCCTTGGCAATAGTTTGTCAAACGCTGATTTTACCTTTCTGGCAAACATTAGATCAGCTGGTGATATGTTTGATGGTGTACTAGGATGTGGTGTAATCCTATATACTTGCAATAATTGTTGCAAAGCTTTTTCTGTTGGTGTTCCAATGGATTTCTTTAACGATCGTTTTAGCGTGTCCACGAACCTTTCTGCGAGGCCGTTCGACCTTGGATGATACGGCGGAGTCGTGATGTGCTTCACTCGGAACGTGTCGCAAAATTCCTTAAACTCTGCGGATGTGAACTGCGTTCCGTTGTCAGTGGCCAGTGTGTCTGGTACACCGAATCTTGGAAACAACTCGTGTAGGAACCCTATTGAGTTGTTCGTTGTTGGATTCCTGCAACGCATTACCTCCGGCCATTTTGTGAAACTATCCACTACAATTAAATAATAGTTTTCACCTACTGGACCAGCGAAGTCCATGTGGATTCTCGACCATGGTTGGTCGGTTTTCGGCCAAGGTTTGTGTACTATAGGTGGAGATTTTGCCGCTAACTGGCATCCTTTACATTTATCAATTGTTGTCGCTATGTCAGTGTCCATGTTACGCCAGTACACGTAGCTTCTCATTAACGACTTCATTCGATTTATCCCCGGATGTCCTGTGTGGAAATCTCTTAACATCCTATTCTGCAATGTTTTGGGTATTACCACTCTCTCGCTGTACAGTAACACATCGTCACATATGGAGAAAACTTCCTGCACCTTTGTGTCCGTTATAATTTTCTCTTTTATGTCCTTTATATATTCGTCTTTCTCGGCTTCCCTTTTAATGTCCGACAAAGTTACGGGTAGTTCCTTAATGATGTTTGCTACCATATTTTTTACTTCAACATTTGTCCGATCTGTCTGGGTCTGGACGTCGTCCATGTTTGTTTATTATGTGTCCAAGATACTTAATCTCGCTCATACAAAAGTCACATTTACTTTCTTTTACTTTAAACCCGAATTCTTGTATTCGAGTAAATACTTGTTTCAAATGTTCCTTATGTTCTTCTAGGGATTTGCTCCTGACAACAATGTCGTCCAGGTATGCACATGCGCACTCAATACCACTTGAGTATAATAGTATAATATGGAAATAATCTCCTATTTTATAATTTAAAAAATTCTGATTTGCATTTGGTTCAATCCATTGTTGTGGTTGCAAGGTTGAACAATAATTAGTAAGGAAATACAATGAAGACGCAAACAACAAGATAACGCAATAATAAGTGTATTAAAAAAAAGGTATATTTAAAATATGTACAAATGACGGTGTCGAGTCAGAGAGTCTTGGTGGGAGGACATGTACGCTCTTCGGCGTCACTTCCGGTGGCATTTGAGTAAGACACACCAAGGCCAACCTAGGCTTGCCATTTATAATGTTATGTTATTCGCATATGCAAATAGGTGGTTGCCACCATAACATCCATAATCATTGGAAAAAAATAATTAAATTCGTTTAATTTCAAGTTTTCCTAATACCATGAAATTTCCTTAAATTTTAGAATTTTTCTAGAATAAAAATCATGTAATATATTTTTTAAAAAGGAAATAAGGATTCTATACATATGGTTTTGCATTATTGCATGTCGAATTTAATATTTGTAAAGAGACATGACAGTTCTAGTTGTTAAAAAATACACTGGTTGTTAAAAAATACTCCGGTTGTTAAAAAATACTCTGGTTGTTAAAAATACTCTGACTGTTAAAAAATACCCTGGTTGTTAAAAAATACTCTGGTTGTAAAAAATTCTCTGGTTGTTAAAAATGCTCTGGTTGTTAAAATACTCTGGCTGTTAAAAATACTCTGGTTATTCAAAATACTCTGGTTGTTAAAATACTCTGGCTGTTAAAAAATAATCTGGCTGTAAAAATACTCTGGTTATTAAAAATACTCTGGTTGTTAAAATACTCTGGCTGTTAAAAAAAATCTGGCTGTTAAAAATACTCTGGTTGTTAAAATACTCTGGCTTTTAAAAAATACTCTGGCTGTTAAAATACTCTGGTTGCTAAAATACTCTTGCTGTTAAAAAATAATCTGGCTGTTAAAAATATTCTGGTTGTTAAAATACTCTGGCTGTTAAAAAATAATCTGGTTGTTAAAAATACTCTGGCTGTTAAAATACTCTGGCTGTTAAAAATACTCTAGCTGTTAAAAATACTCTGGTTGTTAAAATACTCTGGCTGTTAAAAAATACTCTGGCTGTTAAAAAATACTCTGGTTGTTAAAATACTCTGGCTTTTAAAAATACTCAAGCTGTTAAAAATATTCTGGTTGTTAAAATACTCTGGCTGTTAAAAAATAATCTGGCTGTTAAAAAATACTCTGGTTGTTAAAATACTCTGGCTGTTTAAAATAATCTGGCTGTTAAAAATACTCTGGTTGTTAAAATACTCTGGCTGTTAAAAAATACTCTAGCTGTTAAAAATACTCTGGTTGTTAAAATACTCTGGCTGTTAAAAAATACTCTGGCTGTTAAAAATACTCTGATTGTTAAAATAATCTGGCTGTTAAAAAATAATCTGGCCGTTAAAAATACTCTGGTTGTTAAAATACTCTGGCTGTTAAAAAATAATCTGGTTGTTAAAAAATACTCTGATTGTTAAAATAATCTGGCTGTTAAAAAATACTCTGGCTGTTAAAAATACTCTGATTGTTAAAATAATCTGGCTGTTAAAAAATAATCTGGCCGTTAAAAATACTCTGGTTGTTAAAATACTCTGGCTGTTAAAAATACTCTAGCTGTTAAAAATACTCTGGTTGTTAAAATACTCTGGCTGTTAAAAAATACTCTGGCTGTTAAAAAAACTCTGGTTGTTAAAATACTCTGGCTGTTAAAAATACTCTAGCTGTTAAAAATACTCTGGTTGTTAAAATACTCTGGCTGTTAAAAAATACTCTTGTTAAAGAGCATCTCTCCTCTCTCTCTCTCTCTCTCTCTCTCTGGCTCTTTCATACTCTCTCTATTTTCTCTCTCTGTGTCTCTATTAGATAGTAGATCGAGAGAGAGAGGGAGAGGGTGGGAGGAGGTCAGAGAGATATTTTTGTAGTAAATCCACGTTGCAGGAAGTGACGTTTCATCTAACCGGATGTCATGTGATGCTACGTGGCAAGGTTGGTGAAACGTTGAGTCTCTCAGAAAAAGCCGAGCCGAGCAGAAGTCTAAAATGGTTCTCTCCTAAGTAAGGGGGGAGATGCGCGCCCCAGACGTGGGACGTGGTAGGTACCCACAGTGGAGACCATCGATGGCGACATCTGCAGATCATGCCTGGGAGAATAAAAGGTTGAAAACCCAACATCTGTCTTCATCTTGTGTATTCCGGCAAAAACAACAAGAGAGCTCCACCCAGATGAAGACTCTCCCAGAGCAGCAAAACCAGGTATGAACTTCTATATATAAACACATACATCCACAAGTGTCCTAACATCCAGACAAACGGTTTAAGGGATCTTGGGTCCCGTTCTCTCGTCTCTTAACACTTGTAATATCTCTCTCATCGTCGTAAACTTTTTCTCTTCATTAGTAAAATGGACACGTCATCACCAGGGTACCAGTATCCCTCAAGTAAAGTGTCCAAGACCAAATCCGTTTCTTCTCCCTCCCTTATGTAACATATATGTTATTTGGTGCCGTGACCAGGATTACGTAAGGGACAAGATAGAGCCTTATTATTTTTTTTATTTTTTTAGAGGAATGTGTGAGGGATATCTGGGTTGGAATCTTGGGACTTGCTGGGAATGCGGAAAAATCACAAAGGGAAAGCTACTTAGTTAGAAATCGATGGCGCATTAGTTAGAGAGTGATGATTCCGTATCTTGTCGGGTTCCAGGAACTCAAACAGGCTCCGAGTGAATCAGTGTGAAGGCGTATCTTGGCTTAGACCAACCAAGGGAGTTAGTAGAAGAGCTTTGTGAAGTCCCGAAGTAGTAGATTGAATAGAACAAAGCTCCAGTAATAGGACCACTCAGAGAAAGACGTCAGGGCATTACAGTAAAGGAAAAAAAAACTGGGACTTAGGCCTATGCTGAAAGTCGAGAACGCGAGTGGGATGGTTGGGTCGGTAGAGCATCAGACTTTTAATCTGAGGGTCTGGGGTTCGAGTCCCCATGCGATAAAGCTACCACCAACATGGAGCATCCGACGTTCTGGTCGTAATTGCGATATGCTGGCCCCATTTCGAAAAAGTGATCGAAAATGGAGTCTCCATTTGTTTGGCCAAGTGGTCCAAATAAAGAGCAGAGTCAGTGGAAAATATCCAACAATGCGACCGCCTAGACAAGATGTATATCTGCAAAGCTGTATCTTTGTCTAACTTGGAAGCAAGTTAATGTCGAGGAGGGACTTTCGAGAAGCAGCAGAAGGGTTGATAGTGTTGTAGAAGAGTACTGGTGCCTGATCTTTCTTGGAAAAGGGGTGAGTCAGGAAAGTGAAAGAATAAAGATGTACTTCGGACATAATTATTTTTTTTAGTTAGTTAGTTATTAAAAATGTATGGCTTGCCATACATTTTGATAAAAAAGGGGTGGAGGAATGTTAAAGAGCATCTCTCCTCTCTCTCTCTCTCTCTCTCTGGCTCTTTCATACTCTCTCTATTTTCTCTCTCTGTGTCTCTATTAGATAGTAGATCGAGAGAGAGAGGGAGAGGGTGGGAGGAGGTCAGAGAGATATTTTTGTAGTAAATCCACGTTGCAGGAAGTGACGTTTCATCTAACCGGATGTCATGTGATGCTACGTGGCAAGGTTGGTGAAACGTTGAGTCTCTCAGAAAAAGCCGAGCCGAGCAGAAGTCTAAAATGGTTCTCTCCTAAGTAAGGGGGGAGATGCGCGCCCCAGACGTGGGACGTGGTAGGTACCCACAGTGGAGACCATCGATGGCGACATCTGCAGATCATGCCTGGGAGAATAAAAGGTTGAAAACCCAACATCTGTCTTCATCTTGTGTATTCCGGCAAAAACAACAAGAGAGCTCCACCCAGATGAAGACTCTCCCAGAGCAGCAAAACCAGGTATGAACTTCTATATATAAACACATACATCCACAAGTGTCCTAACATCCAGACAAACGGTTTAAGGGATCTTGGGTCCCGTTCTCTCGTCTCTTAACACTTGTAATATCTCTCTCATCGTCGTAAACTTTTTCTCTTCATTAGTAAAATGGACACGTCATCACCAGGGTACCAGTATCCCTCAAGTAAAGTGTCCAAGACCAAATCCGTTTCTTCTCCCTCCCTTATGTAACACTCTGGCTGTAAAAATTACTCTGATTGTTAAAATAATCTGGCTGTTAAAAAATAATCTGGCCGTTAAAAATACTCTGGTTGTTAAAATACTCTGGCTGTTAAAAAATAATCTGGTTGTTAAAAAATAATCTGGCTGTTAAAAAATAATCTGGTTGTTAAAACATAATCTGGCTGTTAAAAAATAATCTGGTTGTTAAAAAATAATCTGGCTGTTAAAAAATAATCTGGTTGTTAAAAAATAATCTGGTTGTTAAAAAATAATCTGGTTGTTAAAAAATAATCCGGTTGTATAAAAATAATCTGGCTGTTAACAAATAATCTGGTTGTTAAAAAATAATCTGGTTGTTAAAAAATAATCTGGTTGTTAAAAAATAATCTGGTTGTTAAAAAATAATCTGGCCGTTAAAAATACTCTGGTTGTTAAAATACTCTGGCTGTTAAAAATACTCTAGCTGTTAAAAATACTCTGGTTGTTAAAATACTCTGGCTGTTAAAAAATACTCTGGCTGTTAAAAATACTCTGATTGTTAAAATAATCTGGCTGTTAAAAAATAATCTGGCCGTTAAAAATACTCTGGTTTATAAATACTCTGGCTGTTAAAAAATAATCTGGCTGTTAAAAAATAATCTGGCTGTTAAAAAATAATCTGGTTGTTAAAAAATAATCTGGTTGTTAAAAAATAATCTGGCCGTTAAAAATACTCTGGTTGTTAAAATACTCTGGCTGTTAAAAATACTCTAGCTGTTAAAAATACTCTGGTTGTTAAAATACTCTGGCTGTTAAAAAATACTCTGGCTGTTAAAAATACTCTGATTGTTAAAATAATCTGGCTGTTAAAAAATAATCTGGCCGTTAAAAATACTCTGGTTGTTAAAATACTCTGGCTGTTAAAAAATAATCTGGCTGTTAAAAAATAATCTCGTTGTTAAAAAATAATCTGGTTGTTAAAAATTAATCTGGTTGTTAAAAAATAATCTGGCCGTTAAAATACTCTGATTGTTAAAATACTCTGGCCGTTAAAAATATTCTAGCTGTTAAAAATACTCTGGTTGTTAAAATACTCTGGCTGTTAAAAAATACTCTGGCTGTTAAAAATACTCTGATTGTTAAAATAATCTGGCTGTTAAAAAATAATCTGGCCGTTAAAAATACTCTGGTTGTTAAAATACTCTGGCTGTTAAAAAATAATCTGGCTGTTAAAAAATAATCTGGTTGTTAAAAAATAATCTGGTTGTTAAAAAATAATCTGGTTGTTAAAAAATAATCTGGCCGTTAAAAATACTCTGGTTGTTAAAATACTCTGGCTGTTAAAAATACTCTAGCTGTTAAAAATACTCTGGTTGTTAAAATACTCTGGCTGTTAAAAAATACTCTGGCTGTTAAAAATACTCTGATTGTTAAAATAATCTGGCTGTTAAAAAATAATCTGGCCGTAAAAAATACTCTGGTTGTTAAAATACTCTGGCTGTTAAAATAATCTGGCTGTTAAAAAATAATCTGGCCGTTAAAAATACTCTGGTTGTTAAATTACTCTGGCTGTTAAAAAATAATCTGGCTGTTAAAAAATAATCTGGTTGTTAAAAAATAATCTGGTTGTTAAAAAATAATCTGGTTGTTAAAAAATAATCTGGCCGTTAAAAATACTCTGGCTGTTAAAATACTCTGGCTGTTAAAAATACTCTAGCTGTTAAAAATACTCTGGTTGTTAAAATACTCTGGCTGTTAAAAAATACTCTGGCTGTTAAAAATACTCTGATTGTTAAAATAATCTGGCTGTTAAAAAATAATCTGGCCGTTAAAAATACTCTGGTTGTTAAAATACTCTGGCTGTTAAAAAATAATCTGGCTGTTAAAAAATAATCTGGTTGTTAAAAAATAATCTGGTTGTTAAAAAATAATCTGGCCGTTAAAAATACTCTGGTTGTTAAAATACTCTGGCTGTTAAAAATATTCTAGCTGTTAAAAATACTCTGGTTGTGAAAATACTCTGGCTGTTAAAAAATACTCTGGCTGTTAAAAATACTCTGATTGTTAAAATAATCTGGCTGTTAAAAAATAATCTGGCCGTTAAAAATACTCTGGTTGTTAAAATACTCTGGCTGTTAAAAAATAATCTGGTTGTTAAAAAATAATCTGGCTGTTAAAAAATAATCTGGTTGTTAAAACATAATCTGGCTGTTAAAAAATAATCTGGTTGTTAAAAAATAATCTGGCTGTTAAAAAATAATCTGGTTGTTAAAAAATAATCTGGTTGTTAAAAAATAATCTGGTTGTTAAAAAATAATCCGGTTGTATAAAAATAATCTGGCTGTTAACAAATAATCTGGTTGTTAAAAAATAATCTGGTTGTTAAAAAATAATCTGGTTGTTAAAAAATAATCTGGTTGTTAAAAAATAATCTGGCCGTTAAAAATACTCTGGTTGTTAAAATACTCTGGCTGTTAAAAATACTCTAGCTGTTAAAAATACTCTGGTTGTTAAAATACTCTGGCTGTTAAAAAATACTCTGGCTGTTAAAAATACTCTGATTGTTAAAATAATCTGGCTGTTAAAAAATAATCTGGCCGTTAAAAATACTCTGGTTTATAAATACTCTGGCTGTTAAAAAATAATCTGGCTGTTAAAAAATAATCTGGCTGTTAAAAAATAATCTGGTTGTTAAAAAATAATCTGGTTGTTAAAAAATAATCTGGCCGTTAAAAATACTCTGGTTGTTAAAATACTCTGGCTGTTAAAAATACTCTAGCTGTTAAAAATACTCTGGTTGTTAAAATACTCTGGCTGTTAAAAAATACTCTGGCTGTTAAAAATACTCTGATTGTTAAAATAATCTGGCTGTTAAAAAATAATCTGGCCGTTAAAAATACTCTGGTTGTTAAAATACTCTGGCTGTTAAAAAATAATCTGGCTGTTAAAAAATAATCTCGTTGTTAAAAAATAATCTGGTTGTTAAAAATTAATCTGGTTGTTAAAAAATAATCTGGCCGTTAAAATACTCTGATTGTTAAAATACTCTGGCTGTTAAAAATATTCTAGCTGTTAAAAATACTCTGGTTGTTAAAATACTCTGGCTGTTAAAAAATACTCTGGCTGTTAAAAATACTCTGATTGTTAAAATAATCTGGCTGTTAAAAAATAATCTGGCCGTTAAAAATACTCTGGTTGTTAAAATACTCTGGCTGTTAAAAAATAATCTGGCTGTTAAAAAATAATCTGGTTGTTAAAAAATAATCTGGTTGTTAAAAAATAATCTCGTTGTTAAAAAATAATCTGGCCGTTAAAAATACTCTGGTTGTTAAAATACTCTGGCTGTTAAAAATACTCTAGCTGTTAAAAATACTCTGGTTGTTAAAATACTCTGGCTGTTAAAAAATACTCTGGATGTTAAAAATACTCTGATTGTTAAAATAATCTGGCTGTTAAAAATAATCTGGCCGTAAAAAATACTCTGGTTGTTAAAATACTCTGGCTGTTAAAAAATACTCTTGCTGTTAAAAAATAATCTGGTTGTTAAAAAATAATCTGGTTGTTAAAAAATAATCTGGTTTTTAAAAAATAATCTGGCCGTTAAAAATACTCTGGTTGTTAAAATACTCTGGCTGTTAAAAATACTCTAGCTGTTAAAAATACTCTGGTTATTAAAATACTCTGGCTGTTAAAAAATACTCTGGCTGTTAAAAATACTCTGATTGTTAAAATAATCTGGCTGTTAAAAAATAATCTGGCCGTTAAAAATACTCTGGTTGTTAAAATACTCTGGCTGTTAAAAAATAATCTGGCTGTTAAAAAATAATCTGGTTGTTAAAAAATAATCTGGTTGTTAAAAAATAATCTGGCCGTTAAAAATACTCTGGTTGTTAAAATACTCTGGCTGTTAAAAATATTCTAGCTGTTAAAAATACTCTGGTTGTGAAAATACTCTGGCTGTTAAAAAATACTCTGGCTGTTAAAAATACTCTGATTGTTAAAATAATCTGGCTGTTAAAAAATAATCTGGCCGTTAAAAATACTCTGGTTGTTAAAATACTCTGGCTGTTAAAAAATAATCTGGTTGTTAAAAAATAATCTGGCTGTTAAAAAATAATCTGGCTGTTAAAAAATAATCTGGTTGTTAAAAAATAATCTGGCTGTTAAAAAATAATCTGGTTGTTAAAAAATAATCTGGTTGTTAAAAAATAATCTGGCTGTTAAAAAATAATCTGGTTGTTAAAAAATAATCTGGCTGTTAAAAAATAATCTGGTTGTTAAAAATAATCTGGTTGCTAAAAAATACTCTTGGCTTGTGTGTACTAATCTATGATAACTTGAACAGGAGAAAATTCACAGCCTCTTTCTTTTTCGCCATAAAAATAAATGCGTACACTTTCTTTTATTACAAAGTTGAGTTATTATTAAATCAAACCTCCTCTTTCTTTCATCATCAAAATTAATTTGGATTCGTAACGTTTGAAGCGAAACTGACACACTCCTACGTTTACATTTCTATAGATTTATGAAATAGGAAAAAAAATTTATTTCAATATCTTATCAAGATATTAAATTAGATAGAATTTATAATTAGAAAGTGTAGTTATTTCGAATTCGGTTAACCGATGAACACAACCTGCTTTTGTGCTACAGATGTTTCAGAGATAATATGCTTCATGATCAGACGAACAGACACGAGAGATTAGGCTGAATAGTTTCATGATTAGAATAGTAGATAGTTTGTTAGAAAAATGGTAGTAGATATCTTCTAGAAATCCCTCTGCGTTCATATGCCTTTTATTTCTTTATAAGTAAGGTGCGAGGTGATTTTAATAAGTCTCAAGCATTTTGTACAGGTATTAAAAATTGTCGTAGACTCTTGAAAATTTAGTATCTTATTGCTATACATCTTATGAGATAACTAAGTAATTTTGATGATTTCAGGTTCCAATGAACTGCTACAGTAGGAAGTGGAATACACTCTACTAAAGCCTGGTGATCACAGCTGGTGAATTTAAAAATGCAGCCTGGGCGTAAGGACACTTCAGAAGAACGATATACAATAAAATTCTGTTTTTAACTTTAAAAAATGCCATAGAAACCTATGGAATGCTTCAGACTGCTTTTTGACCATCTTACATAAATCGAAAATCAGTTTCTGAGTTCCATAATAGATTCAAAGAAGGCAGACAGTCTGTAAGGGATGGTGAGATCTGGCAGGAGTAGAGAAGTCAGATATTAGTAGATTGGCCAAATAAAAAAATTCATGGATAAGATTTGTCGTGTGTTTATAGAGACATTAAGGGCACAGTTTGGTGTCAGTGGGAGAACTGTACATACAGTTATTCGCAAAGAACTGAAGATACAGAAGATTTGCGCGAGTGTACGAGTTCACAACTCCATCATTGTCACAGACTATTTAACCAAGATAGGCATCAAGACAGTTCCTCACTCTCCCTATAGGAAAGACCATACTTCCTGAGACTTGGTAATTCCTTCAGCTCAAGATAACCTTACAGGCTGTCGTTATGAGACAGTTCCAGAGATGAAAGAGGCTGTGACGAGGGTCATTGGCGCTCGCACAGAAGAGAACTTCCATGTGGTTAGTTGTTAGAATGGTACAAGGGCACTGCTGCCGACGGTGATTACTTCAAATGGGACTAGAGTTTTATGTGTGCACTATCACTAAAAGTGCACAAACTAAAAATATCTGGAAACTTATTCAAAACACCTCGTATGTGTACATATATTATTTCATATATCCGCATAAAATATAAAAAAAAAAGAAGCGATATAATATTCTGTATATCGATTTTCAGTATTTACTTCGAAAGTGATTTATACGGAAGTAGAGCTGGGTAATAAATCATGAAAATATATATGGCAATTAGGCCTGATAGTTAATTTTCATACACACACACCTATATATATATATATATATATATATATATATATATATATATATATATATACATATATATATATAAATATATATTTATATATATATATATAAATATATATATTTATATATATAAATATATAAATAAGTGTATGTCTGTTTGTATACATTTTCTTACCAATTACTCTGTCAATGTTCAGTCTACAGACTCGAGATTTGACACAAGGGGTATTGAGATTTTGGAAAATCTTTTTAATCGGTTTTCGGCCAGAAATTTGGCTGTCAATGGGTCAACGATATTTGAAAACTCCTCCTCCAACTTCGGGTCTAAAGACTTTAAATTTTGGATGTAGATTACTGTGATATGCCTCAAACTTTTTTTAATTTGATTTAAACCCGAAACAATAAATATTACGGGGGTAAAATTGTCAAACTAAAAAAATGACGTCTAAGCCAATTTGAAATTTAACATAAAGTGTATTCGGATATAGGGCAATCTTTTTAATCGGATTTTGGCTGAAGATTTGGCTACGAAGGGGTCAAAGTTCAAAAGATTTTACCTTTACGATCTCTAGCAAACTATTCAGCAAATTTTGGGTCTGAACTGTTGAAATTTTACATAAAGGGTATTCAGACATGCAGCAAGCTTTTTAATCAATTTTTGGGCGAAAATTTGGCTGCCAAGAGGTAAAAGTTGAAAGAATTGACCTTTACAGACTCTACCAAACTCCTCCGCCAATTTTGGGTCTAAACATTTGAAATTTTAGAAGTAGGTTTCCTGAACATAAGTCAAACCTGTATATATATATATATATTATATATTATATATATATACATATATATATATATATATATATATATATATATATATAAGTGAACGTGTCTTTCTCTCTGTCTGTGTCATTGTGTCGGAGTACATTTCCCCTACGCAATAACTCAATTTTAAGTTTACAGACTAGAAATTTAATATGCAAGGTACTGAGATTTGGGAAAACATTTGTAATCCATACTCGGCCAGAAATTTTGCTGTTAAGGGATCAAAGTTCAACGATTTGACCTTTGAGAACTCTACCAAACTCCTCCGCCAATTTGGGGTATTAACACTTGAAATATTAGATATAGGTTCCTTTGACATGGATCTAACTAACTAACTTGATTTGAGCCCAAAACAATACATGTTACGGGGTCATAATAGGGGTCAAAGTTTTTTAAAAATGACCTCTGCCGTCTCTACCATATTACTCAATTTCTGGTCTAAACATTTGAAATTTTACATAAATCGTATTCAGAGATAGGGCAAACTTTGTAATCGGCTTGGGTTGAAAATTTGAGCTATCAATATATAAATGTATGTGCGTATGTCTGCATGTCTACCTAAAATTTTCGACAGAGGCGACAGATTTTCACAAGATCAGTATCGTTTGAAACTCGACCCTTCAAATACCGAAACATTGGTTAAAAACATTAATGTCTTCACCCTCCACTGGGCACTTTTCTACAGGGAGGGGTCGCTTTTTTCGCCGATATTTTCGAAAGTCATCCCCTCTTTTCGATTGTCTAGCCTTTATTTAAACCTACGTCACTCCCGGTTTGACGGTGGCCGTAACAGTAAAGACGTCACGTTTTTTCCCCGTTCTTTTCCTCCTTCACGGGTTCGAGCCTGCTATCCTACTACTACTTTTTCTTTTTTTTTTGCTCAACATACACTTCCAAACACCCGGGTGAGGCCGGGCACCCATGCTTGTATATATATATATATATATATATATATATATATATATATATATATATATATATATATAGGTTCATAGAGTTAAAAGTTTGCAAATTGTAATTTACAACAAATATTGTTCATAATGTTACGTTGTGAGGTTCGTGAGTGTATATACACTGGTAATACTGTCATATGTATGTGACGAAGAGTTCATCTGAATATGTGTACGTTTCACTAAATGTCTATGGTTGTTCTTCACAATCTGAAGTCTCAGTTATTTTGTTTCGACTATTTATGTTCCGTGATAGTCTAGGTGTGTGTTCTTAACATTTTCTTAGTGTGTAATTAACTCTGTGTGTGTGTGTGTGTGTCAACATATAACATAAACACATTAATTTTCAGACATACCTGGTTCTACTGTCACAGACTGGAAGATTTTCAGCAGCCCGTCCCACCGACGAAATGTTGGATCCCTCTGCCTGTTCTACAAGTACTTTAACGGTGAATGCTCTGACGAACTGCAAGCATATGTGCCCCCTCGACGTAAATACCCCCGACAAACCCGACAAGCAGCTAAATCCCACCCCTTCACAGTAGAGATCCCTAGATGTAAGAGAGCCTTCTACTCCAGTAGTTTCTTCCCCGGGACAGCTAAACTTTGGAATTCCCTGCCGGGTCCCTGCTTCCCCAACTGTACTGACATGCAGAAGTTCAAGTGCAACGTGAACCGACATTTTGCTGCCCAACTCCCTAGACAGTACCCCTGATGCCCATGTCCCTGATAGTAGCCCCCTATAACAAAGTGGCAATATGCCTTGTTTGGTGTCAAAATGTAATAAAAAAAACGTAATAATTATATAATCAAAAATAAAATAAAATGCAATAATGTCATATGGCGCTACTCCCTGCGCCTTCGAAGATCAGCACATTCCCTGTGACCCTCTTAATGCCCCAAATCAATAATTCCAGGAGCATCCATTACTCCGTCGACACTACGGCATTCTCGCAATCAGTGGAACAACAAAATCGAGGTCCATCTGCCTCATCAACACGGAGAATCATCCTCCCTGAATTTACAGACCAGCTTTCCTTTCCACAGGTGGCACACACAAAAAAAAAAAATTTTCCACTAATATTTTGTGGATCACACACAAAACCTCCTTTACTTTATCTGGTAGTCAGCACAGTAATTTCCAATATATTTTTGTTCTAAGTAGGGATCAATTTCATTTAATTAGTCAAAACGTCACTCATATCGGTTCCATTTATTCTATACTATCGTCACCCCTGAGTGGTCGAAACACAATGACCCGGTGCCATCACGCTTGTCCATGCATATCATTGGTCATTCTTTATCCCCAACAATGAGCTTTTACAAACGGCTAAAGACCGACAGCAAGCCCCCATCTTGTATCTTAGGATCATGCAGAGATCACGATAATGTCCCGCCAAAGCTATAACGCGCTTCTACATGACCTCTACGAGATAAAAGTTTTTCCTTATAACAGAACGAGAGCATTTTTCTATGTATCCCGTCGAACTTAACGAATCCGGAGAAACATCCATCCAAAACAACAAAAAACTTCCGCGATCATTTTGAAAACTAGAATAAATACCAACTGAGCCCTTGACCGTTCAAAAACTCAAGAAACTGGCTGACCCACTACTCATAACCCAGTAGCCTTTCTCTCTCTCTCTCTCTCTCTCTCTCTCTCTCTCTCTCTCTCTCTCTCTCTCTCTCTCTCTCTTTCCTAGGTCCTGGATATGACCTTCAACTATATCCGATGGTGAGGCCCCAACTTGCGGGCTTTGGGGAGTGTGGAGCCACCCTTTAATTGCCATTGCTCCCAGGTACACTCTGACCCGCAGTGGTAGTACCTGTTATGGTCTCAACTATCGGTTAAATAGAAACCGACTTAAAAAACAAATATACTCTATTAAAAAATTGTTCTTAAAATCACTGGATTCGGCATTAAACGACCTAAAAGGGTTAATATGCCGTAAAACAAAAACAACCAACCAATCTCTATTTCCTAGTTCGATGCACTGCTTAAATTTTTTCCTTATTTCTTATTCTTTTACTATTTTTTAATTAACATCGTCTTATATTAAAAATGAATCACTATTTAAATAAAGCCCACAAGGCAAGATCACTCGACGTCTCCATATGCTATACAACACATTGCAGTACATAATGACAAACACAACAAAAAATTACAAAAATAGTACAACGAATTGGTTACATACAAAAAATGATTCCCTTATAATATCTAGAAATAGTCTTTCATAAAAGTCTCCTTTAACCAAGAAGAAAAGTTCAAAACACAAAAAACACACATATGTAGATCTCAAAACGTCTTCGTCAGCACAATTTTGGGGTCGGCTGAAATCGCTTTTACTACCCCCCCCCCCAAAAAAAAAATGAATTTCGGAATCGTTCTATTCAACTATATATAAAAAATTAATTAAGCAGTTACAAAACTTTTGCTGGGCGTCATCAGCAAAGACACCTGTCTAAACAGGAATCCCTGATTTCTCAAAAAACAATAAAACATTATAAAAACATTTACCTTTCTTAAAAAGATACAACCATTAATACATGCGATAATTACATTTCAATTTCACATACATCGTCACACATTCTCCTTGTCTTCTTTTTTAATAAAGCCAAGAAATTCAATTTTAATTATATTTTGTTTTTGAAACATGAAAGCTGAAAGGTTCAACTAGGAACAAACACAATTTCGTAATAATTCGTAATATTTCTAACTTTGTTTAAACAAGAAGAATATTCGAATTTGCCTTTCAAAACAGCAACAGTTTACTCCAGTAGTTTCTTCCTCAGGACAGCTAAACTTTGGAATTCCCTGCCGGGTCCCTGCTTCCCCAACTGTACTGACATGCAGAAGTTCAAGTGCAACGTGAAGCGAAATATTGCTGCCCAACCCCCTACACAGTACCCCTGATGCCCATGTCTCTGATAGTAGCCCCCTACAACAAAGTGGCAATATGCCTTGTTTGGGGTGAAAATGTAAAAAAAAAAAAAAAAAAAAAAAAAATTACAAAACACATTACATGTTTTATGACCACACAATTGCACTGTGTAACTAAAATTTCTTTTTCTCTTTCTCTTTCTTTTTTTTCACATTGTGTGTGCTAATAATATTTTTTTCTTCTTCTTTTCTGTGTGTGCAACGATTTTCGCATCAAAATTTGTTTTTTTTTTTATTCTTTTCTGTTTTCTGTATTTCAAACTTACAAATCAACAATTTCATTACTTTTTTCACGAATATTTTTTTCATATCCAATTACGGCTTATAGCCCGTTTTCTTAATAATACTTAAATACGGATGTCAATGTATTTTAATCTTTATGCGTGGGTTGCTTTGTCTTCAAACTCATAACAACTACGGCACATCGCTTTCTTTTTCTTAGAATTAGTTTTTTTTTTATCGCCCCTGTTTTTTTTTTGTTTTTTTTTTTGTATATTTTTCTTTTGCGTCTATTTTGTAGGACCTTATTTTCTCTTTCTTTGTTTTATTTCATTTTTTTTCAAAGTTGTGTTATTTTTTCTTTGTCTTTTTTCAATTATTTCTTTTAATAATATTTTCATGGTAACCTTTAGGTTCTATTTTTTACGCACCCCTATAGGGTGTGTAACGTAACCCCCATTGATGAGCGTTGGAACTACGCTGAAGTAGCTTGTATTCCCGGGGGACGCCAGATAACCCAAGGATTTAGGATAGAGAAGATAAATATACATATTTTATTTTATGTCAAAATAGATATTGTTTGAAAACCAGAGAAATATATTTTTACGGCTAAAACTCAACAACAGGAAATGCGAGGATGTCAGACGGACATATTGTACTGGCTGAGTGATGGTTGGTGACCTCGAGGTTATGTGATTTTTAGTCTTGAATGGGGTCTCAGATCGTTGGGGCTTAGCGTGATTTGATTGGCTGAGGAGACTTCCACTCCACCACATCGGGTCGATGCGCTCTAAAATTAAACAGATTGCTCGTTGAATTCGGGGAGAACAGGTCGTATAAACCCGCCATTCCCTGGGAGAGAGGACCCCTCCCCACCTCATCCATCCGTCGGTCGCTGTCTGTGAAGAGAGTTGAGACCGTGAACAGATCTTACAAAATCTGAATGAGAATCGTAAAAATATTTGTACATAATTTTATGAGAACTAAGCTTTTGTAGATAGACTACAATCGTCGTCTTTCTTCCTGTCTGCCGCTTCGATATTCGCTTTCAGCATACCAGATTATGTAACAACCTCCGAGGAGTCTAGACGACCACGTGCCAAGAATCTAGAGTCTTAGCCACCTCTCCTCGAACGAGACGTACACAAGTGCCCTCGTCACGAGCACCAAAGCAACGTATGTTATATAGTCATTAAATCAACGTATGTAGCATTGTTAGGTTTGACTGCGTATATACACTGCATAGATATACTGTGTGGGTATGTGATGAAGGGTTCATCTGAGTGTGTGTACGTTTCACTCAATGTCTATGGTGGTTCTCTGTTATCTTAACCAAACGTTATTTTCTGCACCTTATTTATATTCCGTGATAGTCTAGGTGTGTGTTCTGAACATTTTCTTAGTGTGTAATTAACTCTTTTAGTGTGCGTGCGCGCGCGCGTGTGTGTGTGTGTGTGTGTGTGTGTGTGTGTGTGTGTGTGTGTGTGTGTGTGTGTGGACATATAATATAAACACATTTATTCGAAGGGATACCTGGTTTTGCTGTTACAGTCTGGAAGATTTTTAGCAATTCTTGGTGAGAAAGATTCTGTGTAAATCAAGACGTTTCAACAGAGATACTAAGACGTTGGTATATACTTTATTCATTCATAGGCATGACTTCTAGCAGAGGAGCGATCGACGATCTACACTTGAGTGGCTAGTTCTTACACGTCCCACGTCTGAGAAGCTCTCCCTTTGAAAAGAAACCCTTTTCAGATCATCTTCTGTTGACGTCCTAAATCCAACTTATCTGTTTTTCTCAGCTAACTAGAACCACGTCCCCTACACGTACTTCCAGGTCAGCTATCAGACACTCTAGCGGTGCAATTGATTGGTAACCGAGGCTCAGATCTCCCCGTTCCTGACGCCAGTCAGATAGATATACCGATAGATATATAGATAAAAAGATAGGTAGATAACTAAATCGATAGATACATCGATAATACACATAGATATGTAGATAGATCGACAAACAGATAAATAACAAATAATTTATTGTGTTCCATCTACGACATAACAATAAACAATGGAATAAGAAAATACATAACTGTTATAATTCCGTTTAAAGGGTTACAAGAAAACGCAAAACAGCAATGGAGTAGAAAAAATGTATTAACAAGAACATACAAAATCGTGAGTTGTTCATCTAGCCGATGAACGAGCTCTATTGCTTCACCGAATATAGAGCTTGCATTAAGGCCTTGTTTTAAGGCATTTATTGCATATGAATCAGTTCATTCGTAGGTAACACAGTTAATTCCGCTACAACAGCGTCCCCCCAAGCTGATTTCGCCGAAAGGAGTATCAGTATTTCTATCTCTTCTGTATTATCTTCCACAGTTCTCAAAAGGAACAACTATCCCTAAAGTGACTATAGTAAACTTTATCTCCAAGTTTGTATTTTCGAGTGGGATAGTAGCGATTCTATTTTGTGTGGTTTGTCTTGGTAAAAGCTTTTCGAATACTGATCTGATTTTACGGCCAAGCATAATATCCGTTGGTGATAGGGCTGCTGGATTATTAGCGTTTGCCGTAATTCTGTATGCTTGAATAAACTGCTGTAGATGCTTTTCCGTAAGCGAGCCATAAGCTCCTTTTAATGCCCTTTTTAGTCTGTCCACAAATCGTTCAGCTATGTCCACAAATCGTTCAGCTATGTAGTTGCTCATAGGATGATATTGCGTTGTTGTAAGATGTTTTATCTGATATGGCTCGCAAAATTCTTTGAACACTAAAGAAGTGAATTGGATGGCATTATTACTTACCAGCCCATGAATAGCACCAAAAACGGGTGAACAGCTCATGTAATAAATTAGTTCCTGCATCTTAACACCTCTGTCCGTTTGGAGAAACTATCAAGTAATAAAAAGTATCTACTGGTCCCGCAAAGTCAATATGTATTCTGGACCATAGTGTTTGCAAATGATGGGCGGTGATTTTGCTGCCAAAGCACTCCCTTTACATGTTTTAACTATATTACTATATTGGTACAGCCAGTAAAAGAAAACCACGCATCCGGCATTTTATATTGATAGTGTAAGAACGAGTCATGTGGAAATATTTTAGTATTCCTTTTTGTAGAGTTTTGCAGAAACGAATATCTAGCTATAAAGCAAAACGTCTTCGCAGACTGGCTGAGGGTCTTAAGTAAATTTCTTCTTTGTCGTTATGATAAAAATATCATTTACTGCTTCTGTCTTCATTTCTTGGAATGTGATTGGAAGTTACTGAATTGAGTTGCAAATCATCGTTTTCATTTTACTATTTATGCACCATGCGGCGCTTACTGAGTCCTCGAGGGGTTCATTTAGAATTGGAATCAACCTAGACACCCCGTCCGCATTCGCGATTTTCTTTGAAGATAGAAATATAATTTGAAATCGTTGTTCATTATTGAACGTGCATTATTGGTCACTCATCTTAATAAATGGTTAGCAGTAAAGGTTTGTAGTTCTTTTCTTGGACTCAAGATTGATTAAAAAGGAGCTGTGGTCCGTTTGCAGCGTAAAATTCCTACCGTGAAAATAACGGTAAAATTTTGAGACTGCATATACACTGCCTAGAACCTCTTTCTCTAACTGAAAATATTGTTTTCTAGCAACAAGCAGCGTTCTGAATGAAGAGACAATTGTTTTTTCGACCCATCTGGCATCTTATGCAGCAAGCATGCGCCTGTACAGTATTAGCTAATGTCACTAACAACTATAATGTATAGCTCCGGGTTAAAATGTGTAAGAAAAAGATTTGAAGTTAAGACTTTTTAAAATTTTCTTGCCATCGGAGCTCTGCAGTTTTGAAGTTTTGGGATTAAACTCGGAGGCTTTATACGTTGAATCACCTATATATATATATATATATATATATATATATATATATATATATATATATATATATATATATATATATAAAGCTGAATGTCTGTGTGTGTCTGTGTGTGTGTGTGTGTGTGTCTGGACACGAATAGGCTTCTATATGAGTGACTATTTTAAAAAACTGATTACATATCATGGTAGAAGATGTATCGATACACAGAAATGGTTATGTTTGATCTGGCAAAACGGTGGTTCATTAAAATTGTGGGGTCTGCGTACGCGCCTGGTCCACAAAGTATGGAAATAAAAAATTTTAAAATTAAAAAAAAAAACGTTTACAAGTGTTTTTGATATGGATGTACATAAGAATACTTTGATAAGTACGTTTTAACTTAAATAGGAATGGTATAATAAAATTGTCGGGTCTGCGTTCGCGTCTGGCCTCCATAGAATAGAAATAGGCACAAACTTTAATAAAGACTTTTCATATCTATCTGCGTAAGTATAATTTGATAATTATGTTTCAGTTTGAAGAAATATTGTATAATAAAATTATGAGGTGTTCGTTTGCACCTGACCTCCATAGAATGGAAATATGACACAAAATTTAACAAGGTGTTTACTATAGATCCACAGAATATTGTGATAAGTGTTTCAGTGTGAACAGGTATGGTATAATAAATTATGGGGTTTATCAATTTTAGTTTTACTTTCATCATATTTTTGCTTTGGCTTTGATACCCCCAAATCCGAAGCTATCTCTTTACAACCCTTCATTTTCATAATCTATCATACTTTCATAAATCAGAGTCCATTTTCTGTAGGCTGTTTTTGAACCCAGTCAATGATGGGTATTTTTGCTAGTATATATATATATATATATATATATATATATACAATATATATACAATATATATATACAATATATATATTCAATATATATATATACAATATATATATTGTATATATATATATATATTGTATATATATATACAATATGTATACAATATATATATATGCAATACATATATATACAATATATATGTACAATATATATACAATATATATATACAATATATATACAATATAAATACAATATATATACAATATATATATATATACTATATATATATACAATATATATATACAATATATATATATTGCATATATATACAATATATATATATTATACATATATATATAATATACATACATATAATATACATATGCATATATATATATATATATATATATAATACTCAACTTGAATCAGTCCGTGTATATTGATAAAATCAACATAAAACGAACTTTTTTTTCACAAGTGCTTAATACTAATTCATTGTCCTCCGACCCAACGCAAAGTTGCTGAAATATAATTAGATTTTCAGAAGTTGTTTTTAATGTTTTTGTGTTCCAAACAAATTAAAAATAAAAAACGATTTATACGAACATTTACATATTTTACCACACACACACACACACACACACACACATGCATATATATATATATATATATATATATATATATATATATATATATATATATATCGAAGAATTAATTTAAAAAAAAATTGTTTAACTTTAGAGAGAGTTCAAAACATATTACTTTTCAAAAAGAATACACAAAAGAAGTTAATTGTTATTAATCCGCACAGTTTCGAAAGAGATCTAAGTTTAGCTTTAGAAGAAGTGTTACGACTTTGGACCATAGTCTCACTGGCTTTCCTCCTTCCCCGACCCGAATCCGCTGAACTATTTTGTTTGATCATTTGTCGAGAACATCACCAACATAACTCCCCACAACACAAAAGCCAGCCTGTCTCCCGTCATCCGCTGAATATACGCAGTCTCCGCCGTAAAAAGGCACATTTTGCACATCAATTTTTTTTTTTTTTAATTTTACTATTTAGGCTGCAACCGGAACAGTACTATACCCACAAAAGAAAGAAAATTATCAGAATTTTAAATTAATGCTATATTTGTTGTTTGTACCCGCCGTGGAACGTGTATTTTACTAGTCTATAAATAAAGGACAGTTTTAGGGCGTTACAAAACATCGTCTTGATCATAATCTAATCCAGCGTTCGTACCGGAAGGGCGGTAATCATAATCTTAATGTAAATATCAAAGTCTGAACGTGTGAATCCTGTACTTTTCTTGGCGGTTGGATACATGAAACAGCCGAAGAAGCATGAAATAACAACCACTTAACGTATTTCCCAATATCATGAGGAGACAACCGCCGCGATATGTAAAAAGATAAGCAAACGCAGCTCCCAACTTCAAAGAAACACCTGGCCCTAGACAGGAAACAGATTTCAAAAAGACACGAAAAGGATGGTGTGTGTTGGCTACATGCGTTACAGGCTGTACAGATCTGAAGCTGGTCTAAAAGGCCACTTATTAATTCCCGAGGACCGGATATCAGTCGATTGTTGATAATCGTTCCTTTATTTCGAATGAATGAGGGGGTTATTGTTGTCATTCGTTTCCTCGATATCTTTCTGGTTAGAATTCTAGAATGATCTCGAGTACACGGTGGGGGGGACGTGGAGGTTGCCAACATCTCTAAGAGAAAGTGTTTTCTTTTTAATGAACTGGGTTCGAAATTGTCTCCTCGTGTTAGTCCATGTCGTTAATCCGTTTCGTTCCAGTGATGTCAATGGAGATACGCGATGAAACGGCAATCGCCTGTGAAGATGCAACGAATCATATATATCTACTAGAAGAATATTTGTCGCAGAACGACTGATTTCCCGATCAGAACAGTTTTGCGCCACTTTTATACTCTGTTACGAACGTTGAATCAAGATATAATACTATTAAACTTTATGTCTAGAATCCTTATTTAAATTTTGCAGTATTTTGAATTTGACAATTGTTAAAAATTTCACAATTAAGCTTAAGGTGTCTTAAGATTAATTTTAATACCGTGAATTATACTTAATTTTCGTTTAATATTTTCGTATCAAACTTAATTCAAATCTTTATCTAGATTTTCAAAAAAAAAGAAAGGCTAATGTAAAATCCATATAACTGGGTTCTTTCCAAACTCACTAAAACCATATGATGTGATTTTTATTGATTCTAAACAAGGAATAGATAGAATATATATTCTCGGCAACACTGTGAGTATCAGAGTGTTATTGGTGCATTATTTATTGCAAACTTTATCATTAAGGGATGGCACCCATCCAAACTCGTAACCTATCCTCCTAAATTTTAAAATAAGTTAGACAATAATATATAACAGAGAAAGAATTGCTTTACATCAAATTGTGAGTTATATAATTCAATATATTTTAAAAGATCAGACTAGAGTTACGACTAAGCGACGTAGAATTTATTTGTGACATCCATAGCAACATTCTTGAACGCAAATTATATGTAACATACTATTTCTCTACTTCTGTAAATTCATTCTTGTAAATATATCACCGTGTTGCCTAATTTTATATATATTAATACGATAGCGTGTGTTATCTTCTGTGTCACACTTACATCCGGGTCGTTTAATTCTTATTACTTCCATTTCTATCATAAATATTTTTACTAGGAATTCTTCATAAGTTTTGTTTTCGGTTTCGATTATAACTGATGGCACTCCAGTACTCTATTTTATTATAGACAATTTTATCAAGAATTCTTCATAAGTTTGAGTTTCGGTTTCGATTATAGAACTCAAGTTATATATATATATATATATATATATATATATATATATATATATATATATATATATTGTATAATTTTTTACTATAATAATTAAATACCTACAGACACTAGTGTTTCATCCTTTCGGAGAATCTTCAGTGCAGGGTGTCACGATTCGAACTCGGCAACACGAGCATCTCTGGCATGATTAACAAAGACCGTAACCAATCGGCTACCATTAACCGCAAGAAATAACCTTGAATTTAAACATTTTAATTTTAAATGTTCTTAACGTCAGTCATACGATGATATATCTCCCTCTCCCTCTCCCCTATCTCTCTCTCTCTCTCTCTCTCTCTCTCTCTATATATATATATATATATATATATATATATATATATATATATATATATAAGTTTTTATTTCGGTTTCGATTCAAGCTAATACACCCAAGTCATATAGATGTATTTTTTTTATTTTTGAAATTGCAACTTTATAATATATAAAAATCGATAGAACATTAACTCTATAATAATATATACGAAATCTGCAAGAATCAAACTATCATATTTAAGCGTATTTTACGACCAGGCTTTGCTAGGTGTCCCTGCAAGCTTAGATAATTTTTTGCACTTTTAACAAAAGAACTACAATAATATCAGAGCGTCTTCATTTACATTGAACATCTATAGAATGCCAACATCAATATATTACATATGAATGAGTCCATCGTGGAATTTCCAGAGGTCTCGCTAGTTAATCATTATTTTCGAACGCATGTCGTACAAGTCTGGCGACGAAAAGTTCGAAGATACTGAGCACAGCACTCGCAATTAAAATTCGAAATTATGTCGACAATTGAATTTTTTTTATATAGAAGAAAAGACTGCGGTTGTATTCTCTGGGTATTTGTTAACAAAAGAGAAATTGAAAGCAATGTAAATTTTCACAGTGTGTGTAAATTCCAACGAAAAAATAATACTCTGACGACGGCAAAAGTATTAAAGAGAACTTTTCTGTGTAGGCGAAACAGTTTGTAAATTCATGTTTAGAAATCCAATCTTTTAACCACAAAGAAAAAAAGGTTTAACAAAGCATAAATGTCTGCCGAGATGGGTTTTTTTTTTCGCTCATCAGAAACACGTAAATAAGTTTTGTAGGCCTTGTATTTTCTTTCTACTCATAGGTTACGTATCCATCTCGCAATGAGAAAAATCGTCCGTGTGAACAAATGGAGTCAGAGATGCCTTCGAGGCTGGGTTCGAATCTCTTGACCGGCAGTAATCGTAACTCCCTGCACTGATGATTCCCGAAATGATGAAACACTAGTATCTGTAGGTATTAAATAATAATTATGTCAGCCCCCTTGAAACCTCGGTTCTTATTATTGAACCCTCTATGTTTAAATGCAATATACCGATCACTTAAGCACACGTGTGCAGATCGTTACAATCATAAGATCCCTCTCAGCTGTTTTGACGATTACGCTTAATATAAATATGAGTTTCAACTGTGTCTTTCGTGGTTAACGTTGGATGTACAGGTTATTCCTTGCTAATAGAGTCAGAGATAGCTTTGTAGCTGGGTTCAAATCTTCCGACTGGCTGGAATCGTAAATCTCTGTACAGATGATCCTGAAAAGAATGAAACACTTGTGTAGGTATCTATATATTAATAGGATATCGTGTGTGTTATTTATTTTGTGTGGCAAGCTTAGATCCGATGGACTGTCATGTTATGAACTTCAATTTCTCGTAAGAAATAATTTTACCAAGAATTCTCCATAAGTTAGTGTTTGGTTTCGGTTTCGATTATAGCTAATGGCACTCCAGTAATCTATTTTTTATGCATTTTTGCTTCGGTTTCGATTATAGCGGAAGGAACTCGTTATATATATATATATATATATATATATATATATATATATATATATATATATATATATATATATATATATAGCTGAACGTCTGTGTGTGTGTGTGTGTGTCTGGTCAGGAATAGGCTCCTATATGGTTGACTATTATAGAAAACTGATCACATATAATCATAGAAGATGTATCGAGACACAGAAATGGGTATGTTTGATCTGGCATAATGATGATTTATTAAAATTGCGGGGTCTGCGTACGCGCCTGGACCACAAAGTATGGAAATTAAAAATTTAAAAATTAAAAAAAAAAAACGTTTACAAATTTTTTTGATATAGATGCACATAAGAATACTTTGATATGTTTTAACTTAAATAGGAATGGTATAATAAAATTGTGGGGCCTGCGTTCGCACCTGGCCTCCATATAATGGTAATAGGCACAAACTTTAATAAAAACTTTCCTTATCTATCTGCGTAAGTATACTTTGATAACTATGTTTCAATTTGAAGAAATATAGTATAATAAAATGATGGCGTGTTCGTTCGCGCCTTACCTCCATAGGATGGAAATATGTCACAAAATTTAACAAGGTGTTTACTATAGATCCACAGAATATTGTGATAATTGCTTCAGTGTAAACAGGTATGGTATAATAAATTATGGGGTTTGTCTATTTTATTTTTACTTTCATCATATTTTGCTTTGGTTTTGATACCCCCAAATTCGAAGCTATCTCTTTACAACCCTTCCTTTTCATAACCTATCATACTTTCATAAATCAGAGTTTATTTTCTGTAGGCTGTTTTTGAACCCAGTCAACGACGCGTACTTTTGCTAGTATATATATATATATATATATATATATATATATATTGAGTAAGATGATTGATAATTTATAATTAAAATTAAAAATTAAAAATCGGTTTCATGCGGAAAAACAAACAAAATTAGTAAATTCGATGTTTTTATTGAGACAATAAGCATTGGACAATAGTTTTATCATATAGTTTTTTCAAACAAAATGTCCTCATCAGCAAAAATATTGGGTGATTTTTTTTAAAGATACCCAAAATAAACCTCGCATTTTGTTTAAGTAAGGCAGATGTATCTGGAAAATATTTAAAATATAAAGGAAAATTGTTATTTTTTGATGTTGATAAACAAAGATAAAATGAAAATTAAAAATAAAAATAAAATAGGGTTGAAGAGTAAGGTTAAGAGAGGATATTTAAAAAAAATTAACAAAAATATTTATACCTTTTAATGCTTTGCCTTCTAAAAGTCCTATCATCCTCAATGCATTCATTAGGATGGTAAATGTAATTTATGAATGTTGGAAAAAGTTGATATATACAAACTTTACAAAGGACACGCCAATGTAATAATATTACAAGTTTGAAATCGTTAGAAACGCTAAATTTGATATCCACTTTAATATATGAATTACAAAGGGAGATAATTATATTCAACAAGAAAGGGAGATAAACACTAATTAATTATAAGTTGAATCTATTTATATAATAAATGAATCTTATTGCTAGTAATTAAATAAAAATAATATTTTTAATAGCAATTATAATATTTATAGAACTTACATTAATAAAAATAGTAACATAAATTTAAAGTGAAATAGATAATAAAATACAATAGAAAACAATGGTAAAAATATCAGAAAAGATAATGATAATAATAATAATAATAATAATAATAATAAAATAATAATAATAATGATAAAAACTATAATAATAATAGTTATTAATTTATAAATTATAAATTTTAAGATGGATTAGTAATAAGAAAATGTTATGATTTATGGTGGCTTAAATTTGTCGAATCTAAACCAACGTTTATGAATGCATACCGAAAAATGTCGTCTTTTAAATTTAAGAGAATGGATTTATTTTTATTATATTTTAAAATCTTAAGGACTTCATATCTACAAAGTGCACAGAATCTGTCCCCCGCCATATATGCTTTATATGATCCAATTATTTCCCATTTTAAATTGAAGGGATTATTTCTACCATTGAGTCATCAAATATGTTTAGATAAAGCAGTCTGGTTTCTCAAGGAAGGATTTTTAAAGGAGTGCTTCTGCGTTGAAATCCTATGTTTAATAAGCCTACATGTGGAACCGAAGTAGATTACATTTTGTTTAATATATTTGTTGTCCGGTAGATGTGGAGTGGTATTAGTATGTAATAGGTTTGGTTGTATTTGATTGGTAGATTGGTTAACGGGTGTGTTGTTATTGAATAACTGTGTGGTCGAGTTTTTGTATGGCTTGTTATTGAATAACTGTGTGGTCGAGGATTTTTATGGCTGCTATTAACATAATTTGTATTTTGGGTGTGTGAAACTGTGCAGCTATAAATCACATTTTTTATCTTGCATTTTTTCTTCTACAGTTACAGCCTGCTATAGTTTCTATAATTGCATTGTGTATCTTACTAATTTATTTATTGTAAAAACTAATTATTTTTTATGAAGGTCTGGCATAGTTAAGTAAGACACTTTGACCGTGTTCTTATTAAAGATTTTATTGTATCTATGAGGGTTTTTAAAGTTTTTTTCTAATACTTTAAAGAATTCCTTGGCTAGTTCGTCTCGAGATTTTTAGAATATCTGTTGTGTGGATGTGTTTGTGTATGGTGTATGTTTCGTTTCTTACCTTTGTTATGTTATCTCTGTGGTTGCGGATATCGTGTAAGAGTTTTCTGTTCCTGGTTGTCCTTGTATGTGTTTGTCGATTGTTTGCTTCTTACTTTTTCCGGCAGGTTTTTTAGCCAGGTTATTTTCCGTCCAATGATTTCTCTGGATTTTTCCTCCTCTTACAAAAAAAAACCTTAGTAATAGAGTAGCCCTACACCGATCCAACATCAAAATCGCGGAAAATAGACACCTGCATGTATCACAACATATACACACATGCAGTGGAGGCAGATTCGAGATAATGCCCATCTTCCAAACTGACAACTATTTCTACTTGCTAACACAAGAAAAAAACTCCATAGCAAAGTTTAACCCCGCCTTAAACATCTCTCCATAATTATACACATAAATAGGCAAAACACAAAATACACTTACACGCATGCATACTGGGGTAAATGTGCACCCTCACACACGAAACAAAAAGAGCATAATAAAGCACACGCACGTGAAAACGGGTGCGCGCGTCCATACCCAGTACAGTACCATTTCTCTAAACTAAACAAACAATTAATAAAAATATGATGAAAACCTTTTTAAAAACCCACAATTGTTGATGGCTACACTCTTTAAAAAAAAAAAAAAAAAAAATATATATATATATATATATATATATATATATATATATATATATATATATATATATATATATATATATATATATATACAAAGAAACAACAAACCAAAATCCGTACGCGTGAAAACATATTTTTATGGACACATAAATCATAAAATTTCCTACTCCCTAATAAAACAGCTGCAATGGAAAAAATCCAGGAAATAAACGGAGGTTATAAACAAGAAAACGGGAGTTTTTGAGCTTTCAACAATATTTTACACTATATTAATGTACATATATATATATATATATATATATATATATATATATATATATATATATATATATATATATATATATATATATGACTAGTTTTGGGGGGAAACAGAAATCCAGTAGAGTGCTCAATTAAAAGGAAAATCCGAAATATAAGAGCGTATTTATATTTCGTGTACAGAAAGTTGTACGATGAGACAAGTCATTGGTACCGTCGGTTTCAAGCCCGATAATTAGAACCGTTTAAGATATCCTTATCAAGCTCTCTTTAGCCAATATTCGTTTATTTTATAACCAGAAGTGTGAAATATATATACCTTTTTGTACACAATGTATATATACATACACACACACATATATGTATATGTGTGTGTGTACGTATGTATGCATATAAATCGATAGAACATTAACTCTATAATAATATATACGAAATCTGCAAGAAATAATATATTATATTTATGCGTACTTTACGACCGAGCTAAGTCCAGCGTCGCTGCTAGCTTATATAAGTAGTTTTGCAGTTTAACAAAAGAGCTACAATAATATCAGATCGTGTTTATTTATGCAGAACATCTACAGAATGTCAACATCAATACATTACATATGAATAAGTCCTCTGTGGAATTTCCGCAGGTCGCGCTAGTTAAATAATTATAGTAATAATTATATATATGTGTGTGTGTGTATGTGTGTTTGTGTGTGTATGTGTGTGTGTAAAAGTAAATTTAATTCCATAGTCAAAAAATATAATAATTCAAAAATGCAATTAAAACAAAAGTATCCGCAAAATCAGCAACTACAATTATAGAAAAAACAATGATCACGAAATGGATGCGAAAATATGTAATTTTTGAAGAGACAGCAGAAATATATAAAATGTAAAAATCAACAAAAAAGGTTGAACCGTAAAATTAAAATGGCGAACTTAACAACAAAAGGCAAAGCCTCGAGCAGAAGAAAAATCTCAAGAACAACAATCAAATATCAAAAGAAAAAACAATGAATGCGGAAAAACATCGAATTGAAGAGAATTTCTTATCAGAATAAACAACTGGTAACAAATGAAAAGATTTTTAAAAAAAGTTCCTTCATGCTCAACAGTACAGGAAAGTTTTTTGATTGATGTAAAAAATTAAATTACATTTTCATAAAACATTTTGAACATTATTGATATTCTCTTCTATTATATAAACGGAAAATTGTATCTCTGTGTGTCTGTGTGAGAGTACGTTCCCTATGGACTCGAAAACTTTTGAGCTGATGCTTATAAAATTTCACAAAAAGATACTTTATGTGCTTGGTAGTATTTTTTTTTTTTTTATCAAAATGTTTTAAACATGTACCGATAATCGAAATATTTCGATAGAAAGAAGGAACGGGTAAATTTGACCAAAGTTAACACCTTACACAGCCTCACGTCACGCGTATATTTGCGAAGTTTCAATATCAAACATTCGAAAGGTTTTACATATAAACCTAACAGTAATTTTTTATATGATAGGTGTTCGAAATGAATGTTTATGTTTAAAGCGCAATTGCAGCATGGTACTTGACTTTTCATTTTAAACTTAAATTCAAGCCATTATCATCGCAGAAGCAGTAATGCCAGGCATATAAAATCAACAGTAGGTTATTTTTATATAACAGGGGCGCGTTCGACATGAATATTTCCTTTTAGTGTACAATTAAAACATTTTACATTACCTTTGCATTTTTAACTTGAATGATGGTCATTATCTATAAACAATAATTTTATAAAATCAACAGTATGTTCTCTACAGTGCAATTTAGACTACAATATATTGTGGACTAAATCACTGCGGGGAGACACATTAAGCTTCCTCCGGTGGACCACGATGGGTCCCAACTAGAGCAGGCAATCAATCAATTTCACCGATTTCGATGGCAATATAAATATTGGATTGTAAAACATTCGTTGACTATCATTTAATCCCGGACAACGTCGGCTCTCACTGCAAGTTTTAACTACGATCCGGGCAATACGGTTACGTTTGCTTCGTGTTTCAGTACGCACGAGGACATTTATAATGCGAAATGTGCCAACTGGATTTAATTTTAAAAGATTTCTTTGCTTTTAAGGACATTAAGTACGATTGAAAATGCTAACTTATGCGACCTTAAATTTAGTGAGGTGGATGACGAAGACCATCCGCATTCGTCTAGGGTAGTTAACAAGCACTCCGAAGCTTTCAACTAGTTTAAGTCGTGCACTAACAATTTTAAATGTCTTATGTTTGCGCAAGGATTAGTATCGAATATATTTGCGGCAAGAAAAGGGTGGGTTCTTTATAAATTGTAAAATAAACCAGTTTTAACACTCCAGCATATCGCAGAGGGCTGCCAATGGATTAATTTAAATATTATCGCACAGAATGAAGTGGCACACATCAGAGACGACAAGAAAAAGTACTTCGCCAGCTAAATTTAATAATCAAAAGAAGTTATAGTTTTCCTAAACCGTGTTTCGGTCGCAGACATTTGCATTCTTGCACAGGTCGTTGCTATAAAACGAAAAATCGTTTTTAATGCAATCGTGTAGAACACAGAAGTGGGTACTGCAGAGCAAAAAAAAATAAATAAATAAAACACAAAGAAGGTTTTATAAGTATCGCTAAATGTTACGATTCAAATTTTAAATAAAAACATCTATTGAAATTGCAAAAAGACTAGAAACGAATATTTAATTAATGAGATAACATTTTGCAAACAACATGCAAATGAATAAATCCTACAATTTGTATTGAATACATATAATCGGTATTGAAAATATTTGTGTTCTGCTTGTGAAGAAAATCGGCGTTTTAATCTCAGTTTCAGCCGGAAATGGCACAGGTTAATATATACAATGTGGCTCACTTAAAAGTAGCCCAGCAAAATGTAGTAAAGAGGATGAACATTATTTTATTGTTTAAATTACCTGTAGTGTTACCTGTAGTGTTATAAAAGATGGTGGAAGTGTTCTCCGTTGACATCTATGCATTTCTGGGAACGTTTAACAACGTTTACAGATAATGTCTGTAGATCTTCTCTGGTGATTCTCCTGATAGCGTTGGTAATGTTCTCATTTAGTTGGTCTAGATTGTGAGGATTATTTGCATAAACTTGTTGTTTTAAAGTCCCCCCCCCAAAAAAAAATAAAAATCACAGAATGACAAGTCCGGGGAACGTGGTGGCCATGAATATTTTGCTTATTGTTCTCTCTTCCGTAAACACGCCATGAACTGGTGCCAGTGACCGGTGAGGCGTGTTTGAAAAATAATTGCATTTTGTCTTGTGGTGTCAGTTGGTTGTTAAGAGAAAGATTAGAGAGATTGGGCTACTTTTAAGTGGACTACTCTGTATAATAATCTAGATATACAGAGATGGAACGACAGAAACAGTAAGAGAGGAAGAGAGAAAGAGTATAAATAGGTATCACTATATCAGATGGCTATACACACACAGTGAATGTAATACCAAATACATACATGTAATGAAATTGTCTCGTTTACCTTCTAAATAATCAACGTTTCATATATATATATATATATATATATATATATATATATATATATATATATATATTGATAAGGAAAAATAAAATACATATATGCATTATTAAAATAAAGTTACGTTAGGTTCTGTTGATGAGTGAAAAAAAAACAAGGAAGCGATTAAAATAAAGAAACGTTATATTTTCGAAGGCCCTAGGGGTTAATCACGCTCAAACCTAAGAAACTTATCTCTGTTTACAAATAGAAGGCCTCCTCAACCCAGCGTGAATAGTCTCCAAGATCTTTTCATGGAACATTGAGTAAGCAAAACTTTGAATTGAAAATGAGTTTGTGCTCAAGTTCACTGCACATGACGGGTTTTTAATATGGTAAGTTATTGAAGACCCGTATGTATTGGCAAGTACGTCCGTTGCTCGGTATGTCCCATTTCTAATTTTGCTAGGCACATGCTGTTGGAGTCTCAACTTTGTTCGACCCACGTAGTTGGCACCGCAGCTACACTTAAAATTGTAAAATACATTATTATTATTATGATGCGGATTAGAATATCTTTTCGGGAGGATGGCATTAAAGTTTTCGTAGAGAACACAACGCACAGATTTGAAGCAACATAACATTTTTAAATCGTTGAGCTGATTTGTTTGGTGAATTTCTCACTTAGTCCTAAACTACGGTAAACGAAGATTTTTCCTTGCATAACCGACCTAATCAGATCAAGAGGTTAACCATTCTCGTATAGATTATCAGTAATCATCTTAAATTCCTCATTCAATTTGGATTTTGAACAAATCAGCAGGGCACGATCTGTTAGAGTCCAAATTAAATTGATTTTACTTTTGGGGGGCAAAATGGATCCCCGCCTGTATAGAGTCCAGTAGATGAGGATTTGCTGAATATTGATGTGAGGAAACAAAATAGTGGTTTGTTAACAATATATCAAAGAAAGCTATGGACGAATTACACTCTCCTTCATAAGTATACTTTAATACTGGATGCATTTTATTGAGTAGGGAGAAAAAATAATTGCCTCTGTTTGTTTATTGAAGAGATAAAATGTATCGTCCAAATATAGAAAATAGACTAATGGTTTCATGGGTATAGAAAAGAAACCCACGAAAATATTGTCCATTATCGGTCCCAGGGCTGAGCCGATGGATACACTTTCTATTTGCCGATACATTACATCGTTGAGACTGAATTCAACAGATGTAGTGAGAAATTTCATCAGCTCAACAAATATGCTTTCAGAAATAAAAGGACGCGAAATCTGGCTACGATACAAAACATATTTTTAAATCCCTCATTACAGCTTTGAAAAAAGCGAAGTACAAAGCCAGTCAGCTTACCTTCCCTCATTATTTTCTTTCCACTTCTCTCCTTTTTTAAAACGTGATTTACGTATTTTACTTTTAATCATGAATAATAAACTCTTTCATTCATGATTGCACTATTTAAATTTAGTACCCTCAGAGAATCATATATATATATATATATATATATATATATATATATATATATATATATATATATAGTAAGTTATGTAACTATATATAGCAATTTAGCTACACAGAATATTTCGCGTTTCATTCTCGTGAAAACTTTATAACTTACTACCTAGCTCTACCTATGTATTGAGCACTGTTGAAGCAAATACTGAAAATTTCCCATAAATTATATATATATATGCCTCTGTGTGTGTGTGCGTACGAGTGTTTTGTAAATGGATATTAATTATGTTTAACAACAGCTAATAAGGTTTTATGCTTACAGTGCAGGAAGTAAAAACTACTCTCACAAAAAATTCGAACCCAGTAAAAAAAGCCTCCTTTGGCTCGACAGACAACTATTCAACCTCCAAGCCACAAAGAATTATCACGAGAAAAAAGGAGAGAGAAATACCTTGTATGTATAATGTAGAGGCAAACGTAAATACGGAAAGCTACTTAGGTAGTGTTCAACAGCAGCCAATGGAACATTGCTTCATATTGTGTCCACCAGTTTTTGCAAATAACAAACGAAGTCCTGAACAGAAGCGTGTGCTCTATCCCAATCATCGCCAGTGGACGTGAGGTAATCTCGTCAGCAGCGGACAAAACTAAACTCTTTGTCAAGAACTTTGTAGCTTATTGTATACGATCAAGATCACAAACCCCGTATTTTCTCCTGTATCTGAAAACAACCTATGAGACACCCAAATATCTGTGCGTGATGTTGTCAAGCTAATCAAAAACCTTGATTCTAGTCAAGCAACTGGTCCTGACAGCATTCCAATTATAGTGCTGAAAAAGATTCAACCAGAACTAGCCCCCATACTCACAAAGCTGTTTAAGCGTTGTCTTGGGGGGATTGCTTGCAACACCCTGGAAAACCTCAGCTATCTGTCCCGTATTAAAAGTTCAGGTGACCGGTCATTTCCCTCTCAGTACAGACCAATAAGTCTCCTGTGTGTCATGAGTAAGTTGCTGGAATCTATGTTAAATCAAGAAATAGTCAACCACCTCAGCAAGTGACATGCAATATGGTTTCCATTCTGCTAGATCTACAGCAGATATGCTAACAGTTATCTCTCATAGGATTGTTGAATCTCTCGACGGAGGTTTCCTTTCTACGGCAATTGCTCTTGACATTGATTTGATAGAGTGTTGCATAAAGGTCTACTCCGTAAGATTTCCAGCTATGGTATAGCTGGAAATGTTTTCTCAATTATTAAATTATTTCTCTCTGATAGTTCTATAATAGTAGTAGTTGATGGGCAGAAATCACAGCTCACAGGGGTGACTCCTGGACCAAACTCTCTTTCTTATCTACATCAATGATCCCCCGAATCACGTCATAAGATCATTCCTACACATTTATGCAGACTA
>NC_136488.1:122107631-122237631 GCF_053919585.1 Euprymna scolopes
AAATGAAAACATCATATTGTGTATTTCTTTATGAATTACAATTGTTTCATAACCATTTGGACAAATTTGAATATTATATCATTTAAAAATATTCCAAAGATAGCTACTCTTCACACGGTAAAATACACTAGTTATACATATATGAATACATTCATAATTTCTATTTAATGAGATCAAACCGTTGGACCTACCTCCACATTACTCTTATATGTTTTTATTTTTTTATTTTTTCGATAGCCTTCGGATTTAGTAATTGCCCTTTTTCATATTTCTACTTTTTAAATTATATTTCCACCAATTTCCTATTTTAATATTGATTTTATCTATTGCATGTTTTTTATTTCAATAATTATTTTCTCCCAAATTTATTTATTTAATTGATTTATTTCCAAAATATTAATCTACATCTTCAAATTCTAGTTTCTTTTTAGATGTTCCATTACTTCTTTCTCAATCTACCATAGTTTTGTATAAAATTTATTTACATGTTACGATCTAACAATTGATTTTTGATTAGCATGTTATTTCTGAAGACGGGGTTGTAATTAAAAGGTTAATTTAAATAGTATTAATCAAAATGTATCTTCATTCCATACTGTTTACGTCAATAATTTAAATTTTAGATTTCAATTTCTGTTATAATCTTTATTCTCCATTATTATTCTTAATGTCTTTACGGTTTAAGGGAGATAACTTTATTTTGTCAATCAATTTATCAATTTATCGAAATTCAATGTATTAATATTTTAATATTTTGACTTCAGTATTTATTAATCACCTTACTTTAATTTTAAACTTATAGTTCTAACATTATCTTCTTTATAACAATCTCAGTTTAATTTCTCGCTTAGTTTTCTTTGGAGTAAATCTATTTTAATCCATTCTAATCTGTGTGTCTCCATATCTTCTGGTTACTTAATTTTAGATCTGTTTTTCATTCTTGTGGTATTGAAATTACTCGTGTGTTATTTTATTACCAATAACGATTAATAAATTTTGATTGAATTCTATAGATTTTCGAATATTAATGCATGTGCGTTCTTTTTAATCCCATGTCTCCCCTTATTTAATAAATTTAACATCTTCACTATTGCTAATAACGTTTGTTGATTCAAACGAAACCAGTAAATATCTCGTTCTTGATGATTTCTTCTTGTATTTCATTTGCTCTCCTTTTTGTCTTTTCTGCCTTTTCCTGTCCCCGCAGCATTACATTTGATCATACATCGTGTATTTTATCTCTCTCTTACTGTCTTTCTTTCTCTCTCTCTCTCTCTCTCTCTCTCTCTCTATATATATATATATATATATATATATATATATATATATATATATATATATATCGTGGATATTATTGGCCTGATGAAGTGATTTTCCCTGGCAGGGTGGTCACTGAAACATGTTTGCATATATGTAGACATTAGTTATCACATCCAACATATATATATATGTGTGCGTGTGTGTGTGTGTGTGTGTGTGTGTGTGTGTGTGTATGTGTGTATATTTAAAGGAGAAATTTGAAAACTTGAAAGTGTCAGAAATAATGATAAAATAATTTTATTTACTTATACTGCTGTTGTAAGTCCGATATATATATAAATAGCTTCATCAGGGTAAGAAGTCCAGTACGTAGGTTTTTTTTTTCTTTCTTCAGGAGGAGGTAATAAAATTTTCTTCTTCTTCAGGAGGAGGTAATATCTTGGAGTAGAAGAGAAGAGAAATGTACATCTTATTCCGTTGGTTCCACGTGTGGCAGGCTCTAGTTTTTAGCGGGAAATTTGAAGTAAAAATATGGTCACACAATTTAAAAGACAGATAATTGTTCAAAGTTTATCTTAGTGACCCCCTGATGATTGAACCTTTTTTTATGATGTACGGACCCACCCTCAAACAAACGGTTGAATTCTTGTAATGCAAAGCCAATCCTGTTTTTCCTTAGTAGGAAAAGAAGCATGTTTTCAACACCCGAAGAAGGTCGCAGGTTTCAGCGACCGAAACGTTGTGCTAATAACACCCAAGATAAAAATTATTATTAATAAATAATATTATTAATTAACATAACACAAATATGTTACTTAGTGTTGTAGAGTGAATCATAAGACTATCGCCTTTTGTTTCTATCTTTCTCAGTAATCTACTTAGATGACTAAGATCGTGATTACTGATAACGAAGTTGTAAATCTCGATTGTACTAAACAAACAAAAACGAGATCGATATTATAAAGCGGTATCGATTTAACCTTACACAAACAATGTGTTTGTATGAATCAGAACTCATGGATGAAAATCTAGGAAAAAGTTACGATGACAGCAGAAAACCACGAACTGAAAAGGAATTTCACAAAAAGAAACCGCAATAAATAATTACTGACTTATTTACATTGTAACATTTTATTTTAATAAATCAAGTTTCAAGTGTGTACACTAAAAGGTAGCAGTTTAATTTTTAGATGCCCTTTTTCACACACACACAAAAAGATTAAGTCACTTATATATATATATATATATATATATATATATATATATATATATATATATATATAGAAAGAGAGAGAGAGAGAGAGAGAGAGAGAGCGAGAGAGAGATCCGTCTGATGCAGTGATTGGAGATGATTAAATGACTTACTGACTAATTGGTTTTCTAACGAATGATAACAAATTGTATTTATTTGTATAGTTTTAAAGGTTAAAAACTTCAAAGACTATATATATATATATATATATATATATATATATATATATATATATATATATATATATAAATATATACAAACAAAAGACATACATCGATAAAAAAATAGAAAGAATTGGAAATTATCGATAGATTGAAATGGCTAATCAGAGTCAAACTTAATATGTCAAATGCAATACAATTCAGGTCTAACATCAAGACTAATACCTTATACATATGCGTGTATGTATGCATATATAGAGAGAGATAGTTAATGACATAGAAATAGAAAGAGGAAGGATAACTATACTGGAAGAAAAATTGATCGATATATATAGACATAAAATACTATATAGAAGTATGAAATCAATACATAAATACATAGATTGAACTGTGGTTGAAATGATCGATAAAAGATAACAAAATAATGTGAAAAGATATACGCAGGGAACATATAGGTAGATGGACGTGTACAATACGAATAAATCGACAGGAAAACGCTCATATCATATTCATTCTCGTAAACACATGAAGGTCAACCGGTTTGTTTAGCACCCCCTATACCTCAGTAATATTTTAGTGGCAGCAGATGACACCGTTGATGTTTACAGTTGTGGTATGTTGCAGGTGTATCGCATAAAGATATGAAATAGCGAAACAACAATAGGACACTTGACATTACATATTATCAGTTTAGAGATCAATATCCTAATCGATAGGTTCCTTTGAATCATCGTCTGTTGTAAGTTGTGCAGGGACATGAATACTAATAGATCGATTACACATTGCATCTCATATCCTACACTGAGCGATATTTACCGTTAATATTCAATGCATAATTATCAGGGACAAATATCAAACAAAAACGTACTGTTTAAAAGAACTAGAAACTTTTTTTTAATGGCGTTCATACGTCATAGGTTGGTCGGTTGGTTGTTTTTGTTTTACGGCATATCAACCCCTTTTAGGTAATTTAATGTCGAATCCAGTTATTTTGAAGAAAGAATTTTAATAGAATATTTTTTCAACTCATTTTATAGTTAACTCATAGTTTGAGCTCTAACAGGTACGAATCCAGTTATTTTGAAGATAAATTTTTTTCATAGAATATTTTTTTTTCAAGTTGGTTTCTATTTAACTCATAGTTGGAACCCTAACAGGTACTACCACTCCGGGTCAGAGTGGACCTGGCAGCAATTGCAATTAAAGGGTGGCTCCACACTTCCCAAAGTCCGCAAGCTGTGGCCTCACCATCGGATATTGTTTAAGGTCATATCTCGGACCGATACGTCATAACTGGCTAAATATTTACGTAGATGTATGTATTTACATTAAAATTAAGCTTTTAGAATTTAAGTCCAAACAATTAAGGTAAATCTAATAAACAAAAAAATATACGAAAGTCATTCCAAAAGTAAAGCCTCCTATTTTTTACTCAAAATGTTGAAGAGTTAGCAAGATATGAGTGGTACCATGAAAACGAACGAATTTTTGTGCTTCAGAATTAAGTTTTCTGCATAGTAACTACCATATTAAATACACATTTGCTCTTAGCAAATGTGTAGTATGCATCTCTGCTTCTGATGCACGTCTATGAAATCGGTTGTTTTCTTTAAGTCTCACACCATCAACATTTGCAACAAAGGGATGAAACTTTCAGGTATGAATGTATAAGTTCAGTAATCATAACAATGCAATTTGCAATTCCCTCTGGTCATTTCGGGCAAAATACTAAATAGAAGACATTAATTTTGAAACGCCGCTCGTATATATTTGAAAGAAACGAATATAAATAGTTGTATTACACAAAAAATGGGAGAATATACATATGCATATGCATCCATATATATATATATATATGTATATATATATATATATATATATATACGTGTGTGTACATACATAGAAGCACGCATGCATGAATATTTTAAACATAAATAAATTCAAAACTCTCTCTGAAGCTCATTATAACTCCCCTAACGGATTCTAATCCTAGTTTAAGTAGCTTGTAATGATATTTCTAAATAAATATCAATTTTGCCTGCAAACATAAGCGTTTCCTATATATATATATATATATATATATATATATATATATATATATATATATATATAGATAGATAGATAGATAGATAGATAGATGCACGCATGCATGAATATAACATCAATAAATTCTAAACTCTCTTTGAATTAATCATAAAACTCAATAAAATAAAATTAAGAATAGATCATCTTATGTCTTCAAAATATCATTTGGGACAGCTTAAAACAATTGTAATTCCTTCGGATATTCTATGTATTTGGAATATGATCTGATTTTTTTAAAAAATGATTATCTATGCACACGTATGATATATATATATATATATATATATATATATATATATATATATATATATATATATATATATATATATATATATATAGTCATCCACATACAGGACTGTTTCGCAGCTCATCAGTGCGGCTAGACAGGCAACTACCTGAAGCCAGTATTGAAAAGCGTCTATCTGTACGACAGTCAAGGCTCCTAACCACTACGCTATCGGCGGCTGCTGTGTGAGTCGTGAGTTTAGCGATGTTTCGACATCGTCCGACCTACCTCTGCTCGATTTGTTTACACAAAGAGCATCGCTTATACGCTAATGGTAATTCGTGTATCACTTCTCAATATGCTCAACTCAAGATGAGGAGCATTATAGTCATCCACATACAGTACTGTTTCGCTGTTTCACAGCTCATCAGTGCGGCTAGACAGGCAATTACCTCAAGCCAGGATTGAAACCCGACCGATGCGCACAGGTATTATATGTATATATATATATGTGTGTGTGTGTGTGTGTGTGTGTGTGTGTGTGTGTGTGTGTGTGTGTGTGTGTGTGTGTGTGTGTGTGTGTGTGGTAGCATTAAAATGAAAGGCGTTTTAGACCCAAGAATTTAATCCAGCTGGGGATTTTTATCCTGAGCCCCCAACATCAACATATCTTCGACAATTCCTGTAATGATCCGGTCACTATAGATTTTGACAGTGGAATTTTAGTTCTGTGCATTCTGCCAGGCTTTGATCTTCTCTCTTTGCGAAGGAGTTAGTTTATAGCTGATCGGCTGAGGCGACCTCACCAGGAATGCCGACAGTACTGCCCAGGCACCTTTTGCAAGTCTGAATACCCCTCCTCTGGCGTGCTGACTTCTCAATCCCACTTTCCGACTCTAGTGTGTACGTTCTTGCAAGGGGAAAGAATTAAAAAAAACATCACCATTCCCAATGCTCTTTTGGCAGGAATTTTGTGATGCATCGCTGCTTCTGACGCACGCCCATAATAAGAATTGCTTTCTTAGCGTCTCTGATGCCGTCAATATCTGCAACAAGCGATGAATCTTTAGGGTCATGAATGCATTAATTCAGTCATCATAACAATGCTATTTTCTGTCTCTCTTATTCATTCGTTTGAAATACCAAATAGAAAATTAAAATTTGGAGAATATTTTTTACCTTAAGTCCAATAGAGATTTATAAAATTTCACAATCATCGGTGACATTAGAATTTTCATAAAGGACTTTAACACCGTATTACATGTTTTGCATTAAATTAAATTTAACTAAATACAAATCAGATTTCGACTCCTTATGTTTAGCAGCTAAATTTAGATATTTATAATGACGGGTTAATTAGTTTTAAAGTGAAGCCTCTACACACAAATATATAAACATATATAATAGCTAAATCTATGCCCCTCTCTCTCTCTCTCTCTCTCTCTCTCTCTCTCTCTGTATCTATCTATCCATCTGTTTATCTATCTATCTATTTATCTTTTTATCTGTCAATAAATATATATGTGTGTTTATTATTAGTCTGTAGATATTAATCTACTGATGCTTCAGTGATTATATAATAGTGCTACACAACAGATACAGTTGTGCCATAATGTACATTCCTTAATTATTGACTGAACATGTGCATATAGCTTTCAGTCGCGTTCTCTTTTGAAATCCAGTCTCTCTAGCCCCCAGATCCAGTCGAACTCACGTAGTTATGCAATATATATATATATATATATATATATATATATATATATATATATATATATATATATATATATATATATATATATTTGTATATATATATTTGTATATATGTATATTATAGAGGGAATTAGTTCTGGTGTCTAAAGAGCAGAGTTCATTTTAATGTATTAGTAAATAAATTAATGCATTTAAAAGAAACAATGCCCATAGTACTGTAGATATATAATTAGCTCAATAGTTATATGTATCCTAGAGCTATATTAACATCAAAAGGAAAAAAAATCAACTCGAGTGTACGATCCTTTCGGAAACGATCGTACACTCGAGTTGATTGTTTTGTTTTTTCACTTTTGAAACTGTTTTTTTTTTAATTCACAATTATTAATCTTTTTACTCAATATATATATATATACATATATATATATATATATATATATATATATGATTCTAATATAAAACCTGAGATCTTCTGTCTGCCATCTGCGTTCCTGTGGTAGCCAATGCAGCGACTGAGATTAGCAGTTATACTAAAAGGTGGTGCCGTTCTGCACGAAGCCTGTAAATATAATTATCCACTGACACGTGTTTCGTCGTCTACGACTCATCGGAGTGGCTGAATCTAGCGAGATTATAAATAGGGAACCCGCGATAAGAAGCCTTAGCCTCTTTCACTGAGCTATCTCGCAGGACTACCAATTTATCGCATTTTTACGTAGACGTAGGCATGGAAAAAGATTCAAATCCGCACGATTTTCTTGTTCCAGTTCAAACTAGGCCGAAAAGCTGCCGAGACAACTCAATGATGCGTTTGGCCCAGGAATCACTAACGAATGTGTAGCACAACGGTGGTTCCAGAGTAGCGAGACGCAACAGTGACGAGAGCCACGAAGATGAAGACGGTCGCTACTGGCCGACTGCCGAACATTTTAAGGCCTTTATTGAAGCCGATCCTCGCAAATCCACACGAGAAGTTGCTGTTGAAATCGAAGTCAACCACTCAACAGTCGTTCGCCATTTAAATCAAGTAGAGAAATAAAAAAAAGTTGGATAAATGGGTGCCGCATGAATTGAACGATAATAAAAAAATCATCGTTTTGAAATGTCTTCTACGCTCCATCTGCACAACAAAAACTACCCATTTCTTGAGCAGATTGTGACATGTGATGAGAGAGTAGATCGTCTATGACAACTGGCGAAGTTCCGCATTATAGTTGGATGCTGGATAAGCTCCGCAACAGTTCCCAAAGCTGAAATTGCACCAAAAAAAAAGGTTATCTTGACTGTTTGGTGGTATACGACCGGTCTCGTCCTTCACAGCTTTTTGAATCCGGGCGAAACGATTACGACAGAGAAGTACTGCCGAAAAATTGAGGAAATGAACCAGAAGCTCCAACGTATATACCCGAGGTTGGTCAATATAAAGGGACTAATTCCTCCCCATGAAAAAAACTCGCCCGCATGTTTCTCAACTGACCCTACAGAAGCTGAAAGAACGAGACTCTGCCTCATCCGCCATATTCACTGGACCTCTCGCCCACCGATTATCATTTTTCAAGTATATCAACAACTTTCTGCGCGAAAAATGCTTCAAAACCCAAGATGATGCCAAATCCGCATTCAATGACTTCATCGCTTCCAGAACTGCGGATTTCTACGCTAATGGGATAAATCAACTTGCTTTTCGTTGGCAAAAATGTGTCGATTCTAATGGTTCTTATTTCGATCAATAAAGTTTATCATGAGATGAGTTGAACGTCAAAAAACGACATTATTTTTGCACCGACCTAATATAATGAGACAGCCTGATAATTGTAGATTAGCTAGTAGAAATTTTACATTTTTTTATTTGTGAGGAAACAGTTTCCGAATCAAAATTAAATTATGAAATATTCTATTTTGCTGATGGACATTTAAAAGTCACAACTAATGACATTGGCAAATTAACATTTAACCTGAGGAAATGGCATCTGATGACCCACAAAGAGGGGGAACAATGCCTAATTAAGTGAGACACATCAACTGATATTGTAACTAATGAACTGTGTGGGCGTTATGGGCTCATAGGAAGGTCAGCTGCTTTCTTACTCATTTTCTCTCTAATTTTCTATTTCTCTCAACCGCCCATCCTATCACACACATATGCATAGATACAGTAATAAATGTATATAGCTAATACACATTTAATTTTGTTCGTGTTAAGAGAATTTATTCTTTTGTCATATTTAATCCTTAATTTCTATAGTTTGCTATCAAATTTACGTAGTGTATTCCTATGGTCCGTAAATACGTGTTTGTAGTTTTGCAAGGCGAATGTCTTTATTTTGTTCTCAATTTTCTTATTAGTTTGTTCAAGGTGGATTGGGCATCTCATCGGATTCCAAAAATTCACCTGTTATCTTATATATTTAAACCGAGAGATCTATTAAAGATTCTGACCGTTCCTTTAAGTGCAGTTATTTGAATCTGCTTTGGACTTGGTTCACCGGATATATTTACCGGTTTTTTAAATTCGTTTTCATAATTCCAGTTGCTCATATAATTACTGGAATAATAGAGATCTTCCTAAGATTCCAGTTTCTTTTCATGTCATACATAAAACCTTGGTATTTCGTTATCGTTTCCCTTTTCTTTGCAGATATGTTTATGAATTTTCAAATAAAGTTAAAGTAGAATAAATTGTAGTAGTGATGGAAACGGCCATACACCCAGACATACACACACACACACACACACTATATATATATATATATATATATATATATATATATATATATATATATAAGTTTGGTGGTTAAATTTTAAATTCTGAAAAAACAACATATAGATACATATATTCGAATTAAGAATTTATTGTTTGACAAAAGAAATATATAGAGGGGGTTATATTAATTTCCTTAATCCATGGATTTTCAATAATGGCTCATATCATCAGTGGAAATGAAATTGCGGTTAGCAAAATGTTCAGCTGTGTATAGACGCTTATTTTGCTTTTAAGCACAATTATTTAAAATAGTTTTTTGAGTGGTTGTGGATAATTATATGGAAAAAAATTATACGAAAAGAGAAGTTGATACAACCTGCCCACTCCATTATCGGAGTACAATGTCCTTCGGGGTTATAAATCCAGGTGGGCAGAAAATAAGTCCAGGGGAGAAGGTAATATTCCCATAAAGCAAAAGCGTATTGCTCCTTATTGATTTTTGAAGGGTATACGGGGCAGTCGTATTCGTTGGTGCGTTGAGTGCGTGTTGGGTGATGTAGTCCAAAAGCGTTCTCAGTGTTGACAAAGTGTATCCGATGTTGGGTGGATATATCATTCCATTGTAATTATCCCCGTGAGTAATAGAATTTGAACATTGAATTATATATGCAATGAACCTCGAAATCAATAGTATGGATAGCAAAATCACAATATATTCCGGGGGGGGGGATATTCAGAACAGTGCGTTGGGCGGTTAGTTTCTGGTGTGGATAGTCCGTTTCTTGTTGATAGTGGGTGAGGGAAGCCTTTTAGATGAGGGAAAGAGGAGAGTGGGGCAAAGTAGAGAGGGTAAAGAGAGAGGGGGGTTATAATTGGGCGAGCATACAGGTGCTTAATGGAATTTTTTCGGGTGGGGGGTTATTTTAGTATTCTTCAAAGGATTGACCTCTTGATTTTAAGTTCAAATGGGAAATGGATATTCTTGTGATTTTCAATGGGAGGGTGCGTGATATGGGGTGGGTGTGCTGTTTTGGCTGTGCGAATGGGTGAGCGGGTGAGGTGGAGATAGAGACGAATCATGGTCTGAAATTTTGGAAGGCTTGGAGGTTTACTTATTTAAGTGAGTTTAAAGTTGGGTTCTTTAATTTTGAGTGTATATTTAAAGTCAACTTGATTAGCTGAGATATAGTTAGTTCATTAAGCTTGTTGTCGTAGTGTGATCTGGTTTAATTAAGTTTATTTAAAATTTATTTAAAATGTATACATTTCTGTTTGGAGGCGATTTATGGATGAGTTTGTTTTGCTGTTCGTTGGGTTGAAATCGTTTTTTAAGTGAGTGCGTTATATACTGTGGTTAATTAGCTATTTTTATAATGAAGAGATTTGATTTAAATGCTGGGCTGGGTGTGGGGTTGCCCAAACGTAGTTGAATTTAACTATTTATATAATAATTAACTGTATATCCATCTGTCATACCTAAACGTAAGTGTGTATATACCTTTTGTCAAACAATAAATTCTTAATTCGAATATATGTGTCTATATGTTGTTTTTTCAGAATTTAAAATTTAACCAACAAACTTATATATTGCTCTATTCTTGAATATTGAGCTTTTCCTTTTTGGCTGGGATCACCTTGAAAGTATTACTTCAAGTAATATCCATCAGGATTTTTCATCTGAAGTCTATCAGTGTCTTATCTCGCTTATATATATATATATATATATATATATATATATATATATATATATATATATATATATATATATATATATATTGTTACTCATCGGAATACGCTGGGAACGGCGAGAGACCAATGGGCGCTACAATAGAAAAAAAATAAGACAAAAAATGACGAAAAGAGGTGAATGGGAGGGGATGGAATATCTTGTCTCAGGACACCAGTAAAATATTTATCGGACAGCAGAACACATGAAATAACAAGATGAACACAACATGAAATTTTATAAATTTTAATTGAGGATTAGCTAAAGAATAGGGGTCGAGAAAATAAAATAAGATAAAAACATATAGAATAATAGCAAAAAAAACGAAGGGCCTTTTGAGAAGGGAATTTTGTTCTCTTATTAAGTAATTAATAGAGTCGAGTAGAAAACATCATCCGTATTGTATAAAGCAAAGGAAATGTCCATTCAATGTTCAATGTTCAATGTTCAGTGGTCAATATTCAATGTCCAGCGCGGACAGACGAGGGTGAGAGAGAGAGAGAGCGAGAGAGAGAGAGAGAAAGAGAAATAGCAAAAGGTAGCTTACTGTTCGCCGATACGTGCGTTTGGTGTATTGTCCTGTTTCTGTTTGTTTCTCACTTCGGTCGCAATTCCTCCTTCGTGTTGTTATCGCATAAAGCAAGCATAATCCACAGAAAATTCCCGCAATTTCTTTCGTTAGGTGAGAGCTACGCATCATGCGTCTAGCCCCGTCGCTGGTCCCACCCCCAAAAAGGAAGAGGGCTCCAAAAAATCCGTTTCCTGTTCCTCCACTGCGCATGGCAGAGGAGAGGGGAGGGGGGCCTTATCCGGGTGTGCTTACTTTAATTTAATTTACTTAATTTCTTAGATACTTTTTTTCATAGCAAATGCATTTAAATAGGTAAATCATTTAAATTGGATGTAACTTAGCTTACTTTAAGAAGACGCATCTTAGTTACACAGAACAAGGCTCTCCCTAATCTGTATAAATCTTTAACGTGTCAAATTCCATATGACACCACGACATCTCGACAGGACACTATTGATAGCTACCTACCTGTTTTACTTGTATTTCCCTTTCTTCATTCACCACTTATCTCTCTCTCTCTTTCTCCCTCCAAAGTCTTACGCACCTTACATCATTCCCCCATTTCGTCTCTTCCGCCCTCTTCCTCTCACCATCTCTCTCTCCTCTCTCCTCTCTCCTCGCTTCTTATACTCCAATCCGTGTCGTATCTGGCTAAAGTCTTTAAACTCAATTTCATCCCTGTTCGATGTTTATTTAACTATTAAACCTTAAAATTTAAATGTTGTCAAATCAAATTTGAGATCCCCCGTACTTTTTCCCTTCGTCTTCTTCTAAAATCTTTTTTTCGAAATCATAATAACCACTTCTGTTAAAATCTGACGAAGTTGGTGGATCGTTGATACGATTCAGTGACAGAAACATGTGTAACTAAACCGATAAAACGGTAATAAAATTTTAAAAAAATATATGTTTGCTCTGCAATAGTATTGAACACTTTCTTCAGGTTTTTACTAATTACCATTTCTGCTAAATATAAATATATATATGTGTGTGTATATATATATATATATGTATATATATATATATATATATATATATGTATATATATGTGTGTGTGACATAACGTGTGCCTCTCTTTGTCCCATGTGAAAATATATGACAATCAAATTATATGAAACTATATGACAATTTAATTATATGAAAATATATGACAATCAAATTATATAAAACTATATTACAATTAAATTATATGAAACTATATGACAATTAAATTATATGAAAATATATGACAATCAAATTATATGAAAATATATGACAATTAAATTATATGAAGATATATGACAATTAAAGCATATGAAAATATATGACAATTAAATTATATGAAAATATATGACAATTATGTCTCTCTTTTTTTTTTCATTTTCCTTAAACTTTTTCTTCTAGGGGATGGGACATCCAACCAGATGTCTGACATTTACCCCTATTTTAGTGAGTCCAACCAAGAGATCTTTTCAGGATTCTAGCCGTCCCTTTCAGTGCAATCGTTTGTATTTCACTTGCACTTGGTTCACCGGGTATGCTTGCTATGTACTTTTTAAAGTTCTTTTTCATAAGCCCAGTTGCTCCTATGATGACTGGTATAATTGAAACGTCTTTTAATTTCCAATTTCGTTTCATATCATACATAAGTCCTTGATACTTTGTTATCTTTTCCCTCTCAACTCTGTTAAGCCCTGTATCATTGGGTATACTAACCTCTATTAATTAAAGTATATGAAAATATATGACAATTAAAGTATATGAAAATATATGACAATTAAATTACACATTTTCGCATGTCCGTAGCCTTAATAAGTTATCTTTTTATTTCAACGTTGATTTGTAAGCACACGTGTAATATTAACAGTGAATCGTTACAAGTTACTAGACTACCCGTGACCCGTTGAGTCAGTATGTTATATTAGCTATGGAATTCATGTATGAGCGTGATACTTGTGACGTAAAGAAAATAGTTTTTTTTTTTACATAGCAGAAACATTTCTATGAAAGTATATCAAAAGAATATAGATAGATTTCTATGAGTCGTTCTGTTTATTATAATTGATTATTTTTGAAAAAAAAATACAGTTACTGAATTATAAGTGGTTGGGCATACTTATAGGTAAATGTGCACTGAATAGATACCATAATACTTATTATAGTTAAATTCAAATTTTCATATATCTGCTTTTTTTTACATCGTTCATTTCTGTATTACGTTTAAGTTATTTTAAATCCCACTCTTCCCATGTTAAATAATAATTTCGAAATAATAACGTTAATATTTCAGCGTCCCAATTGTTCTTTTGTTTTATTTTTCCGCGTTTAAATTATCCAAATAAACAATTGTTAATACTGTCTGCTTTTCCTTTTACATCGTTCATTTCTGTATTACGTTTAAGTTATTTTTAACCCCACTCTTCCCATGTTAAATAATAATTTCGAAATAATAACGTTAATATTTCAGTGGGCAGGTAATGCGCGCATGCGCAATCGGATGTCATAAACCGGAAAGCGGTTACATACATCGTTACAAGGTCATTTGAGTTTTATAATTATATAGATTGTTAGTGATAAAGAGTTAGATTGAAATAGTGCTATTTTTGTATAGATTTCCACATGGATAACAGTGGCGAAGGACATCTGAACTGATTTATAGACGGCATTGTGTTACGCTGAATTCATGTTGTCATTCGTATCTGTATGCAATTTTATCGATGGATTTAAAATGTACTCAGTATTACAGTAAAGGTTTTTTTTAAGGCAAAGGTCTTTTTATTATGCATTTTTCTAATTAGTTTTGTTTCTTAAACACAAAATTATTTAAGTCGAATGGCTGAGTAATTCGCAATTGTATTTTAAGTGTAGCCTGCAGAAGTATTGTACCTATTTACTATGCCTCCCCACGGGACAGAGTTAGACACCAGGGTCGTTTTTTTAATATGGAGAAAAGGTACAAAAATAAAAAATAAATTGTATCAGTCGTAAAGGACTGATCCTCCACCGAAAGAGAACAAGAAATGGAAGTGCAGCATCTGGAGAACAGATATTACACTTTGATCTTGACCAAAAGTCCAACAATTCTACTGCAGAATTATTGTAACTTACAAATGAATTTTACCAAGTATTTTATCTGCTACGCCAGGAATCGTTCTGAGATTTCGTTCAGATTCCCGAGTTCGGCAGAAAAATTCTAGAGTTGGACAAGATACACTTTGAAGAAAATCGGAGGTTACATCGACAAAACGTTGTGAAAAGAGCAATCAAGATGAGAAGAGAAGTTGCAAGAATAAAAAGAAATACGAATAATCAAAAAAAAAAAAACAGAAAAATAATGTTTTACTATACTTTCTTATTTAAGTTTCGTTATTAGCAAAAACAGAAATATCAATAAATATTCTGTTTCAAGTCGATTCTTTACTCGCATATCTCTTGGAAATTTAATATTGAACGCTCGAGCGTTATCGCCAAAGCACACACTCACAATGTAAGATGATGTAAAATGTCTTTTAGAATTTTTTGTTTTGTTATTTTCATAGGTTTAATGATAAAAGCCGCATCTGCGGATCGCCAGTGACAGAGAGAAACCAGAATTATAGAGAGATAGGAAAGAGAAAGAGAAAGAGAAAGCGAGAAGAATAGTAAGAGAGGTGGAGGAGACGAATGATAGAACCGACATTCCATTTTTGTCAAATGTAAGCATAGTTTGATAAATTATGGTTTACGGGGACATTGACTGGAAGGAGAGAGAAGGATAAAAAGAGGAAAAAGAGAGAGAGAAAGAGAGAGAGAGAGAAAGAGAGAGAGACAGTGTGTGCGTGCGTCAGTTGTTTTACACTGTTTTGGGCTGGGCAGATAGTGATGCGGTAATACCCGTTGATGGATTACGTTAGCGGCCGAACGGTGTGCACACAAACTTATAGTCGTTTAGATTGACAAAATAAAACAAAAAATTATTTTCATTTTTTAATATCAAGATTCAAAGCCCTATACCTACCTACATACCTCCCTATCTATGTATCTATGTATCTATCTATCTTATGTCTCTCTCTCATATATATATATATGTATGTATATATATATATATATATATATATATATATATATATATATATATACTAGCTGCACCCGGCCACGCGTTGCTGTGGCTCAGTTTGTTAAAATGGAACACATGTGAAAGTAGAGAAAAGTTTGATTCTTTTTTCAAGAGAATGTACAAATTATTTATTTTCTTTTTAACAGATGTTAAGAAAATAAACAGAAAAATACTTCCATCATTAATTATGCAAAAAAATAAATAAAATGTTGATTTAGTGTTTCAATATGCTTATAAATTACGATAAAACTTGCTGAGTATGCACTGTTTTACGGTTGTTGTAAAAATGGAACGGAAACTTAAATTTCGCTTCGTTTTAATCTTTCTTAATTTTTTAATTGTGCCCCCCAAACGAATATAATCAAAACAGTACCATTCAACAATTGTACTTTACGTATATAAAACACAAAATATTTATTAAAAAAAAAAATTAAATAAAAAAAAGTGAATAACGAAAAGGAAATAATTCCATTTTTAAACGAAAAAGTCAGTTTGGTATATCTTTTTGTTATTTTTTACATAAGTCCAGCGTACCATTCACATTGGAAATGTCGACATTTATAGGTTGTCGGGTACGTTTACAATGAATAAACACTCCAATCTAGTAGATGTATCAGAATTTTTGTAGGAATTTTTTACACCCCTATCACGAAACTTCGAATAAAATATAAAAATCTCGTAATTTCTCTTTTAAAAGTGGGTTGTTTATTTTCTTTATGGATTATACTTCCAAAATAAACTATTAAAGTTGTTTAAAAAGTAATAGAAATATTTTTTTTATTTTTTAAAAAACAGTAATGAATTTTACGAACTCAATATTTTTCAATTTTTAAACTTTAAAAATCTATCAAAATTTTTCTATTGATTCTATTTTTACGATATTTTCAGGGTCAATGTGAAATTTTATGCTCTTTCCAATAAACCGAATATAATATTTTAGACAAACGTTTTTTTTAATTCACGCCCCCCCCCCATTTTCAAGTGCCTAGTAAAAAGTAAATAATTAATTTACACACCAAAGTTTTATATATCTCAAATTGAAGAGAAAAGGTCAATAAGTAATATATTCAAATTTAAAACAAAAAAGTAGTGTTTTTTTAGAAATTTACCTGTAAAGTTCGAAGTTTAAAACCTTTTTTTAAACCACGTTGTTTGTTTTTTCTTTTGTTTTTTTTTATGAAACCTTGCTCCTTGCTCCTTTAATTGAAAAAAAAACTAGGGCTTGAATTACATTTTTCGAGTAGTTATAAGCTTTGAAAGACAGGGGGTAGAATAATTCACGCCTCCCATTTTGAAATGTCTATTAAAAAGTAAATAAATTATAAATTGAAGAGAAAAGGTCAATAAATAATATATTCAAATTTAAAACAAAAAAGTAGTGTTTTTTAGAAATTTACCTGTAAAGTCCGAAGTTAAAACCTTTTTTTTTAAAAAAACATGTTTTTTTTGTTTTTTTTTTTAATGAAACCTTGGTCCTTGCTCCTTTAATTGGAAAAAAATTAGGGCTTGAGTAACATTTTTCGAGGAGTTATAAGCTTGGAAAGACGGGGTGGAATTATTCACTATTTTTCACGAAATTTCTTACACACCTACCAATCTACTGTTAAGAACGGCTTTCGGAATAGACACCCCTAACCTTGCCAGAATACCCGAAAAGCTATAAAAGTTGACGTGTCGAATGTGAACGATGAGTTGGACGTAATGTAAAAATGTACTGAATTTAAAAAGGAACGAAATTCAAATTTCCGTTCCATTTTTACAACCGTAAAGCAGAGGATTCTATGCAAATTTTACCTAACTTACTGTATTAATGCTATTTTTTTAAGCAAGAAAAAAAAAGGTAAATATCCAGATACGCTACTACAGAGCACCGACCACTCTAATTTGTTTTTTATAGGTAATTGAGGTCGCTGAAAACGAATCTGATAGTCAAACTTGGGGCAAATTTACCGTTTAATTAAAAATATTTAGGTTAGTAGATAATAAAATTCTACTGTATTCGTATAATTTTTTTTTTTGCTGTTGTTTCTTGCTTTTTACAATTTTAGATCGTATTTTAAACTAAACTTCGGAGGTTGGAATGCCCCCCACCTAAAATGTACTTGGAAAAATCGATTTTATAGTGAGATTTAAGAATGGTTAGCCGAAAAAAAGGTGAAAAAAAACAAATAATCAATAAATAATTGTTACCAAAGGCAATAAATGCTACTTTTTTACTTACATGAATGAGTTTATTTTATGTTTTAAAGTATTTTCAAGCGCTTTTCTTTATTCTTTAATAATCTAATGCGGGTGTGTGGGTGCCAAATATCTCCAGATTTTCTAGAATTCCCCGCTATATTGCAAACGAAATCTCCAGATTTAGCAGGAAAACCGCTAAATTGTAACACTGGTCACGTGACAGGAAGCGGTAATAAATAATTGTCCCTAAAAAAAATGGCCTATTGGTACAAAGAAAACCACCTATTTATCATAGAAAAATTAAGTATAATGTTATAATTAAAAAGAAATATATAAAAACACACATGGATATAGTAAACATATTATACCAAATCGTGGAAGCCATCCGTCCAGTGGTTTTTTAGACTATTAATTCCGAACGAACCAAGAGTTACATTATATATATATATATATATATATATATATATATATATATATATATATATATATATATATATATACTAGCAGAAGTGCCGTTCGTTGACTGGGTTCAAAAACAGCCTACAGAAAATGGACTGTGATTGATGAAAGTATGATAGGTTATAAAAAGGACGGGTTTGTAAAGAGGTAGGTTTTGATACTCAAAAATTTTACCCTAAGCAAAATATGATGAAAGTAAAGATACTTTCGCGAAAATATAATTTTTATATCAACTTTGTTTCCATTCGTAGCCAAGAGTGACCAACAAAATGATGTTTAAGGTAAAGAGAAAATGTGATATATATATATAAAAATATTTATATATATATATATATATGTATATATAATATAAATATACAAGAAATAAATGTTACCATAGTTAGTAAAAGTTACTTTAATGGTAGAAAAGTTCATTGGTTTGTATTTTTAAGTAGTTTGTAAAAAAAATTTTTTTTAATACACGAACTGGTTTAAAAAAAATCAAAATGGCAGCGACTTTTTAAATGGAAAGCCCCGTTTTCAATTTGAAGGAGGGACACCTGAGCATTCTGTGTTAGCAATTTAAGGGAGTTCCGTCAACGTAAGGAATATTTATAAACATATTTTAATGTTATCAGTTATTTTGTGCTTAAGGAATAATCGATTATGGCATGTGTAGTTTATATAAAAATTCATTTAAGTAGTTATCGCCTCAAATTTCGTTTTAATTTCGGTTCGCTGAAATTATTTCAAGTAAAGAGCATTAAAAACTTTTTCAAAAAAAAAACATGAACTGAACTTTTATTGACAATGGTAATATTTATTTCTTGTATATTAATTTTTTCGGGTAGTCGTTTGTTGGCTTTTCTGCTAAACACTCTTACTAAATAATATCGACGAAATATCGAAAAACAAAGAAACAAAAACAGTTTTGAAAAATAATGAAATAAATTTAATAAAATGATCCGAAACAGCAAAATGGGATATTAAAAAAAGTAAACACGTAATTACTTTAGTTTTTTAAAGCATAAAATCGATATAAATATGAATAAGAAGAAAATGGCGCCCTTTTAAAGCAGAACGGCTTCGTTTCAGTTTTACAGTGTTAATCGGTGTAGTATTGCGCCGTCGGATTCAGGGTTTTACTTTTTTAATGTAAAGAACACGCAGAAAGGGTTGTAATCAACTGAATTCCTTCTAGTACACTGACAAAAAATGCTTAAACAGATATATAAATAAAAATAAAAAGGTTATGTAAATGTTTTTAAAAAGACACGTAATCACGTGAGCAGGAGTTTTCCTTCTTTTGACACGATAACAAGTAACGTTCTTATTTTTTTTATTATTTATCTATTTATCTATTTTTGAAAGAGTTTCACGTGCAAGTGGAGAAGGAAAAAACAAAGTTATGCAAAATTTGTGTTGAGAATTGTCTAAAGTTCCGACTTTTTTTTTTTTTGGATTTATGAGGTGAATTTATTCGACACAATATGATTCAACTAAAAAAAATAAATAAAGCTAACGTGAATTAACATTAAAATTAAGGTGTTATTGTGGACCCTCGTCCCTTTTAAAAAACCTTGTTAAACTTTGTGACATATTTACATTCTATGGAGGTCAGGCGCGAACGAACACCCAGTAATTTTATTATACCATATTTCTTCAAACTGAAACATATTTATTAGTGAAACAGTACTGTATGTGGATGACTATATATATATATATATATATATATATATATATATATATATATATATATATATATATGCACTCATATATATTTATGTATATTATATCCATATAAATATTATATATTCAGAATGTGAAAGATTGTATAATTATTTTAACAGCAAACAACGTCGCAGTTCACAAGAGCCATGACAGGCAACAAACTGGAAGTCCAAACTCGAGTTTCGCCCTCATTTAGGCTCATCAGTTGTACATATCCGAACTCGGGATTAGAAACTCGAACCTCTTGCATGCGAGGCGAGCGCTCTGCCACCTGAGCAAACGCTCCGCACGAAAGTCTATTAACGAACACAGCTCATGCAAACCGCGGCGAAATTCGACTGTGGAATAAATGAACCTACTTCAATTTAAAAAAAAAATTGAGGTCATCCAACCAAGCTATAACCCAAGCTAATGGCTCACAAGTAAGAAATTTTATGCTCGCCAGGACAATGTCTTCCAACATACAAACCTGACGAGCAATTAGTAATAGAATTTTCAGAATATGAGAGATTATATAATTATTTAAAAAAATCTTAATTCTGTAATATTTTAAGTTATAAATTTATTATGCTTTACTAGAATATCTTGTCCTATTCTTTTCCATTTTTAACAACTACTCCTTCACTTTTCAATGTTAAAGTTTAACCATACTACTTTTCATGCTCGCATTTTTCTATTGTAATCCATGATTTTTCCAGGCTTCCAATAAACTCGCTTGTTTAATTTCAGTATTTCTCCCCCATAAACACATATGTAGTAACACTGTACGACACTCTTCTGCTTTCAATAAAATCCCCCCCAGTTATATCCCGTTCATGCTTACATTCTCTCAGTTTCACTTATTACTTCTCTTTTCGGGACAGCAGTGAATTAGTAGCAACAGTAGTCTCTAAAACGACGTGGTTGTTATGGAAACCAGTCATAAAAAGCGTCGCTTAAGTCCTTACATATTTTTACGATTTTGGACGTCAGAAAGTTAATTATAACTTTTGTTTCACTTAACGAAAATTGAATTTTTTTTTTCACAATATAGCAGAGAATGTGTAATAATTGTTTAAAAGTTGGTTGAAGAATGAGTGAGCGGCGAAGCTGTAAAGCAGTTCTAAATGACAGCGTTTGGATGATTATAAAAGTCACTAAGTTATTTGCTTACGTACAAAGACAAAATGCTTTAATGTGAAGAAAATCTAAATCAATAAATAAAGACACTGAATTACAACAATTTTAATGCCAGCTTAGATAAAGAATAAATCGTATGCTCCACAGTAATTCGAACCCAAAGGCCGCAAAAGCCTAATAAAATATTACTAGCAATGTAGTTTATAGATTTCGATGAAAATTCTTGATATGCTCGTCGTTATATTAAAATGGACACGACCAACGATAAAAAAAAAAATACTCCGTATTCTTGCTCAGAGATCATTATTATTATTTAGTCTTCTTTAATTTGCTTTATGTTGTTGTTGTTTTTTGTTGTTGGTTTTTTAATTATTTATTTGTGCTTATTTTATGACAAGTGCGTGGGTGTTAAAAAGAGTTGTGTATAATTTATAATTACTGAACAAGTAACCAGTTGCAAGATTCTTTGTTGCGGAAGCTATTTCTATCTAGCTGTCACGCCCACGCGTTTTCGTAGCTATACACGCCTTGCCACACATGTATTCGCCTAGACACACACACTGATGATAGATTTTCACAATTTTGTAAATGGGATTGTGATATATATATATATATATATATATATATATATATATATATATATGTGTGTGTGTGTGTGTGTGTGTGTGTGTGTATATATGTATATATGTATATATATGTATGCATATATATATATGTATATTTATATATATATAAAGAGAGAGATAAAGAAAGAGAGAGAGAGAGAGAGAGAGAGTTGGAAATATTTTGAACTTAAAAAATATAAAAATGGCAAAAAACAAAGAAAGAATAACATACTGTAGAGGAAGAATTCCTTCGAAATATATTTATGAATTTCAATATAAATTTCAAGCAAAATAAATGTCTGTTTATTTTGTAATAATGCGTTGTTTTGGCTTCAAACGTATATAATACGTATTTTATTTTATTCAAACTCAACCAGAGTTTCTAAGGAACAAAAAATTTAACGTAAATCTCGCGTGACCAACGCATCGTTCCGAGATTTTAAAAACATCAGTAAAAACAGCAAACGGACTTCTACTTTCTGATTTTCTGCTCCAGCAGCAACATTGCAAAAAAAAAAGAAAGAAAGAAAGACATAATGAAGATGAGGCTTTGCTGCGAAATATATTATTAATTTCAACATAAATTTCAAACAAAATAAATATCTGTTTATTTTGGAATAATGCGTTGTTTTGGCTTCAAACCTATTTAATACGTCTTATATATATATATATATATATATATATATATATATATATATATATATATATATATATATATATATATACATGCTTAAATGTTTAAAAGCCTTATAATTGTTTTATCAAAGTACAACTGTTTGGATTCACAAAATGTCTTAAATAGTAATCGAGGGAATCTTTCTCAATCCGTTTCTGATGACTATGGATAATATTTAATGAAAACTTGATATATTCCAATATACAAATAGAAGCTTAAATTATAGTAATGTATCTTCTACCCACGCAACGCTGGCTGAAGAGTAATATAATGCTAAATCACTAATAATGTTGCTCGCTTCCCTGCAATTGGAGTCTTTTATTTGGTGCAAGGCAGAACGAATGAGACAATAAATAGTGGTAAGTTAGGTACACAAGTGAAAATGATCGCAAGAAATAGAGAGAAGTAGTAGCGCTACTAGTAGTAGTACAAACAGTGTGAAAAAAATAAGGGAATAACCTAAATAAATGAAGTAAATAAAGAAGGAAGGGGAAATGTGAAAACTAATAACTGCGATTGAGAATTATTTAATAAATGACGTAAATAAAGAAAGAATAAAACACTAGTAATAATATTAGCGTAATGATGGCGTAAATTAATAAATGGTGCGAGTAAAAATGTATTAGAAAATAATAATAATAATAATAATAATAATAATAATAATAATAATAATAATAGTAACTATAACGTAATTACATAAATTACGTATATAAATAAGAAAGATAATCAATTGCAAATCAAGTGGCCGCTGGCAGACCCTTCGTGTGACAGCAGGACTCCGCGCCGGCCCACGTTCAAGGCTACAGAAGAAGTGCTACGAATTTGTATCCTTCTCTAACTGCCCCCTTCTTCTCCGACCTGAGCCTGCTGGACTACTTCCTTTTCTCATACGTCGAGAACATCACCAACATGACCTCCTACAACAAACTCAATCTGATCGCCCCATCCGCCGAGTATTCGCAGAGCTCTCGCTAGCACTTGTGGAAAAGGCATGCTCCGAGTTTCGGACCCGTATCAAGGCGGTGAGTGAAGTTGAAGGTGACTACACTGAATAGATGTCAGTTGTACTATATAATCAAGTTACCTGAATTGATCTTATCAATAAAAGTTTTAAAATAAAGCTGTAGTGTTGTTTTCTTTAAGAATTCAAATTTATCGTTCCACTCTGTAATAATAGCAGCAGTGTAATGATCACGCTAATAAATAAACAATATAAATAAAAAATACATTAAGAAAACCGAAATAACAGTAATAACTACGTCGTAAAGATGTCGTAAATAAATGAATAAAGGAGAAATAGTAATAAATAAAACAATACTAATAACGTAATGGCAAGGATAAATGAATAAATCATGTAAATGAAGACGAAACGGAAAACAGTAAAACAACAGTGTAAAAATAACGTAAATAAATAAACGACGTAAATATAGAAGACGTTGTAAAGAATAAAAATAGTAAGTATGGGAGCGTAGGGGTGACATAAATAAATGGATAATCTATATAAAAACGAAACCAAAATTGAAAATTACAGAACATTACAAAAATCGAAATATAATATTCAGAGCTGGACACAGGGGTTTAAAAAAATCCCCTGGCAACGCGGACTGGACTTTTTAGTTAATGCTAAGATTAACGCTAACATCCGAGATGTTATCGCAGATGTTGCAATCCGCAAGAGTCAATAGATACATGATTGATTTGGGTTTACTATGTACATTTGCTGTTGGGGTTGGCTATTTATTGATTCTGAGCTTGTTATCCGTCGAATATAAACCTGTATTCTTCGTCCCTTACTCGGTCTGATTACAAAAGAATTTGCAGGCGACGGTCCGTATGAAGTTATTCTACGACGATGCTTGTCAAGTTTCTATATGGACTGGGTTGTCTCTTAGACGGTGTAGCAATCCTTTTTAAGTTTAATAAATGTTGAAACAATTCATATTGTTTTTTCCTCGACTAGAACATAATAAATTAATAAGACACATGGAATTGTTAGTCATGTAATGTGATTAGTGTAACTGCTGTTATTCGAGTTTGTATTTACGTGCTTTCTATACAAGTATTGTATGGCACAAGGACGGAAGGTTGAGAAGAATACGCCCCCAAAGAAGGGGCGCTGGGGCCTCCTAAAAATTTCCTGAACAGTCTCATCGGAATTTTCCATTCGGCTCGCCCCACGTAGTTAGAATTAAACTAACTTCTCCCCAAAGAGAAACGGCAAGGTCTGAGCAGGTGGAGCTGCTAGAACTACACCAAACTAATACGTCACCATCACAGAGAAAATGACACCAAATTGGTTTAGTCCCTGTAGAACTGATTGGCGAAAGCGGGTTCCCGACTGTCAATAAGTAACCTCGCCTATTTGACTCGGTATTTACTTCCTTCTAAGGAGGATAAGGTCCAAGGTAGGAAAAATAGGGGACATTAAACTAGAGCCCCTAAAGAAGGAACCTTCTAACTTCAAAATTGCCTGAGAAGATTCGTCAACATTTCTCTAGTAGTTTGCGCTAAATAAACTTTTTCCCCCAAAGATGGAAGAAAAGGTCTGGAAAACTAGATATCTTAGGAACAACCAGAACCGATATCACAGCCTGACTAATAAAATACCACCGAAATGATCGAGTTTCGGTTAAATCGATTATCGAGAGCGGGTTCTCGACGAGTATAAACAAGTTCATGAATAGCAATACTTTAGTATTAAGTTCCTTCCTTCGCCAAGATGTGACACAAGGATGGATTTAGTTCCTTCCTTCGCCAAGATGTGCCACAAGGATGGAAAGTTGGGATATCAAGCCAGCCTCCCAAAAACAAGGAGCATTCTGGCCTTCTTCACGATTGCCTTGCATTCCCTGGTCGAGTCGACTTAGGCTGTAAGCGATGAACTAGCCTTAACCAAAGAGAGGAAACATCCTAGAAGGAACACTACAGTCCAACAGATGGAAGGGCACCGAAATGGCTCAGTACGCGTCGAACCGAATGTCTTGAACGAATTTTCGACTGATATATTCAACGTAAACGTAACATGCGGTCGCAGCCGAGATTGAACTCATTACACGAGTTTGTAGTGTAATTCAAATCTTGTCGATAGCTGAATACTTGATGGTTCGCCAGGGCTATCAAGAGTATTTTTAATCGTGACGCCATCACGAAATGGGCTGCTTAGCACGGCTTGAAAAATACCCATCTACCCTCGAGAGAAGGATAGACCGCGCCAGTTTCAATGTTTCCGTTTCGGGGATACATCGTACAATATGAAGCGCATCCAATTCAAATTTGGTCCATACTTAGTTTGTGAGATTGTATTATCTTCTCGCTCAAAATATTATTCTAATGATGGAATTCGATTCAATGCCTTTCTATTATATTGTGGCACATTGCTTTATTTTTGTTTTTGTTTTGTAAGATTCTCACGTTAATAAATTTGTTGAGAAATAAAACTGGTCATGCACTCATGCACAGTCAATAAATATTGCACCGAAAGATTCATGCTCCAATGATATTAAAATGCACAAAGCTTATTAAAAATGATTCATTTACTTAGTGTACATATAAAAGCCGCCCCCAGTGATGTTGCTATTTAGCTTTGTTTTATATTTTAGCGAGGACACGTGGCATAACCGAAGAAAAAGAAAGAAAAAGGTGCTGCGAGTTACGTTTATTTGCTAACTCATACAATGTAAAAACACGACATGACACGTCATAAGGTGAATATTATTTTTCTTTAGTGTATTACAATAAATCGCGCCGGTACTTGGCCCTCGGGCCAGGATCAAAGTGTAGCATCTGTTGGCCATGTGCCTAAGTTTTTTGTTCATCGTTGATTTTGACTGTATTTTTTAACATGAATAAAAGATTTAATATCTCAAAGTGTAGTATCTGTTTTTCAGATATTGCACTTCTATTTCTTGTTCTCTTTCGGTGGAGGAGAAATCCTTCACGACTGAGACAATTTTTATTTTTGTACCTTTTCTCAACGTTAAAAAATGGTGTCTAACTCTGTCCCGTGGGGAGACATATTAAATAGGTACAATAAAGTTAAAGCCAACCTACCGACACGTAACATTTTAATAAACACACACACACACACACACACACACACACACACACACACACACACACACACACACATATATATATATATATATATATATATATATGTATATATATATGTATATATATATACATATATGTATATATATATGTATATATATATATATATATGTATATATATATGTATATATATATATATATATATATATATATATATATATATATATATATATATATAATCGTTCAACTGGTATTAATCGGGACACCTTGCACTAAAGATTCCCAAAAGGATGAAACACTAGTGTCTGTAGGTATTTAATAATTATTATAGTAAAAAAAAAAAATTATATATATATATATATATATATATATATATATATATATAAATGCACATGTGTTTGTATACATATAAGTATAAATATATGTATATAGAACAGGATAGGTAAATATATAGTTATAAAATTGTTGCTATATCTATATAATTATAAAACTCAAATGACCTTGTTACGATGTATGTAACCCAGTTTCATTTTTATGACATCCGGTTGCGCATGCGCGCATGATTTTCGCACGTAAATATTAACGTTATTATTTAACAGGAGAACAGTGCGGTTTAAAATAACTTAAACGTAATACAAAACTGAATGATGTAAACAAAAAGCAGACAGTAATAACAATTTGTTTAATTGGATAATTTAAACGCGAAAAAAAAAAGAACAATTGGGACGCTGAAATATTAACGTTATTATTTCGAAATTATTATTTAACATGGGAAGAGTGCGGCTTAAAATGAACAAAAAAAAAAACAAAAGAACAATTGGGACACTGAAATATTAACGTCATTATTTTGAAATTATTATTTAACATGGGAAGAGTGCGGCTTAAAATGAACAAAAAAACAAAACAATTGGGACGCTGAAATATTAACGTTATTATTTCGAAATTATTATTTAACATGCGAAGAGTGGGGTTTAAAATAACTTAAACGTAATACAGTAATGATCGATGTAAAAAAAAGCAGATATATCAAAATTTGAATTTAACTATAATAAGTAATATGGTATCTGTTCAGTGCACATTTACCTATAAGTATGGCCAACCACTTATAACTAGGTAACTGTATTTTTTTTCAAAAATAATCAATTATAATAAACAGAACAACTCATAGAAATCTATCTATATTCTTTGTTTCATTTTAATATACTTTCATAGAAATGTTTCTGTTATGTAAAAAAAAAAAACTATTTTCTTTACGTCACAAGCGTCACGCTCATACATGAATTCCATAGCTAATATAACATACTGAACCAACGGGTCACGGGTAGGCTAGTATATATATATATATATATATAGTCATCCACATACAGTACTGTTTCGCTGTTTCACAGCTCATCAGTGCGGCTAGACAGGCAACTACCTCAAGCCAGGATTGAAACCCGACCGTTTGTACGGCAGTCAAGGCTCCTAACCATTACGCTATTGGCGGCTGCTTGAACGAGTAGTGAGTTTAACGATGTTTTGACATCGTCCATATATATATATATATATATATATATATATATATATATATATATATATATATATATATATATATATATAATTAGGTTATATATATATATATATTAATTAGGTTATATATATATATATTAATTAGGTTATATATATATATATATATAATTAGGTTATATATATATATATATATATATATATATATATATATATATATATATATATATATATATATATATATATATGGTATAAGCACGTTGACACCCCGGTTCTCGTCAGATTACAGGAGTTAAGCTACGTTGAACCTCGCTAGTACCACCTGAGTAACTATTTTGTGAATTCTAGGCGCTGTATGTGCTTTCCGCTTATCTCGGAAGTCGTCCTGAACCTCCACTTGCCACTGGTATTTAACAATGTCGACTAAGAAGAGGTGTGCTTGGATATTGCGCAACTCTTGCCACAAAAATTTCAAAAATTTCACGCGCAGGCCCTCTCATAGTGGGTATCCAAAATCTCTCTCTCTCTCTCTCTCTCTCTCTCTCTATATATATATATATATATATATATATATATATATATATATATATATATATACTACTACTGATGGAACAATTCTAATATTTTTCCTGATTCCAATATAATGACTGATTCCTTACTAAATTCGCAATTTCGATACAATTACCGATTTCGATTTCGATTCTTTATAATTCTCCAAATATTTACTATATAGTTGTTATTTTTGCCGATTACCGTAAAAACACATTTTAAGTTTGCATATTCGGATGTTTCCGATTCCGATTGATCGTCCCAACACTAATACATGCATTATAGGTATACAAAGCCTGACGATTTCCAACAAAGATGGAACGTGGAAGCACCTTTCTCCTTCAAAATAGCTAGAACTGCCATTGCTCCTCTCTCCGTGAAACCATACCTTATTTCAAGCTCTTCCTTGACTTTCTGTCTTAGCTCTGCCAGTATGACCTACCGTCCTTCTCCCAGTTTTTATCTTCGGCACCAAGCCATGACGATCTGCACAACATGTGGCACCGTGTACAGAAATTGGTTAAAAACCGTAATAGATATTTTCCTTTTCACGATGTTTTATAATTACGCCTTGAATTGCCTTCAGCTCGCGTTTCACTTTCCGCATGGGGTCTTCACAAGATGTTCCAACCCCATTCACGTCATCGTCATGGTTTTCATTATGCATTCTCTCATAAATGAGATTGGTGAATTTAAGGTTACACCACCACCACCGATAGGTTTAGCGAGCCACCGTCTATAGGAGAGTTACCAACCAAAGTAAAAGAATCTTCCGATATTAGCTTAAGTAAGCTGTTACGACACACTGGAATAGTGGTTGATGTATTCTAGTCCTCAACAACAGTGATACAGCAACAACAGCAGCAATAGCACGCAACACCTATAATAATGAAAATAATAATAATAATGAAAATAATAATAATAATAAAATAATGAAAATGATAAAATAATTATAATATAATGATAATGATAATGATAATAATAATGAAATATAATAATGATAATATTGATAATAATAATGAAATATAATAATATTGATAATAATAAGAAGAATGATAATAATAATAATAATGATAATGATAATGATAATAATGATGATAATAATAATAATAATATAATGATAATAATACTAATAATGATAATAATAATGATGATGATAATAATAATAATGACAATAATAATAATAATAATAATAATAATGATTTCCACAGCAGCATTTTTCATATGCAATATATTGTTGCTGGGCATGCTGTGAGCGTTCTGTTCAGCATGAATGAAGGCACAATCATATATTCTACTTTTTTATTAAAACTGTATCGCCCCCTTACTAAAATAATAACTTTGATATATTTCCTGGGCTGATTATTTCATTACAAACACACCGGTCAATTAACCAACATTTTATCATTTTTCATAATTATTGAATATGTTACTATGTTCGATAATAATTTTGCATAATTTCAACCCACACTATCGCCTCTTCCTTTACTAAAATATTAAATTTGATATATTGTATCGGCTGATTATTTTATAAAAAACACAACTATTAATTAACTCACATTTCATCATTTTTAATAATTCTTGGATATAGTACTAATTTTGACAATAGTTTTCCATCATTTAAACTCACCATATTGCACACCTTACTAAAATAATAACTTTGATATATTTTCTAGGCTGATTATTTCATTACAAACACATACATCAATCAACTCAGATTTCATCATTTTTCGTAATTCTTGGATATGTTAATAATTTCGACAATATTTTTTTATAATTTAAACCAACATTGTCGCCTAACCTTACTAAAATAATAACTTTGATACATTTGCTGGGCTGATTATTTCATTACAAACACGCTAATCAATTAACCTCCATTTCATAATTTTTCATAATTTATACCCACATTATCGCCCTCTTTTAATAAAATAATAACTTTGAAATATTGTCTGGGCTTATTATTTTATTACGGAGACACTAATGCATGAAATCACATTAAATCATTTTTCATAATTCTTGGATATGTTACTTATTTCGACAATCATTTTTCATAATTTTAACCCACATTTTCGCTCTTCCCTCTTTACTAAATAATAACTTTGATATATTGTCTAGGCTGATTATTTCCTTACAAACACACCAATCAATTAACTAATATTTCTTCATTTTTTCGTAATTCTTGGATATGTTACTAATTTCGACAATAATTTTTAATAATTTAAGCCCTCCTTATCTTCTTCCCCTTTACTTATATAATAACTTTGATAGATTGTCTAGGCTGATTATTTTATTATAAACACACCAATCAATTAAATCACATTTCGTCATTTTTCGTAATTATTGGATATCTCACTAATTCCGACAATAGTTTTTTATAATTTAAACCATTCTCGTCGCCCTCTCTTAGTAAAAAAATACTTTGATATATTTTCTGGGCTGATTATTTCATAAAAAACATAACTATCAATTAACTCACACTTCATCATTTTTCTTAATTATTTGATATGTTACACATTTCGACAATTATTTTTAATATTTTTAACCAACATTATCAACCACCCCCTACAAACATAATAACTTTGATATATTATCTGGGATGATTATTTCATTTCAAACACACCAATCAATTAATTCACATTTCGTCATTTTTCATAATTCTTGGATATGTTACTTATGTCGATAATAATTTTTCATCATTTTAACCCACATCATCGCCCAAATTACTAAAACAATAACTTTGATATATTGTCTGGTTTGATTATTTCATTGCAAACACACTAATGCATTAAATAACATATTATAATTTTTCATAATTCTTGGATATGTTACTAATTTTGACAATTATTTTTCATAATTTAAACCATCCTTATCGCACTCTCTTACTTACATAATTACTTTCATATATTTCCTGTGCTGATTATTTTATTATAATCACACAATCGATTAATTCACATTTAATTTTTGTTCATAATCCTGGATATGCTACTAATTTCGACAATAATTTTTATAATTAAAAACCCACACTATGCCTCTCCCGCCTACTTATATAATATATTTAATATATTGTCTGGGCTTATTATATCATTACAAACACACCAATCAAGTAACTCATATTTCATCATTTTTCATAATTCTTGGACATGTTACTAATTTCGACAATAATTTTCATAACTTTAACCCACTATGTAGCTTCCCCTTACTTAAATAATAACTTCGATATTTTGCCTGGGCTGATTATTTCATTACAAACAAATAGATAATTCTGGGTATTCTCATAGTATATATGCTTCACCTATCTTATCCAATCCCGGGTGACGCCGCATATTCTGCTAATATATATCGTTCACATATCTCATTCGATTCCGGGCGACGCTGGATATTTTGCTACTATATGTTTTCCACCTATCTCAAGACGTAAATGGTTGCAGCCATTTCCGGAACCGACTTCATATTCCCACCCCAATGTTAAAAATATACATCAAATAAAGCAATGTGTAATGCGTAAATGGTTTCACCCATTTTCGGGACTGATTTAATATCCACCACCCCAATGTTAAAAATATACTTTAAATAAAGTATCGTAAACGGTTTGAGTAATTTCCGGGACTGATTCATATCCCGTAACCCACCGCTTAAAATATACTTGAAATAAAGTAATGTTTAAATCATAAACTGTTTCAGCAGCTTTTATAAAGTAATACATAAAAACATTAACACGGTTAGTTATTAGGTAACCATTGCTTCAATATGAATGTCTGAGTGTACTATCAGTTTCAGCGTTCCAGTGACTTAAATCCCCCCATTTTTTTGTCTTGGTTAATGGAGAAGAAATCCTTCATTACTGATACAATTCTTATTTTTGTTATTGACCAGAGAGCCCCGTTTGGTGAGCTGGTTTCCCCCTAAATTTTTAACCGACCTCATGTCCAATTCCGCCCTTGTGGGGAGGCAAGTAAACAAAAAAAAATAATCAGAACGGACATTTTCCAGGGCATGTTGTAATTAATCAGGAGTAACACTTCCAGGGCATTTTGTAATTAAATCAGAAATAGTTTTTCCAGTTACTGTTTTTAATATTAAAACTTTGTTACATTAAACATAGTACCTATTCACAATGCCTCCCCACGGGACAGATTTAGACACCAGGGTCGTTTTTTAACGTGGAGAAAAATTGTCTTAGTCGTAAAGGAGAGTGAAGAAATTAGAATGTAGCACCTGAAGAACAGATACTACACTTTGATCTTAGCCAAAAGGCCAAGAAAGACAAATCATTTTTATTAGCTTTGCCTCAACAGCGAAACCAATTTTTTAATAATTTTTAGGGTGTGTTGGAATATTCCACTTTCCTTTTTTAGGGATGCACAGCATGATAAAGGACGGAGCGATAAGCGTAATAATATAATGATAATAATAATGAAGATAATTATAATATAATCATAATAATAATGATAATAATAATAATGATGATAATAATAATAGTGATAATAATAATGATAATAATAATGATAATAATGATAATAATGATAATGATAATAATGATAATAATAATAATATAATGATAATAATACTAATGATAATAATAATGATGATGATAATAATAATAATGACAATAATAATGATAATAATGATAATAATAATTATACTAATAATAATAATAATAATAATAATAATAATAATAATAATAATAATAATAATAATAATAATAATATAACTAGCGGGACTTGTGGAAATTCCAGAGTTGACTCTTTCATATGTAATATATTGATGTTGGCATTTTTGTGGATGTTTAGCGTAAATGGAGACACCCTGATATTATTGCAGTTCTTTTGTTAAAACTTCAAAAGTATATATCTTAGCTAACAGGGACGCCCGCCATAGCCTGGTCATAAAATATGCTTAAATATGATAATTTAATTTATTATTACTATAAATGTCAATTTTCGATCCATTCTTATATATTATAAACCTGTGATTTTAAAAATAAAAATATATCCATATGGATTGGGTACATCAGCTTGAATCGAAACCGAAGCCAAAACTTATGAAGAAAAAAAAGAATGTATGTATATAACTTGAGTTCTTTCAGCTGTAATTGAAACCGAAACCAAAACTGATGAAGAATTCTTTGCAAAATTATTTATTACAATGGAAAGGCATAAAAATTAAACGACAGACACTCGGAAGAAAAAAAAATGTGATACAGAAAATAACACACCCGCTATCGTATTAATATATAGATTAAAATATGGTACTCATGCAGACAGTGACCAGATGTAACTCAGGGCACGCGCACGCCCGGCTTTCCTCGGAACATGACGTCAACAGCCGGAGTAAGCCGAGCGTTACCGTGGAAATTAAACTGTCTGACGTAACATAAAGCTGAGCCAATGACAATGTAGCACGATGGTTTTCAACGCGACGCGTGTTCGCGCGGGTTGAAAATTCAAAGCAGCAGACGACAATTTGGAAGAGGAAGAAAAGAAAACAAATTAGGTAATGAATTTTACAACCTTAAGTGAGCAGCTGAAAACACCAGCCGAAGTCCTCGATTTTGTCCGGAAAAAATTTACTTGCATGGACGAAAACTTGTGCATCATGTGGAAACAGGTGCAATCTTATTATAAGAGGAAAGGTAAGCGATGACTATGCCTGAAGGTGTCAGGCTACCTAATGCCGAACCTTTACATCATCCAGACTGGTAACTTTTTTGGCAAGTCTAGGCTGACTATTGCCATCATAATTAAAATCATCCACCTATGGACGTTCGAGCGAGCAACACAGGATGGCCTCCAGCGCGAATGCGGAATACGATCTACGCACACACACGAGTAATAAAACAACGGTCTGAGGAAACAACAACAATATCTGTTTTAATATGAAAAAAAAAAACTATCCCACCCAGTTTTGTTTCAACTTTTCTAGTTCTCAGATTTTTCCTTGCCAAAAAAAATGAACCCCCCCCAAAAAAAATAAAAAAATTGCTTTAAATTTTTCTTGAAAAAAAAATTACAAAAAAAATTTCTTGAAAGTATTTATTTGACTTACCTCTAAACCTTTTCTCGAACAAAATATCTTTAACAGTATTTATTTAAAAAAAAAAATATATATATATATATATATATATCAAAATAAAAAGAAAAAATAATGTTATAACATTTTTCTTTACAGTTAATAAAACAAAATTTAAGGTAAGTTTTCTTTTCTTGTTACGCTTTCATCGGCAACGCTCAGCTTAATTTCCTCGGCGACGCTCGGCTTATTCCGACTGTTGACGTCATGTTCCGGAGAAAGCCGTGCGGACTCTGAGTTACGTCTGGATCACTCTCTGCATGAGTACCTAAAATATTTTATGTACCAAAAACAGTTTCTTCATGAAACTATTTTAGTTAAAAGAATGTTGTAATAAAAATAATTTATTTAGAAAAAGGAACGGTCATTTAATATATATATATATATATATATATATATATATATATATATATATATATATTAGATTTAATGATTTAATGATTTATATATATATGCATATATATTAGATTTAATGATTTATATATATATATATATATATTAGCTTTAATGATTTATTTACTTCGAGGTTTCGTAATATATGCATCTGGGTAAGGGTTAATGGTTATACATTAGTCAATGTGATTATAGCATAGTAAACATAGGTAATGGGAATTTTGTAAATTGGACAAGAACTTGTTTACATTGGACTTGAAGACAATCATATTGTACTCGGCTGGAAATCAGGCAATCAGAAGAGAGTTCCACGGGCGTGCAGTTCTAAGAAAGAAGCCTTGTTCATGGAATCTACATTTATGTTTAGGCACAGATAAAGAGTGTGGGAAATTATTGATAGTGGTTTTGGCTAGACGAGTGTTTTTCGTGAAAGTTTGGCGAGGGAGGATTTTAGATTGAATCTCAGATGAGCACCTTCCATGAAAAAAACAATAAAGCAGAGACAGGCTCATAGCGTCTCTTCTTTGGGAAAGAGGTAGCAAGGAAGTGAAAAGGGCATCCCCCACTAAGCTACGAAGTCTATTTTAAACTCTGTCAAAGCAGGATAAGCTGCTTCTAGGAGCCCTTGCTCAGATATGGCAACAATACTCCATCGTTGGCCGTACCTGGCTTTTATATAGGTAGAGAATTGCATCAGGAGTGAGATATCTACTGGAGCGGTAGAAAGATCCCACCAATTTTCCAGCGAGCTTAGGCAATGGATTTGATATACGTGTTCCATTTCAGATCGGGAGTAAAAGACAAGCCCAGAAGCTTGTCAAAACATGAAGCCTCCCTAACACGAGATCCGTTCATTTACTTTCAATGCAAAAACAACACGTAACTTTTGCTTTTGGAATAAGTTTTGTTTTTATTTTATGGAATACTAGTGAGGTTGGGGGTTTGCCCGGCCGTAAGATATGCTTAAATATATTTAATTCATGCAGATTTCTTATTTGTTATTATATGGCTAATCCTCATTTGAATATTATATTTTAACTATATACTACTGATTTCCAAAGTTTAAAAAAATGACATGGGTGCCATTATCTAAAATCGAAACCAAAATATTAAGCGCTCCTGCCTCATTCCCTGCCGTTTGAGCTACCGATACATTTGAGATGGATTCAAAAGACTTAAGATTAAACCACTTCAAGCTATGAATGTATTTGCGTATGCGCAAAAGTAATAGAAATATGTCGGTAACTCGAAGGGAACACTTTGCATTTCAACTTGCCGACATATTTCTGTACGCGTTAATCATCCACCCAAACAAAAAAAAAAAACATTTACTCATTATGTATCATTATTACTCAGATGTATAATTACTATTTCTTCTTGATTTCAGTGTAATATGACTAGTAGGTTAAGAGTTTATCGGTTAAATATTTCACACACATGCATACATATGTGTAAATATATAGCTTGAAAGTATAAATCACGTTTCCTATTTTTCTCTTTTTCAATACATTTGTATGGTATTCTAATGATTTTTGTGAAATACTCTCATTAATTATCGACAATCTGACGGTTAAAAACTCTTGCTTGCCCGTACCTCGTTTATGAAATCATTTTCACTGACTAGATTTGATTTATAAATGTCACAGTCTAGCACAATATAAAATCGACACTCATATCATTTACATCCGGCAATAACACTGGGAACATAATGAATATATTTCGTGTCCATATCTACTGCGTAATTCTTTTCGACACACATGTATTGGAAAATAGCCAAGTTTTACCTACAATATAGTGACTAAAAGACAGTAAGGAAAAGACGTATGATAATTTAGAACAGGTCAATATGCTCCACTAATTTGCCAATAGCACCGTTCTGCTCTTCTGCTACGCACGCCACTACCGGTCATGTAGATTGGACAGCAAAGAACACAATGACGAACTCTTTCAGTTGTATTATCTGGGTTATTCAAACTAATGTTCACATTTTCTACGTTATTGTAACAACCTTACGGCAGATATAGCCCCCCTACCTTCTTCATGTGCGTCTTGTGGAACTTGAACATTTTTATATTATTTAATCGGAATTCATTATTGAGATGAGTATTACTTATTAATAAAATGAAGAAATTAATAAATAATACTAATCTCAATAATAAATTCCAATTAAATAATATATATATACTATTCGGTACGGACTGAGCATGGAAGAGTAGATAATGAATAAACGTGGATTTATAAGACCAAAAAATACAACATTGATCGCCCTTCGGGGCCCGTGGAGCAGTGGATACAGACGTTGAATCTCTACGGTTCCAGGTGAGAATTGTCTGAAGGTAGCGGTTTCAATCCTACTCAAAGGCGGCCAGACGCTAACTTGGCCAAAACGTTGTGAGACGGCAACAACTATGGCTGGCAGTAATTGCTGAGAATACAGCTAGGAGATCCGGAGTTCCTATCTCGTCGTGGTTACCAACTGACGAATGTCAGAGGAATAGTTGGCCGAAATGTGGTGAAACAAAAACTAAAAAAGATGAGGTTAATAATCCGCAATAAATGAATGAATTTTGAAAATTTTTATTACAAACTCGTGTATCTTTACAGAATTACAAACGCAAAACAACGTGAGAAAAGAGATGAACATGATAAAATCATAAAATTTATGATGCAACTAACCAGTCGGTGATTTTTCTTGATTTTATTTACAAGAAAAAAGGTTCCTCTCGTTTCGTCAACCATGGTAAGAGTCTTGAGTAATTCGGAATTATATTCTTAGTCTTTTCGCTAGTGAAGATTCCAAATGTATCCGTCAGAGGACGGTAAATAGGAAATGATTACATTTATATCATTTATCTTTTGCACTTTGCGGTTAGCTCTACTGAAACATCGAGCAAGAGCAGAAGTCTTAATAATCCAAACAATAGAAATAACACTGGTGAACACATTTTGCTTCTCAAGGTTTCGAAACAAATTTAGACTAATTTGGGGTACTGATTCCGAAAACCATATTAATATTTTCTAATCTGATCAAGTTGTTTTTTTTTATACTTTTTTTCCTTCAAATTAGGTGTTCGGCTGCCCTGTTTTGAACCCATTATCTCCCTTTAAGATACTCTTAATTAAAAAGTTACTTTTTTTTTCTAATTTCTCCTTCCGGTTGGTCTTTACTTCTTTTTTATTTATTTATTTATTTATTTATTGCAATCACTGGCGACACAGTACGCCTCTTTCTTCTTTATCCGCTTCCATTCCTGGATTCAACGGTATGTTTTATTCATTTCTTCTTCTGAATAATGTGTTTGTTTACTTGGTCATGCAACGTGACATTTCATATTCCATATTTTACGAACTTATTTAATCTCCCGATTTCTTTAACTCCTTAATTTTATTTCCCTCGTTTGTTGTTATTGTTCCTACTTTCTCATACCCGTCATTTTTTCTCTTTTATTTTTTTCCTTTTTCCTTTTAAATAACTGGATTATGTAATAATCTTTAGAGGCGTTATTTTTTAGAATAGTCAATTTGACTGTGAAGCGTATGTGCGTGTGACGACAGTACATTAGGCGTGTTTCTATATACATTCTAGCTTTATTACTATTACTTTATTACTACAATTGTAGGTTTTATAGTTATGTATGTTGATTGATCACAAAACTTAAAGTAAAAGTCTATGTAGGCATGTAGTTGATAAAAAGTGTACACTGAGTAGTAAATAGGCCTACCGATTGTGGCATGTTTCTGTTGATTTTTGTGTCAAAATATGGTTCTCTTAATGTTAGGAGTTCATTTATAAGTCAGACAGAAAATAATTAAGCTGCATTATCTTTCCTTGCAGATTTTTCGAGCAAAAATGAAGCATGGCAACATGATTTCTTAGGCGACGTTGTTGCAACAGTTCAAATGTGTTTTGTTATATTTGCAATCCAATAGAAATGGATAAGTAAATTTGTGAAGTGTGTTTATCTTGCTTACTTAAAAGTAATACTGGGTGATCAAGATAAGGTATGGGCACCCCATATTGTATGCAAGCAATGTGTTGAGCATCTTCGACAGTAAACAAAAAAATGATAGAAAGTCAATCCGCTTTACTATTTGTGTGAACCGAAAAGAATTCTGATGACTGCTATTTCTGTGAAGTCAAAACAAAGCGAATCAACAGGAAGAATAGGAATTCATTGGTTTATCCAAATCTCAATCTGCAATTAGGCCAATTACACACTGCAATGAAATTCCTGTTCCGATGTTTAACGGCTTGCCCGAATTGCAATCGCCTGGGTCTGAAGAAGATTAGGCCACTGTTTTGTCCAACCAATGGTACTATCGTTTCCCGGAGAATGTTACTTGGTTGAGAAACATCCTGGGAACGAAAACAGCTCCCCGGGTGTTCGACACGATATCAAACGATAGGCATATAGAAACATCAACGCAACGGGTCGATATGTCGTCGGCTATAACCGGCTAGAATGGGTCGCTTCTTGTGTCTTCGTTACAAGCAGCTTTGCATCGTCGCATTAATTGGAGGAACCACAGGATGAAGCCGAAGGCTTATACAAAAATAGCGAACAAATGCATTTTTATTAAAAAAAAATATAATTTATTTAACATTAACATTAGTGAAGCATATTTTAGTCGTCAACCCATTTACGAGTGCACATCTCAGTCTAGTTTTATGAATCCTTCAGAATTGAGTGCCTGGACAGTGTTTACGAATTTAGTAAAAAAAAAAGAAATGGAGAAAAATACAGACGTTCAATTACAAAAAGCGTGTTGAAACATTACCTAAAGTCTTCATCAACTGGGTGCAAATATAAGAATCAAGTTACATTTTTTACACAGAAATATTGCCCGTTTTCCAGAAAATCTAGGTTATGTGAGTGACGAGGAAAGGAAGCGCTTCCATCCAGACATCAGCGACATGGAAGTTCTCTATCAAGGTCGTTGGGATTTCACCATTTTTGCAGACTAGCCAATTCTCGAAAATCAGTAAAACGTCAATTTATGGACGACGATGTCTATGCTTAGGATTTTTTACAACTTCAAGCTTTAATGGTTAATATTTTCGTGTTATTTACTAAATATGTCTTAAACTTACATAAAAAAATGTTTCTTCGATTTGCCTGTTTTTATTAATTCTATAGGTTTCATACTGAAGGGGTATACTATAGCAGAAAAACCAGACATGATGGAAAAATGTGAGAGCATCTCTGAAAGCAGGCCTCTCAAAGTAGGTAAAAACAGTGGAAAGATCTTAGGCACTATGACAATTTGTTATCCATCTTAAAATTTCGTAAGAATTCAGTTCGTGATGTTATACATTGTTTTGTATTCTGTCGTTTTAAATCAAAACATGAAAATTATTGTAAACATTTGGCAATACTAAATCACGACATGTGTATAGATGAGACGGATGAGTATATCGCGTTAGATTAGGGAATAAGACTTTGAGAGCCAATTTAGAAGTTATGTAACGGTTGGGCTTGAGAATCAATGCACAATAGCTCACTGAAAAAAAGAGGAATAGCGTAAAATCACAAAATTTATGATGCATCTACCGGCCGGTGATTCTCGTTAAACTGAAATAATATATGAATGCTTACACTAGTCACTAAGAGCGAATATAAGATGGCGCCGTGATCTACAAGTAAAACAGTTTAAAATGCCGCTAAGCTTATCATCGATAAGAAATATCGAATACCTGTATAACAATTTTAAAGATGAGAAGTAATCAGAGAGATTTTGAATTAGATATGAAATTGTCTGGGCTAAAAGAATTATACGTTTACATCCTGTGGATTTGTTTTTTTATGTATCCGTTCGGTACAACGAATAAGTCAACATCGTAGAATCCACCTTCAGAGAAAATCAAAGTGCTTCTACTTAGAGGAGATGGACTTCTCTAATTTTATTTATGTTAAATGCCGCCCTCAGGGGCAAATAATAGGGGCTATCCAAACGCGATATATGATTCGGCCATTAAGAGTCTCTAAATCTGGTAGGGGCGCTTCAATATCTTTTAAAAATATAACTCGTTCGAAACAAGTCCTGAAGCCACTTGATGTAAGGAGCTAACCAGAACGGAAGATGATTATTGCAAAGACAAGAGATGACTATTGACCTTAGTCTATAAAAGAACAAAAGACAGAGAGTTCCACAAGCTTCAGTCCTTGGAAATAAGCTACTGGAATAGGAAGCTGTATAAAATTAGGTATTAAAACAGCGAATCGATCGAGTTTTTGGGCCCAACGATTGAAGCGAGCTGGAACAAAGGAAGCAGGGGATAGATCAGTAATTATGAGGAACATATATCATTAAAGTATTCGTAGTAAAGATTGAGACTAGCAACATCACATCCGTGAAAGAGAGATTGCAGTGAAGTAGAAAGGATGGAGCCAATCAAATTACAGATGCGTTTTGCAATTTATCAAGAACCTTCAAACGGGACACAGATTCACCAGCCCAGATATGCCAACAGTGCCCCATGCATGGTCTAAGTGGTAGAATGATTTCGGGTGTGACAAATCGTTTAGAGTAATAAAGAGAACCGATTTTACAAGAAGCAGAGATAGCGATAGATTTAATATATAAACTTTTAGAAGGGTTTGATCAGAAAAAAGACCAACAAGTTTTAGAGATGATTTTTCATCGAGAGCAGAGCCATCTATGAGAATCTTAGAAAGAAAAGGGGCACATCTGTGATTGAAAGCAATAGCTGACTCTTAACAGGATTAAGCGAAACAAGCTATTTCTTACCCAAATCCATAACTGAATGCAGATAAACTTCTCTATCAATTGCTTATTTTAACTTATGTGAGGAAAGCGGAAGAGATGCAATACCAAAATAGATGCGGTGTCGTTAGAATTACTGTTGATTTTCTAAGAAATATTGTTAATCTTAGAATAAGGAACCGAAGAACACCGGCATTGATAGAAAAAGAAAACGAGCATACTTCATCAAGAGTTACTCGCAATCTTCGACCAGAAAGAAAAGAGGTAACAATGTCAAGAACTTTACTACCAATAGAGGGCAAAACGATAAAACTATTGCCCTTAACGATATGATTCCTTTTCCGTTTGATGAAAACCAGTTTTCTTTTCTTTTTCTTTTTTGCAGAAAATCTACTAGTTGTCTAGTTGTGTAAAATCCCAAGAGCGATAGGAGCCTTTCATCGTGTCTGAAAATGAAAACATTGGTTCAACGAGCGAGTACATAGTTATGAGAACAGGACCATTTCCAAAACCTTCAAATGCATCACTGAATACGAATACTGGGGATGTGCCTAGGGTAATAAAATCAAAATTTGCAGGCACTGTTATGGTCTTTGGTGTGGTTTCAAGTGAGGGGCACATCATGTCACCTCACATCTTTGAAGTCGGCTTGAAAGTCAACACCAAAGTGTACCTGGATGTGCTGAAGAATGTGGTTCACTCAGGTGCACTCACTTGGACGCTGGTAGACCTTGGGTGTGGCAGCAGAACTCGGCGCCGGCCCACATGTCCACAAGTTGGCTTCAGAAGGAGTGCTACGACTTTGTACCCTTCTCTCACTCCCCCTTCTCCTCCGACCTGAACCCGCAGGACAACATCGTTTGGCTATATGTCGAGAACATCACCATCATTACCTCCCACAACACCAAAGTTAGCCAGATTGTCGCCATCCGCCGAATATTCGCCGAGTTCCCGCCGGCGCTTGTAGAAAAGGCATGCTCCCAGATCCGGGCCTGTATCGGGACAGTGATTGAGGATGAAGGCGGTTACATTTAATAGATGTAAGTTCTACTGCATAATCGTTACCAGAATTGATTTTTTCAATCAAATTTTTAAAATAAATCTGCTTGTTGTTTTCTTTAGGGCGACAACTTTATCGTTCCACCTGCACTATAAAATTGAAGTGATCTACGTACGTAGAAAGGATAAGATTATGCAACAGTTTCTGACAAATTTTCAATAATTTCAGATCCATATTCTGTTTTAAGACAGACCTAATACGTGATTGTCTTGAAAAAAAAAAGTTTTCTTGTTACCGCTAAAACATACTACACCATAGAATACGTTCTAAAATTACTTTTCTTTCTATGGGAAAGCGAATAAAGCGAATAAGAGACAGAGAGAGAGAGAGAGAGAGCGAGAGAGAGAGAGAGAGGAGCAGATTTTTTTATCTTATAATCGGCGTATATATTTTTAGGGGGTGGAAAGACAGTCGCAACAAACGCAGGTTTTACGACTTCTCTGCGCGTACCAAAAATCAAGTGCCTACCCAAGCGGACGTCGCAGGAATCGAGTCTTCTTCAAACAAAGTTCTGTTTTATTTGTTTTTGTTGTTGTTTTTTTCATTGACGTAAGATCTGTCGATATGACATATGATCTAAAATCTTGAACTATTTCATCAGACATTGACCCCCGCTATCAAACACGTGACCAGGTGGGCGTTTTGGTATATATTTATGCGAAAGTATTCCGACTTCCTGCATTTTGACCTTTACAATCTTGAAGAACCAAGTTTTCGAAATAGAAGACAAGCTCAGCAGAATAAAGGATGCCAAACTGCAAAATATTGCCTTCGTTGCTTAAGTAAAGTAAATGTCAGATATTCACACACGCACACACACACACACACACACACATATATATGCATATATATTATCATTATTAAATATGTATATATATATATATATATATATATATAATTAAATAATGCGAATACTGATGTCATGAGTTCGATCCTAATCTGTGCTGACAGCGGCTAAAAGCCAGAACACACGTGTCCATAGCTATAATTTTATGCACGTAAAATAATATTTAATAATATCAATGAATAAATACGTCGCATAAAAAATAAGGGCGACCCATTCATATAGATATATGAGTAACAATAAGAGCTTATAGCTCTTAAAAACCGCTAAGGTAGCGGGAAAAAATAAAAATAACAGCGTTTCGAAGTTGGTAACATCGCTAAAAAATGCCAGCAATAAATCTTATATATATATATATATATATATATATATATATATATATATATATATATATATATATATGAGACCATAATTAACCATGCTCTAGTCCATCATCTTACAGATGCTAAACTACTGACTGACAAACAATATGGATTTAGACAAGCCCGTTCCACAGCAGACATCCTCACTGTGATCTCTGAACGTATATACCATTCACTGGACAAAGCGGGGGAAGGCAGAGCGGTAGCTCTAGATATATCTAAGGCTTTTGACAGGGTATGGCATGAGGGTCTCCTCAGTAAAATCAGATCATACGGTATCACTGGTAGAATACTTAACATAATTAAATTCTTCTTAGATAAGAGAAAAATCCAGGTAGTCCTCGACGGTCGCACATCTAAACAATATGATATAAATGCGGGAGTGCCCCAGGGTTCTATCCTTGGACTACTATTGTTCCTGATATTCATAAATGACCTCCCCGACAACATTGCCTCTGAGATGGGTATATATGCTGATGACACTACACTCTATGGCAGACACGATAGGAAGACGAATGAACACATTTCTAAAGAAATGGCAGAAACACTAGAGGAAGACCTCCAATCTGTAGTGGAATGGGGACAAAAGTGGTTGGTCGCGTTCAATGCTGCCAAGACTAAACTAGTTTCATTCAATAATTACAAGAAACCCTCTCTACCACCCATAGCAATGGCCAACGACTCTTTATCTGAGAGTCCATCTTTCAAACTCCTTGGCCTAACGTTCACAGGAAACATGAGTTGGAACAATTACATTGAAGGCATTGCCAGGGCCGCTGCAAGAAAGGTAGGCTCTCTCTACCGTGCTAGAAAACTACTAACACCCGAAAGTATCCTGTACCTCTATAAGGCCACCATTCGCCCATGTATGGAGTATTGCTACCACATCTGGGCTGGTGCATCTGCTACTAGTCTCTCGCTCCTTGACAAGGTTCAAAAGAGAGTCGCAAACCTGATAGGCCCTGAACTGGCATCTAAGCTTCAGCCTCTGTCCCATCGACGAAATGTTGCATCCCTCTGCCTTTTCTAGAAGTATTTTAGTGGTGAATGCTCTGACGAACTGCAATCACTTGTGCCCCCACGACGCGAGCACCCTCGACAAACCCGACAGGCTACTAGATCCCACCCCCACACTGTAGAGGTCCCTAGATGTAAAAGATCTTTTTACTCCAATAGTTTCTTCCCCAGAACCGCAAGACTCTGGAATTCCATTCCAGGTCCCTGCTTCCCCAACAGTACTGACATGCAGAAGTTCAAGTGTAACGTGAACCGACACCTTGCTGCCCAAATCCCTACATAGTACCCCAGTAGTTGTTGCCCCTGATAGTAGCCCCCTACACCAAAGTGGCAATTTGCCTTATTTGGGGTGAAAATGTAATAAAAAAAAAAATATATATATATATATATAATTAAATATATATATAAACATATATATATAATAAATAAATGACAAAAGTCTATATTCCAAAGTTCATAATGTTTACCACCTTACAATTTGTTCCTTTAATACAATTGGCATTTACATTTCTTGGCAGTATGTTTCATAGCACAAAATTAATCACTTAATTATTATAGCAATCAGTGAATCTATTTTGTCTTTAACTCATCAGAAGAAATGGCAGCAATCAACCCGTCAAAAGGAGATAAAGTGCGTTTCGACATGATTAAAAATCCAAAACTTGGAAGAGAAGCTTAAATACGTTATAATATATTTATTTTACACCATTTTGAATTCAGAAATAAAATCACTAAAACCCATCTATTCGTACTAACAGATTCTATCAATTTAGGTATATTCTACCAGAAATGTTCTTTTTATTAATTATTAAATTTACTATTTATAAATTAATATATCCATATTTACCCAAATAACATCGATAAATATATTCCATTGCACATGTTTGCATATACGAAACTAAACGAAAAAATAAATTTCCGGTTATATTAAATTATTTATTAATCTGTATTTTAAACTATACATAACTAGGCTCACTTTACTGTTATAATCAAATTTATTACTACATAAATTTTAACTCTAAGTATTCCTTAATTCTAAGCCTAGAATTTTATTTAGTTGAAATTTATAATCCATTACCATAATTGTTTACCTTAAGCGAAAAAGGATTAAAATTTAATTTAACAGAGTTATCGCCCTTTGAATAAAAACCACACATATATCAACTCTGTTTATTTATTCTTTTATCATATTAAACACGTTTACACTCTAATTTCCTAATAAGTAATATTTATACAGTTCTAATGTCTATATTTAACATTATTCATTGATTAACTCAGTGTATAATATAAATTAATTAACTTATACGTTGAATACAAAATATTAGTACTAAAAACATTTTAGTATAAAATATGATAGATTTATGAGTTTATTCGTTAGTCTACATTAATTTATAATTCATTTCTGCTTCATAATTTTATCTTAAATTTTCCAATATTATTATCATTATAATAATTATTTTGAAAGTGATATTTTAACGTTCACATTTCGTGTATTTTTACTAATCTAATATTCTACTATCGAGTGTTAATAAACATTTCTCAAACTAGTAAGATAGTTAAGTATACTTTTAGTTTAACATCAAATGGATCCTAATTCCCCTTATAATTCGATTAAAAAGTATTCTAATCACATAATCGTATGTTCTTTTAATTAGTTAAATGAATTTCTTCGTTTAGTAGGGGATATGCGATTCTTTTTTTATGAATGACTTGTGAAAGAGGTTGGTCCACAGAATTAGTCAAATTTGTGTTTTCGTCAACAGTTATTCCTCGCGATACCTCTTGGAGAGCATCCCACAACTCATCTTTGCTCTTGAATTGTCGTCTACTTGCATAAAGACGTCGCTTCATGATACTCCAAAGGTTCTCAATTGGGTTCAAATCTGGTGAATTCGCAGGCCACTCCATCTTCCGTAGCCCAGAGACCCCCAGTTGTTGCAAACACTCTTTGCTTTTGTTTGCTGCATGCGAAGGAACATTATCCGGCATAAAAATAATGGTTCTTCTGAACGCCAACTTTTGCTTCTCCAGCCATGGTTTAAAGTGTTTCTTCAGAAAAGCTATGTAAGCATTTGACGTCACTTTTACGCCTTTTGGGACTCCCCACGGGCCAACTAATGTACCTCCGATAATCCCAAACAGAAATCATTATCCCATGTAGCCAGCCTTCACAGAATTTAATATCTTCTGCGATATTCTTAAGAGATTTTGCTTCAGCAATTAACATGGCCCCAGATATTGCTACACCTTCATTCCGTTTTGCTACAAACCACTCACGCAATATTCGATCGAATTCAACTCGCTTTGGTCTGCGAAAAGTCCTTCTTTTGACATGTCTTTTATTTGGAGAGAAAGAAGCAGCTTTCAATATTCCTCCTGTTTCTTTTTGATGTAAAACAGTGTACTTCTTCCAATATTATAATCTAAATATATTAATCTGAAAAAAAAATGTACAATTAGTGTAAATTAATTATCAATAGCTAATCCACATTAATTACATAGTACCTATAGTAACATTTCTGCGCAATATCTGACTAAAGCATGTAAACAGGTCTACTGCAAATTCTCATCAAATATGCTAATACAATTTCAATGACGAGACAGTTCAAGTTTAGGGAAAGTCCAGGTTTAGAAGAAGTCCAAATGAAAGGAAGTCCAACTTTAGAGGAAGTTCAAATTAAAGGAGTTTTACTGTGTATACAAGCAGAGTACCCGGTGTTGACCGGTGGTGAAATCCGCATAAATATTATATTTTTACTAAATCAAATTTCTTATTCTTTACTATAGAGCTACTTCCCTATTAAATATTATCTAATATATGATAATGTTTTCAGAACTTTTAAAATAAATAACTTGAGTGCAATCATCGAGAATAGCAACAAGAATCTTAACACTCCAGCCTTAATCATTATTTATTTGTTCAGCGTCGCTTCTATCTGCTCTACCGATATATGGACACGAAAGATTAAAAATTTAGCTAAGAATGCTTAATTTTGAGCATGCACAAAATTAGCAGTAGGAGTAAAGTTTTATTCGACCTACCGTATCAAGATCAACCGTTTCGTTTTCAATTCAGACTCCGCCTTGGCAACGTTCTTCCGGTTAAAAAAACGAATAAAAAATATGCTACAGTTCTAAATGCTCTATATATCAATTGATTGTCAAATCTGTATAATAAATATTCAAAGAGGAGCTTGGTAGACATCAATTTTTCGCAGAAACATCGAAAAGGTCACTTATATATATATATATATATATATATATATATATATATATATATATATATAGCAAAATGTAGTAGGCAAAGATCACGAACAAAGATAGGAAATAGTCAGTTTCGCCCTGCACCGCCACCCTCTAGAAGAGAGGGATGTCTTTGATGTAATGACCGTAGAGAAAGAAGGAGACAGAAAGAAAAAAAAGAAAAAAGCAGAAGAAAACTCGCTTCTCGCAGATTCGTGGTTCGTCACAAAGAACAATCCAACCGCCAGAACCACCTACGCACGTTCTGCAAAACACTTGCCGACTGCTTCCCAGCGTGCTGCCTTTATAGCGGCTGACAATTAGATATTTGCATAATCGCGCGAGAGCACACGGGATTCTGCGAATTGCAATAAAAATCCATGGACGCCATCCTGGAACTCTCTTCTGCTCGGCCCGCAACACAACAGCAGACGTATCCGAGCTAAGCTCTTTATTTCCCCCATTTTCGGTTATGTCCCGCTACAATATATATATATATATATATATATATATATATATAGTAAGATATAAAATGTATATGGCGATTAATCTACACTGAATATTCCGCCTGAAGAATCCTAGAGTGGATGAAACACGGAATATTCAGTGTAGCTTATGCATAAGCCTGCAGAATCCTAGAGTGGATGAAACTCGGAATATTCAGTGTAGCTTAATCGCCATATACATTTTATAACGTACTAACTAGCTCTACCTACGTATTGAGCACTTTTGAAGTAAATACTTAAAGTTTACGTATAAATCTATACTTTCGTATATTAATTTTATGTGAGTAAATTAAGTAGTTATATATATATATTATATATATATCTATATATAGAGAGAGAGAAAGGGAGAGAAAGAGAGAGAGAGAGCGACGTAGATATATAAATATTTTGTGTGCTAAAAAGTTTTCATCTTAAATTTTCCGCAATTATGAAGAAGTAGACACTATGAATAAATAGAATTCACCATAAGAGTACGTTGCAAGAAATATAAGATAACTAATAACTTTTATCTCTTAACTGTTCAGCTAATTTTGACGAGATACTCGAGATATTCACCATTCATTTTGTCTCTTAACTGATCAGCAGCCTTTTCTCGAGATTATACAAGACTATTAGGGTTGACATATGACCCAAAGGCCCAGAGGTATTATCTGTGCCCCAGATTTAATTGGATGTCAACATATTACGCAACAATTATTGCATTTTACCTTTTTTCATATTTCAGTGCTACCCCGTCATACTAGGATTAACTTTTGTCTATCTTCGGCAGAACTATTATGTCTAAACTATTATCTAACTTTTGAACGCCATCTTACACACATTTATTCGTTGGAGTAAAATCCTACATTGCATTCAAGGAGTAACATCATCACAGTAGCTACCATCTATAGTGGAATTAGTTGGTATTTTCCCTCTAAATAAAAGTACTCTTACCACTCCCAATGAACATAGGGAGGTATACTGCACTTTAGACATATATGGGTTCGCATCCTTATTATCTGGTTCATATACTTATATACATAACAATCTTTCCATTTCCCGATTCCAAACATAACAATTTCTCCCTTCGTACATTCCGCCAATTCTCATTGGCTGAGAACTGACTATTCGTTTATTTCATGATAATATAAACCCTTCTACAAAAACGAACATCCCAGAGATTTACAAACATGGCTTTCCTCAATACAAGAGGCAATCGTTGTAAATAAAATATTCCATTTACAAGCATATTAACATATCGAACCATGTTCATAAGTCAAGGCTGCTTACATTGTTACAATAAATATACCGTATAGGTTAATTTTTTTATACAGCTACGCTTGCGTGCTACATCTTTTGTGTTTAAATACGTCGTACATACTGTTTTCCGTCACCTCGTAACATATTGATAGCCATTATTTCTTCTTCTTTTTCTAAAAGCTAGATACACTTTCCTTTTTCTTTTAAATTCACGATTGACTAACATTCTTTCTTTATATCCTGAATAAAAAAATTTAAGCAACCGATTACGAGCTTATTAAAGTCAATATGCGGCTTTTGTGTGATTTGGAAGCCTTTAAACTGTCTAAAAAGTTTTATTTCTTCTTCTTTTTCTAACAGCTAGATAAACCTTTCTTTTTTCTTAAAGTACAAAAGTCGTTCTTTATATGAAAAATAATTGTTTTTTAATCTTACGCGATTATTACAGTCGAGAACCGGATTTTGTGTGATCTGGAAGCCTTTAAACTGTTTATGTGTTTTATTTTATGATTTAAAATTAACACATTCATTAATAAAAATATAAATATAAATAAAAATATTGGCCTAAATTTATAGCAGATATTCTCGAAAAAAATAATGCAGGAGTAATTTTTACAATGATTAAATATGTTTTGTTCTATGATTTCAATATAAAAAACATTGAGCAATAAAAAAAATGTTGGTTAAAGTTTACAGTAGATATTTTGTTTACATTAAGCGAGTTATCGGTGCACGTCATTCACACCTCGCTATACGTATGCATTAAAAGTGTCGTTTCGTTTCGTCGTAAGTTCGCCGTAGACCAGTCTACTAAACCGTTTCCTTTCTAATGCACCTCCTCTTCCTCTTAGCGTTACACGTTCGAGCCTGTCTATTTCTTTGGCTTTTTTGCGCTCGCCCGGGTACTCACTGCTATTTACATTTTTTTCTTATGGCTCGCACGGGTAAGACTATTAGTACATGTTTTGCTTTTATTTTTTAACGTAGATAGGTCATAAACCAAAATAATTAGCGTTTATCATATTTCCCCAATTGTACTTTCTTTTGAAAAATGTTTGTGCGTACTTTCAACACTTATGACTACTATTAAATGTTTTATTATTTTTACACGAAAAAAAGGGCAAAAAACATTTTAAATTGTTTTTGCTTTATTTCTCGCGGCTAATTGATTAGGTCCTGGCTAATGGAGTCAGAAATGGCTTCTGTTGTCGAGTTCGAATCTATCGACCGGTGTAAATCGTGACAACCAGCATTGATGATTCCCGAGAGGAGGAAACAATAGTGTCTGTAGATATTTAATAATTATTATAGTAAATAATTATATACCTTAGGTTAAGCATTTAGAAAGTGATATACAAATTACCATTAGTGTATGAAGCGATGGTCTTTGTGTAAAGAAATTGAGCTTAGGTACTTTGGACAATGTCAAAACATTGTTAATTCACTGCGCGCATAGCAGCAGCCGTATAAGTCAACGGTTAGAAGCTCCGACTGTCGTTTGGGCGATCGGGTTTCGATCCTGGCTTGAGATACTTGCTTGTCTTCCGCACTGATGAGCTGTAAAACAGCGCAATAGTATGTATGTGGATTGCTATATATATATAAACATATATAAAGGAATCTAACGTTAAGTTATATATATCGGGCCTTTCTACCTGTGTGTCTCCAAATAAAGACGATACGTTGATGAACACATAACTCGGTTTGTTCCGTTTTTTTTTCTCTCTCTCTCTCCATTTCTCCTCTCTCTCTCTCTCTCTCTCTCTCTCTCTCTCTCTCTCTCTCTCTCTGTGTGTATATATATATATATACATTTATAAGAACGGCACCAATATATTATATATATATATATATATATATATATATATATATATATATATATATATATATATATATATAAGAACGGCACCAATATATATATATATATATATATATATATATATATATATATATTGGTGCCGTTTAACGATTAGATCCGATGTCGCGTTTCCTGATCACTTAGTGTTTTTATCCTGGTTACACAGCAACCACATATAAAGATACCCCTGGTCGCAGATCACCAGATGTGGCCTCTAACCCCGTCGAAACTACAATGGTCGGGATAATAATCAATCAACACATTATTTCGGGGAAGTCCTGATTCCTTGCACAGTCTGTATATCTGGGATTACAGCTCAATTTCATTCACACTCTCACCCTGACGTTTGACCCTGCGTGACCTTGCACTCAAAAGCCAGACGATTCGCTAAACCAAGAACGAAATTATATTTTGTTATAGCTTTCCAAATGACATCTCTTGTCATTTTTCTTAAACAATAATATATATATATATATATATATATATATATATATATATATATATATATATATATATATATATATATATGGTTTACAAAAGCACAATAAATCCATCCTTTCAGCTAGGTTACCCGTCGCTGTCCAGGTACACAATAATGCTTAACAGACAATATCAGCAGAATTACCTGGCCTTACTCAGTGTTTAGGTGATTTCAATCCCCCCCCCCCACAATAGGGAGCTGTATCGCTCCCTGGGGCGTCACGCCACATGTGTTTTGATTATAAATTTGATTTTCAGACATGGCTCACTATATCACTTTGTTTTAATTGTATGAAATATTTTGGAGTCTGACGTCATCTTGTTATAAAGCAGTCTTCCCTTCTGAGATAGGTATGCATGCGATTAGATAAAAAGCAAAAGAGAAACTGAATATATTTCAGGGTAAAGCTATTTTACTTTTCTTGCTTCTTGCAACATGCTTCTTAATTACTTAGATAAAACGCATGTATATTGCTTCTTTATAGCCTACCAGGGAAACCTGACGTTGCCCAGGATTGAATGATGATCAACGAATGTTTCACACTCCCATATTTTATTGTCAGCCAGATCGATGAAATAGCCCATTTTTCTTAATCAAATCGATTGATTGCATACTTTATCTGGGTATCCACCACGGTGCACCGGGAGGGAGCTTCACATGCCTCCTCAAAGCAACTTTTCCACAATACATCGTAGTCTACATTGCACTGTAGAGAAGCTACGGTTGATTTTGTAATATTATTTTTATATAGTTGCTTAAATTAAAGTTTAAAACGCAAAAGCCAAGTATCATGGTCGATTGTGCTCTAAAACGTAACATTAATTTCGAACGATCCTCTATTATATCAAAGAATCCCCTGTTAAGTATATATACCGGGATTTTCTACTTGTGCGGTGATTATGGCTTGAATTAAAGATTAAATGCAAAACTCGTGCTTTTAAAAGAAACATTCATTTTTAATTTGCCCCTCTCATATAAAAAAAAACAGTTTATTGTATATGCTGGGCCTTTCTACTTGTGCAATGATAAAACCTTTTAAATGCACCTTTTTTCATTGAACTGTCATTGAACTTCTCAGGTACATAAAGTACATTTGTGTGTAATTTGAAAAAAAAAAAAAAAACGACTAAGCCGTTTAATAGTCCATATGTAACGAACTTCCACACACAGTTCCTTTTATATAGATAGATAGATAGATAGATAGATAGATAGATAGATAGATATGAATTTAAATAAAATTCTGATGAATCAGCATGTTATACGTTTTTTGGCCGGCTTGATTCTGTTGACGACATTTGCTTCTTCGATTCCTTCTAGAATCAGCTACTTACATGAAAGACAACGTAAACGTTGTTAACATCCACAAATGAAAATGATGTTTGTAACCAAATGGCTATGAACACAGAACACTGAGGCTGTCAGTATGTGTAGCTATATACCTTTCATATAGAAATGAAAAGAAAATTAATAAAGATGGTAACGATATATGACAGTGTTTATACGCGAGTGTCTATATGAAATTTCCTCTGTCCGATCAATTACCGTAACATGGACCAATTAAGGGCAAATAAGACAAATATAGTCGGAGAGACAGAAATAGACGCTACATTTCGAGTACATTTCTTCGGTCAAATCGGCAAATAAATTTAACAAAAATATAAAAAGCTGGTTATTTTGGATTTTTTTTATGTCTATAATAATTATATGGCGTAAACATGTTGACACACCGGTTCCCGTTAGATCACTGAATCTAAGCAACGTTGAGTCCGGTAAGTACTAAAATGAGTGACTATTTGGGAATTCAAGGTGCTGTCAGTGCACTCAGCTTATCTCTGTATAGTTTCACGTCGTGATGGAGCTCTCATGGCCACTGAACTCAAACAGTGCCGATTCAGAAGAGATGTGGCCGAGGATTGCCGAACCGTTGCGGCACAGCTATTTTTACAGAGAGTATCCATTGTCTTTTAAGACTTAACAGAGGCATCAATAATATATATACATACACATATAAAGGGTGACCCAAAAAAACGGGCGCCAACTCTAATTAGCCCCCGTTTCTTAGGCCCGGTTTTTTTGTGTGTGTGTGTATATATATATATATATATATATATATATATATATATATATATATATACTGGCATTGGGTGCCCGGCGTTGCCCGGGTGTTTAGAGGTGTATGCTGAGCAAAAAAAAAAAGGTAATTTTTTTAACCTTGACCCTTATTATGACCTCTTAACATTTATTGTTTTCGGCTCAAATCAAGTTATTAAGTTAGATCCATGTCCAAGGAACCTATATCTAAAATTTCAAATGTTTATACCACAAATTGTCGGAGGAGCTTGGTAGAGTTCTCAAAGGTCAAATCGTTGAACTTTGACACCTTCACAGCCGAATTTCTGTCCGAAAACCAATTACATCGATTTTCCCACATCTCAGTACTATGTATATCAAATTTTGAGTATGTACACTAAGAATTCACAGAGTTATTGCCTACAGAAATGTACACAGACACACACACATACACTTTCACTTTTATAGATATACTAGCATTTCAGCCCGGCGTTGCCCGGGTGTTTGCATGTGTATCTTGAGCAAAAAAAAAAGTGGTAGTTGGAAGGCAGGCACCTGTACCACAAAGGAGGAAAAGAACGGGGTAAAACCTAACGTTTATGCTGTTACGACCACCGCCAAACCGGAAGCGACATTTTTTTTTAATTAAGGCTAGACAATCTAAAGGAGAGGATAACTTTAAAAAATATCGGCGAAAAAAGTAACCCTCCCCCCTGTAGAAAAGTGCCTAGTTGAAGGGGAAGATATTAATGTTTTTAGCCAATTTCTCGATATTTGAATGTATGAAAGGTCGACCTTTAAAACGATACTACTCTTTGTAAAATCCGTCGCCTCTATTGAAAGTTTAAGGCAGACATGCAAACAGACATACATGTATATACTAGTAACTAAAAATTTTCGACCCAAACTGATGTAATAGCTTGCTCTATCTCTGAATACCCTTTATGTAAAATTTCAAATATTAGACCAGAAATTGTCTGAGTTATTTGGAAAAGACCGCAGAGGTAAATTTTTATTTTATTTTAACCCCTATTATGACCCCTTAACATTTATTGTTTTGGGCTCAAATCAAGTTATTAAATTAGATCCATGTCCAAGGAACCTATATCTAAAATTTCAAGTGTTTAGATCCAAAAATGTAGGAGGAGTTTGGTAGAGTTCTCAAAGGTCTAATCGTTGAACGTTGACCCCTTAATCGCCAAATTTCTAGCCCAAGACCAATCACATCGATTTTCCCAAATCTCATTACCCTGTATATCAGATTTCGATTCTGTAGACTAAAAATTGACAGAGTTATTGCGTAGGGAAATGTACACAGACACACACACACATACACACACACAGACGCGTTCACTTTTATATCTATATCTATCTATCTATCTATTTATATATATATATATAGATAGATAGATAGATAGATAGGTAATATATATATATATATATAGATAGATAGATAGATAGATAGGTAATATATATATATATATATATATATATATATATATATATATATATATATACAATACCTATTAATATATATATATATATATATATATATATATATATATATATATATATATATATATATATGCGTGTGTGTGTGTATAAAATTGTGCTTTAATCGAGAAAATGAAATGAATATTTGTTAAAGATAGATTTTTCAAATGTTACGCTTACTCTAATCTCGTGTAGAAAATGTTCTGTTTCTTACATTCTTTCAACAATACCACGTCCAATATCACCAAAAAATCTGTCCCAAGGTGGAGTACTGTTGTAACATCTGGAGAGGTGATAGTCTTTCTTAACAAAGTACACAACTGACTTCGCAGTATAGTAATGAATTATCTCTTCTCATCCCACAGTATTTTTTTTTCACACTCCGTATCGTTATGTTTGTGGTTAGTTGTTAACTGGACTAAAATCCCTGCTCCCGTTCTTTAAACTATTCACAGCAAGAACTCGTCCAGCCACAATCACAGTGAATAACTATACTTTCCGCCCATATCTGTACCAAAAATTCAACATAACTTCCATGGATACAATTTTTTTCTAGAACATTTCACCGGTTAGACACAATACCCAACTAACTTCAACATCGCCATGTTCAAGTCTAATGGAAGCTAAATAATGTTGAGCCTTCATTTTCAATAATTCCTTCTATTTGAATGACTTTCTGCTTGTTCTAACTAATAAAGCGACGTGGTTGCTATGGAAACCAGTCATAAAAAACGTCGCTCCCCTCCTTACAATATTTTTTTTTACGATTTTTAATACCAGTAAATTCATCATAACTTTTGGTTTACTGAACGAAAATCGATTTTTTTTTTTCGCAATATAGCTGAGAAGGTGATCTATGAACTGTAATAATTGTTTGAATTTTAGTCGAAAAATGAGTGAGCGGTGAAGATTTAAAGCAGTTCTACATGAGTAAAATTGCCACTTAACCATATATTCAAACACTCTTTTTCATTCTCTTTTAGCCATAATCGTTGTTGTACTGACAAGCTCTTTAACGCTTTTATTGGCGCGACGCTTCAGCGTTAACACCTTAGTTATAAAAATCACGTGTGCGTGGTTGACAATATTTTTTTGTAACCATGTAGTTTTCATGGGAGATAAAATTCCAGGTAAGACACTGCATCTCTATGCAGGTAAGACTGAGTGAGACGTCGATGAGAAGCAATAAATAAGAACTTACTCCAGAAAATGTTTTTAGTATTTTTTTTTTTTTACTCATGTTCACCTCTTTCAAGGCATATCGCCACTTGGACGTAAGGGGCTACTACTTGGGGCCATGTCTAGGAAAGATTAACAAGATTTTGTTTATGTTATATTCAAACTTCTGCATATCAGTACAGCCAGAGAGCAGGCAGCAGGAAGGGAATTCCAAAGTCTAGCTGTTCGAGGGAAGAAACTATTAGAGCAGAAAGCTTTCTGGCATGTAGGGACATCAACAGTGAAGGGGTTAGACTTTGTTGCTAAGCGGGTTTTTACGTCGAGGGGATACAAGTGAAACGAGTTCATCAGAACACACTTCATTAAAATATTTGTAAAACAGGCATAGTGATGCAACATTGCGGCGATGGGACAGGGGCTGGAGCTTAGATGATAAATTGGGACCGATTAGATTGACACTCTTTTTATCTAAGAGGAAGAGACTAGTGATAGATTCACTAGCCCAGATGTGACAACAATACTCCATGCATGTCGAATGGTGGCCTTATAAAGGTACGGGATACTCTCAGTCGTAAGTAGTCTTCTAGCTCGATAGATGGAACCACCTTCTTTGCATCAGCCTTTGCAATGTCATCTATGTATTTGTTCCAGTTCATATTGCCCGCAAATGTCAGGCCGAGGAGTTTAAAGGTAGAATTCTCAGATTATGTTGTATATTTATCGCTATGTTTTATCATAAATATATAATTATAGATTCTTTGGAATCGAAGCAGAATTAATGGTCTTGTTAATATGGCTTGATACATTGTTTACTAGTTCTAAAATTATATTCGTTTCGTGTATTAATATGAAATAATCAGCATTAAATGGTTAAAGAAGCTCCCCGAGATAATTCGAACAACTTCTGTAGTTTATATTGCACGATTTTGGACGGATGATATCCACTTGAACGTGTTCCGAGGAACCTCTTAAATCTTCCAGCGCGCGCATCACACAAGCTAGCATCTGAGATAAATCGATGTTTATTATGAGACCGTCCGCAATATCAACATCCTCGTAATTATACGCTGTGCTTTAAATGCTAGAAGCTTCTTCAATCAGCTATCCTGGCTGAACATGCTTTTAAACTTTACAGTCTTAAGAAATTACACTGAATTCGACTTTAAAATAGTGAAGCCTACAAACAAAATAACGGACGGGCGTAGATCTGAATTATTAATAGGATGCACAAGTTTCGCTTCAGTTCTTAAGCTCTTTCTGACAAATAAGGTTTGTCATGCAAAGCCGTTCTTCAAAAGATTGTTCATTCTTTCCTGTGCATTGGCATGTGCTTTCTTTGATTGGATGCCAACATTCACGTCCACGTTAATTTACACGAAATTGTTGTATGCATGAAATTATTAGTTTTATATACCTGGCGTTTTTGCTGTCTTTTTGCTATGACGTCATATATGACGTCATCGCATTACGTTCACATATGACTTAATCATTTATGACGATATCTGCTTTAATGTCATCTGCTCTACCGTCGTATACTGCACCTGCTATGATGTCATATATCACGTCATACATAACGTCATATATTACGTATACTGCACATGATAACAAAATAATATCTATGACGTAATATATGTGAACAGATACGGATTTATAACATATATATATATATATATATATATATATATATATATATATATATATATATATATTTATATATTCCACGTTTGATAACCCATTACAGGATTTCATTCTACAAAATATCAAAAATTATTAAGTATGTAAGTTCGTTGGCCATCAAAAGATTAAATATTCTTTTGTTTACCTTAAAATCATTTGTCAGGTGAACATGATTCGATAAAGAATGGAAAGTACTAGTGAACCTTATTGAAAATGCGAGCATGAAAAGTAATATGATTAAGCTTAAACATGGAAAAGTAAAGTATATATATATACATATATATATATATTCAAATTTGAGATGTTCAAAAGTCGGGATTAATGAAGACAACGAGGTTGTTAGATAGTGCTCAATAAAAAGAGCAAAATATTATTTTATTAATTATTTGAGAGTAAACAGTTACAAATGGTCGCTACAAATAGCCATCTGTTTCAATCAAGAGGCTTCCTCAGGCGATCTGGAACCCCTCGACGCCACAAAGAAAATGGAAAAGAAAATGGAAAAAAGGAAAAACAATGAAAGAAATTTTTAAAAAAGAAAAAAAGAAAAATGGAGCTCTTCAAAAGAAAAAAAAACATAAAAAGATTATAAAAAGTTACGAGCTCTCTAAAAAAAATAGTATAAAAATGGAGGTTATTCAAAATTAGATTAACAACTGGATATAAGTCTGAAATGATTTAAGTGGGTCATAATTTTACTGGAACAGTAGATTGTGTAGGAGAGTGAGTATGGGGGGAGGTTCTGTTAATCTACTGTTTTTCATGTGTCAAGAAAAGAAGTTTGCAAATCTTTTCGCTGACAACATGTGTCACATGTCGATATAAGTTAAAAGGGGGGTAAGGATGATAGACAGTGAGGAGAAAGAAAAAGAGAGGTGTAACTATAATAGAGAATGAAAGGTTAATAAACTAAAGCAGACATATTCATAACGAGACATACATCCATAAACGTACAAACGCACAAAATATACGCATACATACATGCATGCGTGTGTACATACCGACATACACACACACACGCACACACACACACACACATATATATATATATATATATATATAATAGCAATATGCAGTTCAACGTTTTTTTTTTACATATTGTTTACGCATTCTTTTACTACTATTTAATTTTTTATGAGACCATTCTTCCAGCAATTGCGTTGTATTTGAGGTAGTGTAGTATATTTTCACTTGTAATGATACTATTCTTTGATCCTTTTACGCATTATCGCCTAATAATGGACATCAGCAATTAAGTTTTAACTTTTAGTGGTCTATTAGTAATCTCAATACTTACATTATATCGAACTATGTTACAAGATGTGACACATTTTTTACTAGTAATTCTTCATTCATTGATAATGTCAGCGTTATTAATACATAAATATCGTAATATGTGCCCTTCCGAAATTGTCGAAGTTATAAACTTCACTAATGCTATTCTATTTCTTTTTTAAAAAAAATGATCATTGTGTTTCTATTTTTTCTAGTTCCTTACTTAACGTAGCAATATTCTTGGTCTTTTTTTTTTTTTTCTAGATCTTACTCGACTAGAAAGGAACGAGTGGACGTCACTTTTGGGATCGTCCGGAAGTGACGCGATGATCATTAAGAACTTCACTTCTCTCTAGAGAGAGAAACTGATGCCATTTTGAGAACATATAACAACGGAATGTGCGCGCCTTTGCAGGTTCCGTTTTGCACGGGCTAAAAAATGCACGCGCTCAGTCGGGATTTATCAGATGCTATTCGAAAATACATCGACGTAATAAGATACTGCTAGGCGTGGGATGTTACCCCTAGATAGAAACCAAAAAAAAACAAAAAAAACGGAAAGATACACAATAAACGGTTAAGATTAAAAAAAATAGACATACATACTGAGAAAGAATGAAAAAAGACTATACCAAATTAAAGGGGTAAATGTATATGTATGTGGATATCTGTTTTACTGATCTACTTCCTCCCTGACTACAACATGTGACAAACTGTTGCTATTCTGTCCCGTTAAATAGTCAAATTCTACCCATTCCTGATCAAAATCTATCACTGAGCTATGGTCGAACCAACCATCTTTACATTCATTAACCCTTATTCTCCAAGCTTTGAATGGCGCATATAATATAATGAAATATTGGCAGATTCATAATTGGATATATATATATATATATATATATATATATATATATATATATATATATATATATATATTGGGAAATGATATACAAATTACCATTAGCGTATGAAGCGATGCTCTTTCTGTAAACAAATTGAGTTTAGACAAGTCACTACTAGCACAGCAGCAGCCGTATAGCACAACGGTTAGAAGCTCCGACTGTCGTTTGGGCGATTGGGTTTCGATCCTGGATTTAGGTAGTTACTTGTCAAGCCGCACTAATGAGCTGTGAAACAGCGAAACCACTGTCTGTATGTGGATGACTATATATATATATATATATATATATATATATATATATATATATATATATATATATATATATATATAAATATATATATATATATATATGCGGTGATTGCCATTTTTGACAGAAGTTTGCCATCTCTTTAGTTAAGCGGTGTGCGTTTGTGTGTAGATAGGTGAGTTTTTAACCCAGCTGTAGTCCTACATGAAAGTACACATATGTGACATAAAAAAGGTCCCTCTTGTAAAGGTGATCGTATGATAATATTGTTAATTCTCAAATGTTGTGTCAGGCCACTTATTATTTGCAGATTAGACCACTTATGACAACTTAGTTTTGCCGGATGTGCTGTAAAAGCCTCCTCATAAGACTGTTGTTCCTCTCTTTGATTGTGTGATATGAGATGATTTACAAAACCAGCTTTTGACAAAAGGGATCTCCCACGTGCGTATATATATATATATATATATATATATATATATGTATATATATATATATATTTAAATGAAATGGGTTAAGAAATTCCAACAATAGAAAGATGTATATTTAAATAAGGGAGTAAATTAATTTCTGACGAGGACGCTTCAGAGAACGTCTGAAACGCGCGTAAAAACGATTTCAATGACTTAAAAACATTATTTCAATGATCCAAACATAATTCTTAATGAAAAACCAAGACACAGAATAATAAAATAATGTTAAAAAATACACATTGTTGGTGACTACTCCCTTATTTAAATATATATATATATATATATATATATATATATATATATATTCATAAGGATAATAAAATATTATAAAAAGAGCCCTAATGGACATTGAGTTACAAGAAACCTTTATTTTTCTTAGTTTCTTTTTCATCTTTTGATATAATTAATTTTTCTGAGTTTTTTCTTCATCTTTTGAAGTTAATTTCTCTCAAGATTTTTCTGTAGGAACAAATTAAAACTGAAAACAATATGGCGGCACGTGATTGTTTATTTGTTGATGATCTAAAAGTAATCAGCACATCGCTTAGATAAACCTAGGAAAAACACAGAAAGATGATTTTCAAGATGCATTGACGAATAATCTTGATAAAAACTACAATATGGTAAAATCACAGTCGCCAATTTTTGATCTCGAAACTAAAGAACAAGATAACTGGTCACAAATATTAACAAACCCGTGCCATATTAATTACTTATGAGTAAACTACTTGGAAAAACAGACAAAATTAAAAAAAAAAAAAAAGGGCTAGCATTTTTTAATACGTAGATGAAACTCTTAACAACCTAACGTATAAAAATCTAATATTCAAATTAATATTGGCACGTGTATATATATATATATATATATATATATATATATATATATATATATATGTGTGTGTGTGTGTGTGTGTGTGTGTGTGTGTGTGTGCAGCGTGTCCCAATAAAATGTATACATTCTTTTAATGACCATAAAACTAACATTTATTATAAGAAATAAAACTTTCATGCATCAAAATACTGTGAACAAATATAGAAAACAGTTAATTATCGAAAGTGTTCAAATTGTTGACCACTATGATTCATGAACAGCTGACAACGCTCCTAATCAGTTCAATTGGTATGTTGACACATCTTTTTTCAATGGTTACATTCAACCTATTCATTATAGCTCGCTTTCTGGTGTAAAACCAAAACGAATAAAATAAAATGGGCGGTTACAATGAGAAATCCGTAATCACAAAGAAGCATAAGACCTTATAATCAATAGACTCCTTCATAAAAGATTCGGAGAATAAACAAATTCCTTCTGTTTACACGACATTAAGCATAAACTGCCCCAAACACTTTTAAATGAAAAGATGGTCGAGCATCGCTCAAGATCTACAAGGATTCATCATAGATGGAGGAATAGTCTGTAGATGTTGGACAATCTGACTTATGACGGCATTCACGATAGGTCATTCCAATCTTAAGACGAACAACAGCAAGTCTTGTTTCCATCGGCAAACACCATGTGGACTGATAAGGAGATCTTCATATATATATATATATATATATATATATATATATATATATATATATATATTACCACTTATCAAGGCCCATTGGCTACGCGAGGATAAGAGTTGAAAAGTGCACAGTAGTCAAATTCGGGAAATAGGATGGAACCGCTTTAAGGGGAGAATGAGTTATTCAGCGACTCCAACCTATTTTGTTATATATATATATATATATATATATATATATATATATATATATATATATACTTTGTACAATCTATATGTTACCACTTATCAAGGCCCATCTTCAATCACGTATTAAATTAACCACAAAGTCCTTTTTTTCCAACCCGAAAACTGAACAGGATTGATGAATTCTCCACTTTGTAAGTAAGAAATATTCTATTTATAATACAGATTAGAGTCGTCATTATTCTCTGGATTTCTAAATAGTAAAATACCTTACGCTAATGTAATTTCACAAAATAATGACTAAATAGAGTATGCTAACAAAATGAAGATCAGTCTGTTTTATTAAACTATTTACATGTTTATGCTCAGTGAAAACTTATCCCTAATCTTTGTACACTGCTTAGAGTAACCCACTTCGAGATAGGCCTGCTATCTCTCAAGTAGAGATTCTGTCTATTAAGAAAGTTCTGGCTAACTTATTAACGACCCCAAATGTTACTTTATTTTTTACTTATTTTGACCCTGTCACAAAATTGGGAACACCAATCAGCTTTTATCATTGTATTTCAAAAATCATAAAGTGTCTACAATGGCCAGTTATCCATTCGTCTCGCACCACCAATCATGTTAATACATGGTGCCATTGTCCATAAATATTGTCAGAATATGAGTAATTAAATATGTCTAACGGCATCATCACGCTGACACACTGATTTCTGTTATATTATCCAAGTCAAGTGACTTTGCGCCTGATCAATACTATAATAGGTAACCATTTGGGAATAACCGATGCTGATTGTGATCTCCACTTATGGCGGGAAATTTTCCTGTTTCTTTTTACTTAACCAAATATGATGATTATGAAAAAATTAATACAGCTATGTCTTCATTTTAAAAACACGTGCAAGAATGACTTTGTATTATTTGTCTCAACCGTTTTTTGTTTGTTCGTTTGTTTATTTTTGCCAATTCTTTAGAAACGTATCCATTTAACATTTACTAAAGAGCATAAACTGCCAAAAGCATTATTTTCATTTTCCAAGTGGTTTCTCTTTATTGCTCACAGTAGCTGACGAATTTGCATTCTACTTTGCACAACGCGCGAAGAGAAAGGGGCATATCTAGCAGGTACCGACTGTTTCGTTGTATAACAGCTGTTCCTTGTGGCATTGCATTACCACTAACAAGAGCTGGCGATTACAATCACTGCAGTGGGTGGAACCGAATTTAGCATCGAGTGTATCTATCTAGTATACAGTATCATGCTTCTGATTGTATTGTGGGCGATTTTCAGGCTTGTGATAGTGCAGCAGGGTAAGCCGCACCCAAAGAAAGTAAGTGTGTCGCGCAGGTGCTGCACTTTATTTTGCGTATAAAAACATTTGGAATGTCGTTTAAAACTACCAGCCGACCTGCAAGCCTCATTACAAACATGACAGCTGAATCTTGGCACCGTGTGCATTTGCTATAGCGGAGGATGACATAAGTGCTGGTGGCTGTGAAAACCAGAATATCCACTGTTCACGTTTAGGAAAGCCTATTTTTGCATTTCCCGAGTTTCAGTCGTTCACGGATATGTTATTTTTTTCTACTATGTAGTCAACACTTATCAAGGCAAAGAGCCACTCGAGAATACGGGTTTATGAAACTGAAATGATTGTTAGGTGAAAGAGGAGGAAATATGGAGCACTGATAATTGATATGTGGTATGAACTTATTACTTATGGTGTGTGTGTTTTTGACAAGTATTCGGCAACATCTCATTTGAAAAGAACCAAGTGGTAATAAGCAGGGAAGCAGTCCCGCAGTAATGTGTTCCATGGACTGGAAGCTATTGAGAAGAATCTTTGTCTAGGAAAATTCGACGTCGCTCTAGGCACAAAATCTTCTTTCGATGTGGTTACAAAACTAATTCCTATTGCGAATGTCTTAGAACGGTAAATCAAAGGTAGGGGCTTAGTCGAGTACCTTCCGTGATAATAAGGATAAAGTCCATAAAAGAAAAAATAATTATGATCGTTCAAGCTCGCTTTAAGCTTAAATATCGCTGTCATCAATATACTTATGTGGGCCACAAATTAAAGCCTCATGATGCAATGATTGACTTGAACGCTAAATGCAACGGGGCCTCTTACCACAGTTACTGCGCGGGAATGAACGTGTCAGAATTTTTGACAATTTTTCACGCCATATTCAGGTATGCTAGCGACATAGATGGTTACATTTGGAGCTTTTCATTAAACAGTGATACAGTGTAGACTCTTGGACATTGATGAATAAAATTTACGGGACATGTCAGGCATTTACTGCAGTTTATTGTCCCAATTATTGTTACATTGTAGAAATAGTTGTTAATTATATAAACAGTATCATGTATTGCATTTAGTCACCTTTTTTAGTCAACCACAATGATAATAATTGTGATATGACAACATAATATTCTTTTCATTGTTTTGACTCTCGGGTGTGTATCCGTTGTTATCTTATATGCTTTTATATACAGTGATGTGGTTCTCGGTTGATTAACTGTGTCTAACTGTGTCGGATACATAGTCGAGAGTCAAAACAATGAAAAGAATATTCTGTTGTCAGATCCCTAGTTATTAGGCTTTATAGTTTAATTTTTACAAAATGTTTCAGTATTGTCTATCTTAATTTAGATTAACCATTGACTAACTGGCTCCGCTGAGGCATTTAGAATAGCAGGACGAATTTCATCCAGAAAATAACGTTTGTTAAGTAGTCTGTGCTTTGTATCATACTTTCTGTTTGTTTTGTACATCTTCTTGGTTCCCCATCGTTATCTGATGATGACGATCTTCATCTTGTGAGTCTGCCGATATTTAAATAGACCAATCCTGAACCCACAGGTATGGTCACAGATCGAGCAAGTCAATAATGTGCCTGATGGAGCAGTGATGGCCTGGCAAACAAGCCTCTTTGCTCGCTTCGCTGTATAGTACTATATCCCACTCCCTGTTAGCAGAAGGAACGCCAGAAATCCCGGCAGGAAGCAAGTTTCTTTGGGAAAGAGAATCGATTCGACTACCTACCAGGGATCTCTTGATGTGGTCTTTGAAACGCTTTCTCTGTCCACCGGAACAGAGTCGGCCTTGGAATAATTGACCATAGTGGGTTCTACGCAGTTTTGTAACAGAGCGTAGACACGCGTATGCAAATGCATACGAAATACGAAATGACGTCACTGTAAGGAAAAAGATTGTGAGAAAGAGAGAGAGCACGTAAGAGTGGGCGATCACGCGAGACACGTCACAGCTGTAACGAGAAGTCACGCGTGGCGGGAGGATGAGAAATTAAATATCTTTGCTGCACGAATAAGTTATTCTTTGTCTTGTCTAACTTTGCGACATGGACTGCTACAATGTGTGTAAACTTCTATAATGTTACAGTTTATGAGTTGGTCCTGCACACATCAATATTAACATGGATATCGAAATTAACATATGCACACACCTAATTATATATATATATATATATATATATTAGTTGTCATCCATATACAGTACTGTTCCGCTGTTTCACAGCTCATTAGTCCAGCTAGAAAAAAAATACCTCAAGCCAGGATCGAAATCCGATCGCTCAAATGACAGTCGGAGCTTCTAATCGTTGCGCTATTCGACTGCTGCTATGCTGGCAGTAAATTAACAATGTTTTGACATTGTCCAAATACCCAAACTCAATTTGTTTACACAAAGAGCATCGCTTAATATGCTAATGGTAATTTGTATATCACTTCCCCATATGCTTAACCTAAGATAAGGAGCATTATAGTTATCCAGATACGGCACTTTTTCGCTGTTTCACAGCTCATCGGTGCGGCTAGATAAGCAACTACCTCAAAGCAAAGCATATATATATATATATATATATATATATATATATATATATATATGTATATATATATATATATGCATATTGCATAATGTAAAGTTACAAAAATATATGTGAAAATTTCACAGAATCTCAGCTACCGTCTTCTATACCGTAAAATGTTTTCCACATATTATATATTTTCAATAAAAAATGAAAATGTTAACTCTTTAACTTCCATACATGTTTCAAAGGTTTGAATTATTCTTAAATAACTAATTCATTTGTTTGAAATTAGATATATCAAAATAAACAATGCTATAAGGGTATAGACAGATTATTGTTATATCGTATCAGGATTCTCCGTGCTGATTTTTATATATCTATTTTTAATTTTTTTAATTTTTTAATTCTGTTTCGTTTTTCTTTTAATGATAGTTCTAATCAAATAAGGTAGACTAAATGGATGGGCAATATGAGTCTATGTTAAACATTATGAATTTTCTGTTCCTTCCTCTATTTCTATTACATTTATAATAGTTTAATCGACTTGCAATGAATTCATTTAAAAATGGTAGATATTTCATTTGTTAGCAAATAGAGACAGTGTTTTGTTTGCGTTTCATCTTTGGCAACTGAACAATCTCTCGTTTTTTTAATTTGTTTGAAAGTGTTACATGAAAGGGCTATCCCCTTCTCATGTAAGTAAGAAGACACACTAGATAAGTGAAAATTATATTAGGATAAGGCTAGAATCGAACCCTGTAGGCAAGTGTTAAAAATAATGGAACATGGAATCTTAGGATTTTAGTCCATTGTTAATTCTATTAAATAGCTAAATATTATTAATGTTAGGAAAAGAGTCGAGTGTCCATTCTTTTAGAAATCTGGATATTAAATATGTCAGTTAAAAGAATGCACAATGTGAGTTAAACAAATATTGTTTAAAAGTAGGTTAGATATTAAATAATTAGAATTGAGGATTCTTTGTTTGTCAAAAGTGTGTTGTACAGACATGTAGAAAACGTGATATAGTCACATTGGTCGACAGTACACTTCTGACGTTATAAACAAAGACGATTTTTCGATATATTAAATCTGTAGGTTCGAAGTTAGGAAGTTGATGAGAGAGAGAGAGTCATTGAGAGTCAGATAGAGAGTCAGGAGAGATCGAGAGGAGAGTTCCTTAGAAGCGAGGGGAGTAAAGTACACCATGTAGATCCAAGTTTGAATTCCTGACATCACCAATCGGCCGGTTGAATAATAAAGGAACCATCTATGTTTGTAACTGTTTGTCTTGTGTCGTCATTCCTCACAACCAAAAAGGTAAATGTGTTTTTATCATCATCTTGTAACGAACTTTGTATAACCCCTTCCAAGTATCAAGGTCCCTCCTACTATCAACAATAATGTATCTCCTCACCTTATAAAAACTGTTGCATCATATCACCCAGTCCGTATTAATATATGTAAACAAGAATCATCCAAGGCTGATATAAATGTCTTACCCTCGGAATTGTCATCATCGTCGTTATATCTGTTATGAGTCCCCGTTGTGTGCTCCAATATGGTCCCCAACCCTCTGTACGGCAAAAGGTGATAACGTAAGTACGCACGTAAAAGGCCTTAGCTTATTATTATACAGATAAGCGCTCAATCGACGTACATACATATACGTGTTTCACCTTGTTTTACGAAATGTCAAATCTAAATAAAAAGCACTTATGTTTTGTCAGTGTATTTAACCTTTGAGCTTGACTCGAAATATCATTTTAGCCACTTTTACTTTGATGTTTGAGATTTTTTATTGTTTTTTTTGTATTCTTTTTCGTTTTTATTTCTGCACTATTACGAGTGGGGGCGTCGCGTAGGAGAGCCAAAGATACCTAAACCAGAAAAGCTGAGTAGTACCCGTGTCCTTGTTGCACGAAAATACTAAGACCCATCTCTTCCCCTCCTGAACCGCTCCACTGTCTGTCAGTTCTGAACCTCACTTGCATATATTATCTATCGCGAGCTGCCACAAAAACTTTCAACACATCTGGATTACGTTTTTGACATCTGTAATGCATTTCCCCGATGCTTAACCTGTGTAAGGCATTCCGACACGCCAAATGCTGTCTCGCCTTACCCCCAGCTATGACGAACGCATATGCGAAGTACGTGGTGCTTCGCTCGAGTATAGACACAAACAAAGATGCGAGTTATTACATTTTTTTTTCACTTTTATAATTGTCGACAGGGTAACAGAGATATGAGGCCATCTGGAAGTGTTTTCACACAGGCTTGTCTGAATTTCAGAAACCGAAATCCACCCACATATATATATTAAAGTAGGATAAGCAAGCACTAATATGATTATTCGCTTAAACTAGCTGATATACCAGCTAATGTTCCCTGAAGGCTTCCTATTAAAAGTGCAAATGGCAAGCGTCCAAAACACTTGAGTGTAATCCAAAATACAACTATCGTATACATTTTGAAAGCATATCTCCCGCAAGGACAGGGATCGACTTCATCGGCATCTCATTGTGATAGTGTTACGGATCCTACAAACACTCTCACGCTAGCTCGCTCTATATATTATAACACTTTTAAAAAAAAAAAATTCTTATCACTTTGTTACTCCTGGGGATGAGGCATTCAACCGGATGCCAAATATTCTCCCATTAGTTTAGTTACTTCAACCGAGACATATTTTTAAGATTCTAACCGTCCCTTTAAGTGCTATTGTTTGTATTTCTTTTGTACTTGGTTCACCGGGTATATTCGCCAGATAAGTTTTGAAATTCTCTTTCATTAGCCCGGTTGCTCCTATAATAACTTGTACGATTGATACCTTGTTAAGATTCCAGTTTCTTTTCATGTCGTACATAAGTACTTGATATGTTATTATTTTCTCCCGCTCTGGTCTGTTAAGGTCAGCATCATTAGAGAGGCTGACTTCAACTAGGGTTTCCACATTCTCTTTCTTGTCCCATATCACTATGTTAGGTTTAATAGCATCATTTTCTAACCTTAACCCTAATCCTAACCCTAACCCTAACCCTAACCCTAATCCTAACCCTAACCCTAACCCTAATCCTAATCCTAACCCTAATCCTAGCCCCATTTTCTAGGTATGTAGCTGTAGAAATTTTGTAGTCATAGTAGATGGTGTATGACTTATTCCCAACTGTTCTTTCTGGTAAACATGTAAGTATTACTACATGCATCATTAGTCCTCTGCTAGTTGCTTGGTGTTAGTTCAGTACGGTTTTCCCGCTTAATCACATCCCTGTTTTGGCATCCACAAAAAAGAACATCAGCGAGAATTGCATAACTAACATCTCAGCAGTTACCAGCAAATCTGGTTCCTCTCCTGCTAACCAGAACTGAAATCCGAGAAAAGTGTCTACAAATATGCTTTTTCTTGATGTGCTACCTCCAGGAGCTATTAAAAACAGCTCTTGGGGTTCTGGTTTAAACACTAGCATTTTTCTTCTTCAATCTGTTGGTAAAAGTCCAGGCTATAGTTCCATATACAAGAATTGATGTAAGAGTACCTGCATAAAAGCCACGTTTTATCCGCGTAAAAAATGGCTGTCACATTGCTTTCATTTGATTAGGTAAGAAAGCTGTAAGTTAGTTAAATCTTGATTTTGAAAAAGCATAAATATTCCCTAACTAAATTTTTCGCTCATAGCCACGGTGCATGGTGAATCTCGATAACGCAGAGTGTGATCCTTTCGTTAGCAGTGAACAGCCGTATTCATCGTTGACACATAGTAAGTAGCCAGTTTCATTAGTAGAAAAGGTGTGCATTGCTTTGAATGAATTATTACAGCAATTTACACCAAATGCATCCAGATGATTGGTTATTTCATTTCAAATTCATCGAAATGGCGACGGAAGTCTTAAAAATATGTCCATGTGTGTTTTGGCGCTGAACTTGCAAAATCGTGTACTTCTTCTCATGTGGACACATTCGATAGACGTAGCTCTAACCTTGGCCGTGCTTTTAGCATCAACGATGATTTACCCTATATTTTAGATCATAGATTTTTATCATGATAGTCTTCAATATTTACAAATCCTCTTCGTTCCTTTATGAAAAACTAGTCTGGTACTCGGCGTTGCCCGGGGTATTTGGAGGTGTGAGTTGAGCAAAAAAAAAAAAAAAAAAAGAATTGCGAGCAGAAAAAAAATAGGAGTAGTAAGTAGGCTCCAACCCGAAACGCGCCAGAGGAAAAAGAAGTGAAAAAAAAACGCTCTTATTGATACGCCTACCACGGTTGTGACGTCACGGGCGGTCGAAATAACGCCTTTTATGCGGCGTCATTTACGCGAGGTTTGAATGACTTGCAAAATGGTCAGCGAGAAAACTGACCCTCCTTGTAGAAAAGTGCCCAGTTGAGGGTGAAGGAATTAATGTTTTTAGCCAATTTTTCGATATTTGTCGTCGAAGGGTCGAGCTTCAAAAGGATGTCGATCTCGTGAAAATTCGACGCCTCTGTGGAAAGTTTTAGGCAGACATACAAATATACATACATACATTTGAACGAACGGGTGATATTATATAATAGATTGGTCAATGTTATTTTTCCGGTGCAATGCTTTCTGCGTTTTCGTCAATGTTCTAATTCTTGGATCCAGATAGCCAGTTCTCTTATCTGCGTTATAAATTTTCCAGGGTATATTTCTATCGATATTCTTTACTATATAATCTCGTTTCGATTATGGCTTATGCTATTTTCAGGTATTCTCTCCTGTTCATTTGTTCACTCAAAATAATGCATATTGACGCCGAGATACAAGAGGCTACTGTGATAAAGGACAGATTTATAGGAACATTTTAGGTGAATGGTTATACAACAAAATGCTCGTTTACATTACCTTTAAATTTGTCTACAATTGGTACATTCAGGGTAACAGGAAGCAGGGAAGAAATTCCCTAGGCAAATTCTCCGAGGAAAAAAAGCTATGAGAGTAGAATTTTCTCCGACATCAAGGAATCATTACGATGAAGGGGTGGAATTCTGATGCTAGTTAAGTTTATCGATGGTATAAGTGTCATAACTTCGTTGGAACACATTCATTGTAACTAGCACAGACATGTAACATTTGCACTATTGGGTATGATCGATAGCTTGGTAGGCAGTGCGGAACCTAGTAGGTTAAAACACCTTTTTGTACCCTTTTCAAGAAGGACAAATTAGTGGTTTATACACCAGCCGGGATGTGACAATACTTTATGTACGGGCGAATAGTGGCTGTATAGACTTGTATGATATTATCAGGTGTAAGAAGTTTACTAGACCGATAGTTTGAGCTCATATTTTTGCAGCGACGTAACTGTTTATTTCATGTCGATTCCACAATTCTTAAGTTATTACACGTTTCCCATGGCTTCAACATTTCCCGATAAGGTAGTTTTCATTTAAAGCAATGCAAAATTTTGGTCCCCCGACAAAAGGAAAGTGGACCTGTAAATTCACCCTTGTCCGTTCGACTGTTCGTCTGTCCGCACTTTTCTCAATAACTAGGCGTTGGAATGTTTTTGAAATTTTGCACAAACATTAAACATAAAAGTAACAGAGCGGATTTTCCGGGAAAACTCCGGTTGCCCACCTTCTAGCGGTGCCTTTCGGGTTTAAATGGCTAAAATTGACACTTTTGTGATTAGTAAAACAAAATTGATGCCTTGGATTTTTATAAAGCTTTCGGAAAAGTTTAACTAATTTCTATATAATTTTGTTTGTCTATACTTCGCGATAACTCTTGGGTTTTGCCTCAGGGGCTCTTTTAGGGATAATAAAAACACTCGATTTTTTTAGACTATTTTACCATATTTGTTCAAAATGTCCTGCTATTTAGCAGTTTTGCATGGCTTGAACTCAAATTAAGATATGTTGAGGTCTTGGGGAGTTTTGGGGCTCAATAATGGAGGGGGCAAGTCATTTCTTTTTTGCATGGTGCACAACTAACATTTACATATGTTAAGGCCTAATACTACACCGTTTGTTCATTTTCACTAGGATTTGACGTCTCCTGGGGACTTTTGGGGTTAAATTGTGGGGGGAGGGGCAAATGGGAAACTTAGTCATTTTTTTGTCTAGTTCAATGTGCACTCACGGGGGACCATGCATGGTTCAGTTGTTCTATTCCGAATCCCAATTATATATCCCGGCTAAAAGTCCTATCTTCTTCTTTATTATGGCAAATAGTTTAAATCTTCAACTTTAATGATTTTAAACTTAAGGTCCTTCAATATATTTGAGGTGATTATTTTCATTGCGTCTGTATATTTTCATCCGGCATACTTTTTATTGCATCGTGAAAGGCAATGGAAGGGAGTTTACCTGGAAAATCTGCATATTATCAGTGTTCGATGCTGTTCTCTAGATATCAAGTTCAGTATGTGTATTCCCTTTGTTTTTTGTGTTTTTTTTTCCTATTAATAGGCAACTTTATCGAACATCTTACCAGCATTCACGAAACGTGTCCGGTTAGTCTGAAACCTAGCCTTAAATCGATCGACATAAAGGTTTTTAGCTGGCCAGTAACACGTGCCCAGCACATCTCGTCTTTCCTTCAACTTAAATATAAACATGAAATTATGAGTTTATTTGTCTGGAAATGCTTTAATTTTGTAGAGTTAACCTTGTGTCTTAAAATGCTGCATACGTTTCTCAATTTAACGAGTAACATCGTCTGTGTCAAAAATCTGCATCACTCTGTGTCACTGTCTTGTACCGTTATGCATATTGTAGAGAGGTATGTGTTGTGATGGCACACATTCATTTGCATATGTGGATCATATAGAAAAAGAAGGTTTAATGAACCATTAATGTTAAATCCCAAGGGAAAAAAAGATATTGAAATCTGTGCGACTTCAAATCTTGGGAGGAGGGTGTTGTGGTGGCACACATTCATTTGCATATGTGGATAGTAATTACACATAAATAGGAAGACTCAGTTAGTCTGAGTGTGTGTTCACCAGAAGCCACTGAAGGCCGCTGAGAGCAGATATGTTTCTCCAGCAAAGACTCTCTTATTTGACACCATTATGTAAATATCCTGTAAATATACCTTTTCTTAATACATTTCTTATTTGATCTACCTTTGTTTGTTGAGTCGTCATTTGTATTGCTTTCTACGTTACTTGTTTCAACCTGCAAACTTAACAGTATGTATTCTATATTGTACAATACATATCCTTACAGCTGTAACATATTTATTCTGAATGTATATCTGTTTCGACTCACCACACCGATCAATACGATAACATCTCAAAAACATCAAGTCATCATGCAATAGTTGATAACACGTTGTATTCTGGCTGTATGTTATTCGGCATTGTTGTAACGTTTTTGTAACGCTGTAATTAACTATTTGCTTGAGATCAATCCACTGCGCATCCTTAACATGATCGTAACGCATCGAAGCTCTGTAGCTGAAAAATATAACATTAATTAAATAACGCGGATAATATTTTTCTTCGCCTAACAATACATAACCATATAATATACTTGCCTGCGTATTAAATGAATCTCTCTTTACACTGAAATACACATACATACACCTATAAAGTTCTTGATGAACCGCCCCCCTAAGTAACTGAACACTTTTCTACAGCAAGGGTCGCTTTTGTCGCCGATATTTTCGAAAATCATCCCCTTTTTTCGATTGTCTAGTCTTAATTTAAACCTTCGCCATTTCTGATTTGGCGATGGACGCAACGACAAAGACATCACTTTTTTCACTTTCTTTTCCTTCTTCGCGGTACGAGTTCGAGCCTGTTTACCTACTACTACCTTTTTTTTTTTTGCTTAATACACACCTCAAAAAACCTGAGCAACGCCGAACACCCAGACTAGTTAAACATAAAAGAAAAAATGCAAAAACAACAGCATCTGCGCAATAGTAAACTTTTCTATCCAAACTATGGGAATGTGCCAAAGTACGTGTAAAATATAACGAATGCAATGCGATAAGTGCAAAGATTTATAAATCGATAGCACCATTAACCTCTCTCAATCTGCATTAAAGAACACCTCAACACGTAGACATATGCTTTTAGATAACACTTATAAGAATACAAGAATGTAAATAAGTGCGTAAATATAAATGTCGAGGCTACTAAAAGTAACGTTGGTAACCTAAGAATTATGAAAGAGGTAATTATAGCTAGACTTAACCCGCAATTTAATAACACACTTTAACTCAACACTGGACACCTTAACTTACCCATACATAACTGGCAAAGACACATAATACAACATTGTTTAAATCGAATAATGTATTTTATCACTGTCGGACTGATGAATAGGTGAGGACAATAACTTCAAACAACAGATACACAAAGCATTTCCATTAAAAAGCTGAATTGAAATAACGTAGACAATGACAACAGATACGGAAACAAAAGCAAAGCCGTAATAGTTATTCATTTTCTTTTGAATAAAAGATGTTTCCCGAAAATATCAGTTATCTAAAATTAGATATAGAGAAAGTAAGAAACACACTTAACATATATAATCATATCGGATTAACACATTAAAGTAACCTTTAACTCAATCATTATTCTCTCTCTATCTATCTATCTATCTATCTATCTCTCTCTCTCTCTCTCTCTCTATATATATATATATATATATATATATATGTATGTATGTATGTATATGAAGGTTTCCTTCAGTCTTGACAGACTATGGATCCCCACTGTAAGAATGACTGCTCGTGAAATTGTTGTGGCAAGAGTTGGATCGACATTGTTGAATATCAGTGGCAAGTGGAGGTTCAGGACGACTGGAAACAATGCCAAGATAAACGGAAAGCGCATACAGCGCCTAGAATTCGCAAATGGTCACCTACCTGGTATTAGCAAAGCTCAACCATGCTTAACTTCGGTGATCTGACGAAAACCGGGGTGTCAACGTGATTATACAATATATATATATATATATATATATATATATATATATATATATATATATATTATGTAAATACAGTCATTTCTTGCTACGATGTCCAGACCGTTTCAATCATATTAGATATTATCAGGCAATAAAAATTAAGGTACAAAAACTGAAAAGATTAAACACGTTTTCAAATTTTTAGGAGAGAAGATTGCCATGAGTGGCGATGGGAAAAATTAAAGTTAATAACTTTAACTATAGCTATAACTATAACTATATATATATATATATATATATATATATATATATATATATATATATATATATATATATATATATATATATATATATACTAGAACGCCGCACGGCGTTGTCTGGTCGTAAGATACGCTTAAAAATGATGTTTAGATTCATAAATGTAACTTATTTATAATCATAGAGAACATATTCTATCGATTATTATATTGAACCTTCTATATAGTAGTGAGATCCAAATATTAAAAAATATATATACATTATCGCTAAAAAGAATCGTGACACTGCAAATTGAATTTTAATTGAATTGCAGTTTTTAAAAAATTATAAGTTCAGACTTTTTTTTTGGCGGCACTTGGTATATGACATTGGTACCATCAGATAGAGTCGAAACTAAAACACACAAATCGCCACCCTTATACCGTAACCTCTGAGCCACGCGAATCTTCAGTGCTGGGTGTCATGATTAACACCAGTCGAGAGATTTGAACTCGGCAACACGAGCCATCTCTGGCTCGATTAGCAAAGTTCGTATCTATTCGGCTAGCGTTAACCGCGTGAAATAACGTTGAATTTAAACATTTTAATTTTAAATGTTCTTTGCGTCAGTCAGACAGTGATCTAATCGTTATACGATGATCTATGCATAAGAGCTAAATTGGCTGACTTAATTAAACTGATAGTGTTCAACAAAAAAAAAAAACGAGTTTCTTACAGGGCTGACATAATTATTTTTTTACTATAATAATTAAATACCTACAGACACTAGTGTTTCATCCTTTCGGGAATCTTCAGCGCAGGGTGTCACGATTAACACCAGTCGAGAGATTCGAACACGGCAACACGAGTCATCTCTGGCTCGATTAGAAAAGACCGTATACATTCGGCTAGCATTAACCGCGTGAGATAACGTTGAATTTAAACATTTTCATTTTAATATATATATGTGTGTGTGTGTGTGTGTGTGTATGTGTGTGTGTAAAAATATTTATATATATTTATGTATATATGACTATAAATATATTTTATAAAGCCCCCCTCTTTGGGTTGAGCACTGTCGTAAATAATCTCACTCGCTACTTAATTTGGCTGAAAAATGCGAAGCTCGCGGTTTGTTTACAAACAAGCGTTTGAGCACTTTACAAGTGGCGGACGGATGTTTATTTAAATAGACATTCGGACAGATTAGTTGCGGGCACCGCTTCCGTGGTCAAGGGATAGAACTGCCGACTGTCATCACGACGGTTCTAGGTTCGATCCTCGGCTTGCGATAGGTGCTAGTCTAGCGGCATTGATGAGTTGTGATACAACGAAACAGGACTGTATGTCGATGACTACAAATATATTTTATATTTATATATACGTATGTACACACACACACACACACATATATATGCATGCATATACATGGCCAAATTGAATCTAAATATAATGTAATTGTTTAAACACCCTATACCTCATTTGATTTGTCTTTTATTCCTCTATAATTCTCCCTGTTCATATTTGACTTTTAATTGAAATATTCTAGTCTTCACGTAAATTAAAAAAAAATAACTTCAAGTTGAGGAGGCAAAAAGAAAGTCCGAAGCAATAAATTTGCTTAAAACCAGCTTAAATCATCACCCCTAAATCAGTTTAAAATCTCAACCAACAGGCAATAAAAACATCTCTAATCGCAGTTGTTGTTCCAGGTAATACAACGTAACATTTAGTCCATATGCCACGATTTTCTCTAAGTGATCGTCAGGATAACATTAATATCCTGGTTTATCCAATCGAGAAATTGGCCGCAGATTTAAATGTGATAAGAAAACGGTATGAATGACTGTGCAAAAGCACCAAAACACTGGCAGTATTCGTGATGCCCCTTAATATGGTCGTACTAGAGTTATTTCTAACAAGAAAGACAATGCTATCAAGATCCGCAGCCTAGGAAACAGATTTTGAACGGCTCCCCAAATCCAACAACAGTGCAATTTTGTTAAAAAGTGCTCTCTTTCTACTGTCAAGAACAGATTAAAGGCATTTAATTTGCGAAGATAATGTGAAAGACGCAATCCAATGATTTCTGTAAAGAACAGAAAGCGCCGTTTGGACTTCGTCAGATGCAATCAGGATCATGCTTCTTAATATTGGTCAAAGTGGTTTTTAGCGACGAAATCAAGTTCAATAGGCTAGGCAGTGATGGTATGCAGTACCTCCCTCTGAGGAAAGATGAAGAATTTAATGCTAAGTGCTCAGTTTTAACGTTACAATGTGGTGGAGGTTCAGTTTTGGTGTGGGACATTATTAGTACCAATGGTCCACGGCCTATAGTTTGCTTGTAAGGGCGACTTAATTCGATCAAGTAAATTAATGTATTGACTGAGCATTTTCTACTTTACTTTGGTCGAAATTTGGACTACAATCCCATCTCCATGCAGGATAATGCTCCCACACACACAGCTGACAATCTCAAGAGACTCCTGGAAGAGCATGATATTCCATGTTTGGTTGGCCTGCACAATCTCCAGACCTCAATCCTATCGAAAACGTATGGCATTACATCAAGCAACAGATATGCAATGATAAAATTTCAAATTTGGAAGAACTTTGGACAAAAATAAAAGAAAAGTGGGATTCCCTTTCCCGGGAGTATTGCTGCAGTTTAATTCAAGGAATTCCCAAGAGATTGTAGGCTGTCAAATTGCAGAAGGGCTATGCTACTAAATATTAACTAATTCATTGTGTTCCTGTTGTATTTTTGTTGCGTTAATGTCCTAAAATTACATTTAAATATCAATTTTCCATTGTGTGGATTTTCTTTAGGCCTCCTCAATTTGAAGTTATTTTTTTAAATTGACGTGAACACTAGGATATTTCAATTAAAAGTCAAATATGAACAGGCAAAATTATAGAAGAATAAAAGGCCAATCAAATAAAGTATAGTTTGTTTAAACAGTTACATTAAATTTAGCTTAAATTTGCAGTTTTTGAAAAAATTACAAGTGCGGGCTTTCTTGTTGCCGCCTCTCTCTCTCTCTCTCTCTCTCTCTCTCTATATATATATATATATATATATATATATATATATATATATATATGGGTGTGTGTGTGTGTGTGTGTGTGTGTGTGTGTGTGCGTCTATATATATGTATAAATTTACCCGGCATCCCTTTTTTAAAAAAGAATGGAATCGCCTTATCATCGAAGACAAGATTAAAGCAAGCACGACCGGACGGTCCACAGACTTTTATATTTATTCATATATATACTAGCAATTCACAAAGGTCAATTTTTTTTAACTATGACTCTTTAGTCTTTAGCAACCAAATTTTTGTTTAAAAGCCGATTTAAATTCTTTCTCTTTGTCTGAATACACGTTATGTAAATTTTTTAATCTTTTGACCAAAAATTGATGAGACCGTAGAAGTCAAATTTTTTGTAGAGACCGCAAAGGTCAAATTTTTTAAACTTTGACTCCAATTTTAACCTTTTAACATTCATTGTTTTAGGCTCAAATCAAATTTAAAAGTTTGATCCGGGTCCAAGTAACCTACATCTAAAAATTCAAAATAAGCGGAGAAGTTTGATAGAGTTTTCAAAGGTCAAATCGTTGGACTTTGACCCCTTGACAGTAAAATTTCTGGACGAAAACAGATTTAAAAGATTTTCACAAATCTCAATACCTTTTTGTTTCAAATCTCGAGTTTGTAGACTGAAAATGTATATAGTAGTTTGTGACACATATATTAATGTCTGCATAAACACACACACACACACACACACATACATACATACACACACACACACACACATATATATATATATATATATATATATATATATATATATATATAGTAATTTATAAAATATATATGGCGATTAAGCTACACTGAATATTTCGCGTTTCATCCACTCTAGGACTCTTCAGGCTTATGGGCATAAGCCTGGAGAGTCCTAGAGTGGATGAAAAGCCTGAAGAGTCCTAGAGTGTATGAAACGCGGAATATTCAGTGTAACTTAATCGCCATATATATTTTATAAATTACTAACTAGCTCTACCTACCTACGTATTGAGCACTTTTGAAGTAAATACTTAAAGTTTACGCATAAATCTATACTTTCGTATATTAATTTTATGTGAGTGAATTAAGTATATATATATATATATATATATATATATATATATATATATATATATATATATATACGCTTTAATAGTATCGTAAAGAGAGTCAACATTGCTGTGTCGTGTTTTATTAGTTGCGTGTTCTAAATGCCACAAATAGCATAATCCACAGGGTTAAGATCGAGGCTAAAACGCAGCCATAAACATAATTTTCAAAATTACCAAAGTTAGCTTCGAAGAAATCTTATACTTGTTCTAGTTTTGTGGGCTGAGAAGAGTATCCTATTTCCATGCATAATTACAATCTTGCGTTCTGCATTATGCATCTTTCTAATTCTTTTTTTTTGTGTCGTCTTTAAACCCTAGCCGTTTTCCTCCGTCTTCCCTTTTCACACAGAGTCGGTCAATATCATCCTTTTGGTGTAGTTCGTTTGTGCATAGTCATGAGTTTCCTGGTCTTCTGGTCGAGATGTCTCAGTTCTTCTTTGATTCAACCTATACACAGCCCAGAGTATCTTCTTAGTGACACTGCCTACGTGTTTATATTTTCAATTAGGTTTCTCCTATATAGTTGGATTTTGAAGAGTTTACTTGTTCTTCTAGAGAATTCTTTTCCAATTTTCTCTTTGATTTCTGTTGTTTTGATAGTGTCTACTTCCAGAACTCCCAGGCATTTGTAGCCTCGTGCCCTCTTCTCCATTTGATTGGGTTGTTCTATACATTCCGTTGCTTTCAGTGGTCCCTTTCGCATGATCAGTAATGTGATCTTTTCCACAATGAATTCCATTCGAATACCCTTCCTAAAAATTCTGATTATGTTTACTAACGTCTCTAGTATTTTCTTCGTTTTTGCAAACAGTTTCAGGTTATCCATATACATTAGGTCGTTCATTCTTTCATCTGTTTTAGTAAACTCGTTTTTATTGTTATTATTATTATTATTATTATTATTATTATTATTATTATTATTATTATTATTATTTTACTCACTCGGTGTACTCACACAAGTCATCAAAGATTTCTCTTTGAGAACAACTTGCGGTATTATCTGGAGTCTGAGTGACATTATTATTATTATTATTATTATTATGGTTGTTGTTGTTGTTATTATTATTATTGTTATTATTATTATCAAATTTAATAATTATTTGATTTATGTATATTATAAATTAGTCCTCGCGCGAAAGAGCAGGACACAAAATGTTTTAAATAATAATAATAATAGAATAACAATAACAAAGACTTTCGCTGGCGAGAACTACTATTGACTGTAACCAGTTATACAATCCTTTTGAAATTTTCATCTCTATTTTTCTCGTTATGTACTGAATATTTGTTAATGAAACCTATATGAAATATGTTCCTTATTAAATTTTAATTATTTCTATACTGAAAGAAGTTTTAAAAAATGTAATCTTAAAAAGTTATTTTAAAGTTTTTGTTTTAAAAAATTGAGATTTTCTCATTATTCAGACCGGTATTACAAAGAAGGAGTTGCAAAAATTCGTTGTGGTGTGAGGAGAAATACAAACTGAAACAGAGAGAATATTCAGACCTGTAATAATACAAGAGGGGTTGCAAAAATGAGTTGTGGTGTGAGGAGAAACACAAACGGGAATAGAGAGAAGGAGAGTTTTTAAATATAATCTTAAAATGATAAGATACAAGTTAGAAAAGCATTTCATCCAAGGCATGAAAATTGTTAAACAAAATATTTTTACTATATGCTTTAAAAATAGAGGTACAAGATTCAATTTGAAATTTATTTATCTTCAAAGTTCACTTTTATAAATGTTACAAAGTAAAGTATAAAAATTTAATTTAAATTGAATCAAAAATTACCTTGGATTTATTTATGTAATGTACATTTTGTTGCACTTGAAAAACATTACCTTTCATCTAGCAATTAATGATATAGATATAAAACTTTCAATGATTTTCTTTAAATTGCAATAGAATGTACATTACATAAAATAAATCCAAGGTAATTTTTTGATTCAATTTGAATTAAATTTTTATACCTTATTTTGTAAAATTTATAAAAGTGCGATTTGAAGATAAATAAATTTCAAATTGAATCTTGTACCTTTATTTTTAAAGCCTATGGTAAAAACATTTTGTTTAACAATTTTCATGTCTCGAATGAAATGCTTTTCTAACTTGTATACAATAGAACAACCCACCTATCGTTACAAGAGGTAAATTAAACTACAGTCATTCATACTCAAAATATACGGTTATAAGAATCAGCTGGATGCTTGATTATGTAAATCGAACGGCGATATTTCAAATTAAATAAAATTGCAGTAAATATTAACATTGATATTTTCATTAGCTTTGTAGAATTTTACACATATTTACTTTCTATAGTAAGTCACAACATTAAATACTAAAAATCTTAACCAAGATATTTTGTTCTGATTGTCTCTTATATATATATATATATATATATATATATATATATATATATATATATGTGTGTGTATATGTGTATATATATATATATATATATATATATAGGTTTAATGGTTAAAGTTAGATTCTGTAGATTAAAATATATATAAAAATATATTAAGTTAAGAATTTATTGTTTGAGACAAGGAATATAGGAGAAGAATTATATTTATTTCCTTAATCCATGGATTTTCAATAATGATTCATATCATCAGAGGAAATGAAATGCAATTAGCAAAATGTTCAACTATGAATAAACAAGTGTGTTGCTTTTCAGCACATATATTGAAAATGTTATTTAAAAATTATTTAAATGGTGTTTAAAAGTCATTAACAAATGTTATCATACAACCTGGGCAGTCCAATCTCAGAATGAGTTCAATAATTTCCGGGATATTACTGCCAGGTCGGATCATTCTGCAAGTATTACCTCACTCTAATATCTAATAGGACAATTTACTTGATTTCTAATCCGTGACTTATCATATATATATATATATATATATATATATATATATATATATATATATATATATATATATATATATATATATATATATATATCAACGGTGATAATTTTTTTCATCTAGAAAAAATCGTTAAAATAGAAGGTTTTTCTTGAACCATATAATTCTGCGAGTGATGGGTAACATATTTCAGAATAATTCACTTTATCGCAATCAGTGTTAAAATGTGGATTTTTAAATTGAATTTCGTTGAAGATGTGCCAACACATTCTTTACAAAGATAAGATTATTCGTTTTTTAAACTTTATCTCTATCAAATACATGACAATAAGCTTTTCCCTTCTTTCGTTTCGTATAAAACGAAAATCTCATTATGTTTCTACACAGTGTTAAAGATTTTTTTTAAAAGATGCATAAAATTAATTGATTAGAAAAATAAAACACATTCTATTTCACCCGTCCAATCTTTTTTTTAGTTGTTGTTTTAGATTCAAATCATGTTTTGTTGCATTTTTAATCGTCTTAATATTACTGAATATTAAAATGGTCTTCATTGGGTCCTTTATGATTTGAAATCTTTCATGAAAGTTTTGGTATGTTTTTCTCAATTCATTAACTTCGATACTTCCTCATAATAAGTGTTATCATACTTTTTCTAATCTTGTCTTTACAGGCAGTGTTTATCTACATTCTAACAAGTCTAGAAATTGTGCGATGAGTCCATTCAACAAATCACACTCCTTATTAACGTTTGCTTTTTTAATTACTCATATATGCACACATATTTCTGAAAAGGTTATGACACGATTATGACATCAATATATGAAAGGAGTAGAAAACAATTAACTTGATGCCTACTGAGAACAAACCACTTAAACTTGCTTGTAAATTTTGCCTCCCTATATGTTAATATTGAGAATTTTCTAGGGTGTGAGGTGAAATAACTATACCACTTCCAATTCTGAAAATCATCATATTAATTTGCTCGCTAGGTTAACTTGTTGGATTCAATCGTCCTAACGAGTGAAAAATCCTACTTATGAGGTATCGGTTTAGGTTCTCAGTGGTTGGATAACTACACCCCTTGTTTGAGACAAAGTGGGTAAATTTAATAGTCGGATTTCGCCGCGGTTTGCTTGATCTGTTTTAGTTAATAGACTTTCGTGTGTGTGGTTGTTAAATGGGAAGAGTACTCGCTTCGCATGCAACAGATTCGGGTTTCGAATTCCGGATTTAGAGGTCCTGGATATGACCTTAAACTATATCCGATGGTGAGGCCCCAGCTTGCGGGCTTTGGGGAGTGTGGAGTCACCCTTTAATTGCCATTACTCCCAGGTCCACTCTGACCCGAAGTGGTAGTACCTGTTAGGGTCCCAATTATTAGAAAATGACTTGAAATATATATATATATATATATATATATATATATATATATATATATATATATATTATTAAAAAAATGTTCTTCAAAATCACTGGACTCGGCATTAAATAACCTGGAAAGGGTTGATATGCCGTAAAACAAAAACAACCAACCAACAAACCTAATCCAGATGTCTTCAACTGATGAGCTCAAATGAGGGCGAAACTCGAGTCTTGGATTTTAGGTTTGTTAGTTCCCATGGTTTATGTAACCTGCGACATTGTTTCGCTGAGAAAATAAGTATTCAGTCATCCTGATGAATCGTAGACGATGAAACACCTGTCATTGGATAATTATATTAAAACAAACAATACATATGCCGCTCCCGATTTGGGAGTACTAAATTAGCAAAAGGGAACATTTTCCCAACTTGCATTTAGGTAAAAATGCACTTTCGTATAATTAATTGAATTTATTCAAAAAGTATCGCAAACAAAAACAAATAAATAACATATATATATATTTATATATATATCTATCTCTCTATATATATGTATGTATGTAAGCATGTATGTATTGTGTGAGTGTATGTATATATTTTTTCATCCACGTACAGTACTGTTTCGTTGTATCACAACTCATCAGTGCAGCTAGACATACACTTTTCCCTAGCCGAGGATCGAACCTACAACCGTCGCATTGACAATCGGCAGCTCTCACTAAAAGGCTACGAATCAGTGCCCTAAATATTTTTCCTTGAGTATGTATCGAATCGACACCCACCCGTCGCAAGAGTGCTCTAACCATCAGTTTGTTTACAAACAAGTTAATAGTGGGATTGGCTTAATAACTTAAATACGCGTCGGGTGAAAATATATTTACAAAGTGCTCAACCCAAAGGGCTTTTATTGTCATCCACATAGTGACTCATGTGATATATATATATATATATATATATATATATATATATATATATATATATATATATATATATATATCACATGAGTCAATATTCCTGTCATAAAATATAGATGGTGCTAATAAAAAGTATTAATCATTGAATGGTACTGGTCAAAATTTCTATCCAATCGAATTAGTAATTTACAAAGTACAGTTGTTTAAATGAAGTTATTGTTGCAAAATTTCTAGAACAATTGGAAATCTAAATATAGTGATTAGATAAAGCATTGGTCTCTCATGGGAAATCACGTTTCAATAAGATCAATATATTATTATTAAAAAGTATTTTTCGTACATAGAATTATTGGTATAAGTGATAAAAGAATCGTCAAAAACGGCTGCAATTAAAGTAAAAGAATCGTCGCTTTCAGCAGGACAAACTACTATGTAACAAGTTCACCTCAATGACTAAAACTATTAACACTATTTTCCAGATCTGTCCCTCAGCGACAACTGCCTATTCAATGTAGCTATCAAATGAATGCCCACGGGAAAGTTATTTGGATTCAACAGAGAAGTGATATCGGAAACCCATTCGTAGTTTGAAGTCAACGACAAATCTTCCTAAAAAAGGCCTCGAATTGCTAGAGAGGCGTTAAAATCAGTGTGTCATCATAGAAAAAAAAGACTAAACTGATCAATATAGTAGAATAGTCCTTAAATGACAGCTAATGCGTTGTGTAACGACGAAACACATCATAATAATTGTGGATAATTGTAAAAAAAAAAAAAAAAATGAATGAACGCAGCGTTCAACGTCTACAGGGAATCAATTTAGTAGCAATAATCTCATATTAGCATTTAGGTAGAGTGTCCTTCATTCAAATGTATCACTGGTATAATAAACAAATACATGCTATCGATGAAATCCAATTTATTAGCGGTGGGGATTTGGGCGGTAGTAGCAATTCAGGCGTTAAACTATGGGGTCCTGGTTTCTAAATGACTCTAGGATCAGTCCTGTTGCCAAGTCGTGTTACCTGAGTATATATATATATATATATATATATATATATATATATATATATATATATATATATATATATATATATGTTGGTTGTTCAAAAAGACATTGAAATCTTGATAATTTTTATTCATTAATGGTCATTTTTTTTCTCTATTTCAGATATTTTGCAGATAATGCTTTTGAAATTAATCATGGATAAATATAGTACTGAACAACGTACGCAAGTTGTGACATTGTTTTTCCAAAATCAGGGGTCAATTGTTTGGACTCAAAGAGTTTATTGACGTTCCCCAGACTTGATTAGCCCCGACTTTTTCTTGTGGGGATGTCTTAAATGAAGGGTGTATTCTAGCAAACTCCAACCCCTACAAAAATTGAAGGAAAACATCAGAAACGAAATAAGGGAGTTAAATCGCAAAGATATTCTGCAATTTGTCATGAATACTGATTTGGAAAAAGCACAAATATGTGAAAGCTGAAAATAGGCAACATTTAAAAGACATTTCATAAATAAAAATTGTTTGAATTTTTCTTTTGTTTTTTTTTTATTTACTATTTTCTTTGTCCGATTGTATTGAAATGACAGAAAGTTATCATGAAAAATATATAATAATATATGAATTAATTAATTATATATATATATATATATATATATATATATATATATATATATATATGTGAACTAAATATATATGTATATGAATTTATATGACAAAAAATATTTTAAAAGTACTTGGTACCTATGTAGAACATATATGTGTGAAATATTTAAACATCAGAAAAAACTCTACATAGGTTAATTTACGTTACGACAATGTAAATCGTCTCGTCAGGAGCTCAACAAAAAAGACTTAAAATGATTAAATTAAAGGATGATATAATTTATAAAAGTAAAAATTAAACATAAGTGAATAAAAAAGTCGCATAGAATAAATTAAAATCAAATTAGAATAAGGATTAAAAAGACGATTTATAGGAAATGATAAATAAATAAAAGTAAAAATAAAAAGATTATTTTAAAAAATTACCTTCGGCAAACTTGCATTAATTAAAACCTGATTTCTCCACTCGTAATTTTATATAGATAGAATTGAAACGGGAATGCTATTATGGTGCCGGTAAGATAAGTTTCATAAATGATGGGACATAAAGAATTCCCACCAATTTTACAAGTAACAAATTATATCAGAAAAATTACAATGACAATAGATTGAGAGAGTTGTTCGGACAAATCCTATTTATTTATTTTTCATTTTCTTCCTTTTAAAATTGTAACGTTGGGTATAGGGCAGCCAAACCAACTGCCAACATTGACCTGCTTTTTATTGAAACCAGACCGGAGCTCCTTTTAGTATCCTCGTTCTTCCCTTAAGTGCAAATGTCTGGATCTCTTTTGCAGTTGGTTCACCAGGAATATTAGTTAGGTAGGACTTAAGGTTCTTCTTCATAAGCCCTGTGGCACCTATAATAACTGGTATGATTGATATCTCCCTACGATTCCAGTTTCTTTTCATATCATACATGAGACCATGATATTTAGTCTGTTTCTCTCTTTCAGCTCTGTTCAGATCTCCATCATTAGGGACACTCACTTCAATCAAGGTTGCAACTCTTTCTGACTTATTCCATATAACTATGTCAGGTTTCATAGCAGCATTTTCAAGGTAGGTGGCTGTAGGGATTACATGGTTGTAATGTATGGTGTATAAGTCATTTCCAACTGTTCTTTCAGGTTGATGTTCCCAATATTTATTGCTACACTGGATGTTTAATTTTTTAGATGGTCCAGTGGAGGTACTTACATATTCCATCAGAATGAGTGCGAAAATGATAACGTAATTAGAAATTATACATGGTTTATCGATAATTCCTGACTTATGAAAGCACCAAAGCCATTCGAAGAAAAGGGTTAAAATTGAACGATGACCGCCATCACTAAATTATTGGAAAATAGGCGAACGGTTACAAGATTATTTCAGAAGAACTGATTGTCCAAGAGAACGGTTTAACAACTATTTGTTTACATTATACGTGAAGACGGCGATGCCGTTGTCAGGGGAAAACCAAATTCGTCGTATCTTGTTCCGCCGATGAAATGTTCTAGAAAAACAAGCTTCGTTCATGGAATTCCGTTTGGTCTTGGGTACTGAAACGAGAAAGTGAAATTCTTTGCTGTGGTTGTAGCTAGATAAGTTCTTGCTTAACAGGAGGGCCCATATATAGGATCTCAGGCGAGCACTTACCAGGAACATTACGATATTATAGATAGATACTAACAATTCCGTGTAAAAGGGATAATATATAACTAGATTGAGAAGTGTTTTACACTTTTGCAGAGTGCTGCGAATGGTACCTTAGCAGGCATGAGAGGAGTACTCCATGTTAGGTCATATCTAAATCTAATATATTGGATTTAGTCGGAAGTGAGGTATTTTCTGGAGTTGTAAAATGATCAACTTATTTTTCTCCGTGACTTTGGTAACGGATTTATTGTAGGTCTTTGATTTCAGGTCTACGGTGAACGCCAGTCTTAAGAGTTTATAATGGCTAAGAAGGCCTAAGTATATAGTGTCCATGATTTTAAAAAGGACAGCATAACTTTTTATTGCTTCGCATCATACCCACAAATTTCATCATTAAACTAGAAAATACCCGTCCCAGGATAAGCACAATTATTTTTTCCAAAATAATAATAAAATAAAAACAGTTTACATCAAAATTAAAATCAAGATATACTGTTATATATTCGGGGGAGTCATAAAGGAGATTTTGTCAAGGAGATTCGTGTACGTGATCGTCTAGTTTCTAATGGTTTTATTTTTGATGTCTTCGTGGGTGTGTGTTTGTGTACATGTATTTTTTTAACATACCTTTATTCATGTGTCGTCGGTTGTTCCTCTGGTTTTCATTGTCTCTTGGAGGGGAGCTGGCCTGTTGGATGAAGAATTCACTCCAAGACGATGAAATGGTTTTATAGTTTTTATTCACCTTCCAAAGGTCGACACAGAATGGAGGTGAACCTTGCTTGTTTGATGATACACGTCAGCGTCCTCCCCAGCCCAGGGGGGGGACAGCTGAAAAGCCGTCTGTCTTATTCAACACCCGAAAACCCAACTGCCAAGAAAGAATCAGCTAACCTCATCACATGATACCACGTCATCTGGTCAGCTGACCCTTCTTTTGCAAACGTGTCCACTGTCCACGTTATTCACCTCTCTCTCTCTCTCTCTCTCTCCCTCTCCCTCTCTCTTTCTCTATTCTCTAATAGAGACACACAGAGAGAAAATAGAAAGAGTAAGAAAGCCAGAGAGGGGGGAGAGATGCTCTTTAACATTCCTCCACCCCTTTTTTATCAAAATGTATGGCAAGCCATACATTTTTAATAACTAACTAACTAAAAAAAATAATTATGTCCGAAGTACATCTTTATTTTTTCACTTTCCGGACTCACCCCTTTTCCAAGAAAGATCAGGCACCAGTACTCTTCTACAACACTATCAACCCTTCTGCTGCTTCTCAAAAGTCCCTCCTAGACATTAACTTGCTTCCAAGTTAGACAAAGATACAGCTTTGCAGATATACATCTTGTCTAGGCGGTCGCATTGTTGGATATTTTCCACTGACTCTGCTCTTTATTTGGACCACTTGGCCAAACAAATGGAGACTCCATTTTCGATCACTTTTTCGAAATGGGGCCAGCATATCGCAATTACGACCAGAACGTCGGATGCTCCATGTTGGTGGTAGCTTTATCGCATGGGGACTCGAACCCCAGACCCTCAGATTAAAAGTCTGATGCTCTACCGACCCAACCATCCCACTCGCGTTCTCGACTTTCAGCATAGGCCTAAGTCCCAGTTTTTTTTTCCTTTACTGTAATGCCCTGACGTCTTTCTCTGAGTGGTCCTATTACTGGAGCTTTGTTCTATTCAATCTACTACTTCGGGACTTCACAAAGCTCTTCTACTAACTCCCTTGGTTGGTCTAAGTCAAGATACGCCTTCACACTGATTCACTCGGAGCCTGTTTGAGTTCCTGGAACCCGACAAGATACGGAATCATCACTCCCTAACTAATGCGCCATCGATTTCTAACTAAGTAGTTTTCCCTTTGTGATTTTTCCGCATTCCCAGCAAGTCCCAAGATTCCAACCCAGATATCCCTCACACATTCCTCTAAAAAAAAAAAATAAAAAAATAATAAGGCTCTATCTTGTCCCTTACGTAATCTGCATCTTTCCCTTTCTTCTATCTCCCCGTGATTAGGCTTGGTACCGACTGTCCAGTCGCTCCGTACCCTGAGGAATTATCGCGACCTCGCACGCCAGACTTTTGTTGGACAAGACTTATTGCCGTTGCTTGGGCCTACGTGGCATCTTCCAACTCACTGGAACCACTAGTATTGTTTTAACAGGGTTCTCATTACTCTAAAATAGTATTTCCCCTGCCAAATTTTCTAATTTGTGACAATACCGTGGCTTATAAAAAAAAATAAAACAACAGAAAAAACTGCTTTCTACAGCCTAATCGCCTTGTAATTCTCATGAAAAAAAATGCAACTACGCGCTAAACGTCCCTAAAATATAACTAAACCAACCAAATCTATTCCAAAATAATTTAATTTAATAATACCAATTAAATTCACCCAGCATGGTTTTTTTTTAATTTTGGTACCTTTAATTCACAATATGGTAACATTTTATTTTCCTAAGTACTTGCATACATATTTCATTCATCTTCTCTTGAGCGATTCGTAACATAATGGCCACGTCAGCCATTGCACCCCCTCTGCCCCTTACGCCATGTCAGAGGGCATTTTTTTTGCTCCCTGAAGTTGATTACAACTAGATCCGCTCACGCTGGACAGAATACATTCCGTTCACTGCTATGTCAGAAAAAACTTTCTTTTTTTTTTCCAAAGTCGGTAAGCGCAACCTGCCTTGAAGACACATAGCTTCACGGAAAACATCGGATTTCCACACATGAAGTACTCAAACTTGCTCCATGTTGATTCTACTCGAAATCAACAGAAATCACGATAAAAAAAATAAAATTCGAATCATTTCCCGAGAATAATGAAATTAATAACTACCCATGTAATTCAACACCTCTCCAAAATTCTAACATGCTTGCCACAGAAATTAAATTCCATTCACGCCCCACTTTTTTCTTTCATTTCTTCATATAGTTTATTTAACCCTATATTTATCCTTTTTTTTTTTTTTTTTTTTTTTTTTACCTTACTTATGTGGTCAAAACGTCACTCATGTCGAATAGAACATTTATTCTACTTTTCGAAAATTGAAATTAATACCGACTGAACCTTTGACTCTTCCGAAACTTTTTTTTTTTTTAAATCATTTATTACACTGTTTAAATCTTATTTCTTTCTCCCTATTTTATTATTACTATTTAATTAATTAAAAACACATTTTTTCTTTTATTAATCCTTCTTTCCATAGACCCCACAAGCAAGATTCCACCTCCCCATTCTGCGAAAAAAAAATACATGTCACAGAGTAAGAAAATCCTGCACAATACCATTTTAGAACACATCAATTACATAAAGAAAATAAATGAAAAAAAATACAAAAATATCCTATAAGCATTCAGAAAGTCCCATCTTAGCAATAAATAAAATCCAAACAACAAAATTTTGTCCACGTCAGCAAAAAAAAATTCCTACGAAAAAAATCGCACAATCAGCGAAAAAGAAAAAAAAATCATTTTACAGGACATGATCATTGTCTTTTCACTAAAAGCACATGAAGTTTCGCAGTCCAAAATTGCAACAAAAATTATTATTAACAACAAACCTTTCGTGATTGACATGTTTTTTTTTTTTTTAGTAAGGTGACAGGCTCATTTCTGACACACACGTTGTAGCTAACAAGTCATATGTTCTATTTTCTTTTTCTTTTTCTTTCTTTCTGTCCTTCTGTTTTACACTTGCTGTTTAATTCAAAATTAACAATATTTTATCAGTTTGTCTTTCGTTATAGCTGTTTTTTTTCCAAGTTATTCTACTGTTTTTCTCACAGAATTTTTTTTTCTTTTCTTTTTTTTTTCTCTTTACTATTATTTTTCCTTATTACTTAGTGTTTTAACGGACCATCGTTGTGTGTGTGTTGATTTGTATTTCTTCTTTTTTTCTAATAATGTTCTTTCTCTTTTTTTTTTCTTCCAGACATTTTATTGTGTTGTATAGTTTTTTTTTTTTTTTTTTTTTTTTTTTTCTTGTCTTAAAATCTCCTTTCCCTTTTAAGGACCTGTTTCCACGTCGTATTTCTTGAACACAGGTTCGACTTCACATCGATGATGTGAACTTAGTCACGAGCACCAAAACGAATATGTTATATATTCGGGGGAGTCATAAAGGAGATTTTGTCAAGGAGATTCGTGTACGTGATCGTCTAGTTTCTAATGGTTTTATTTTTGATGTCTTCGTGGGTGTGTGTTTGTGTACATGTATTTTTTTAACATACCTTTATTCATGTGTCGTCGGTTGTTCCTCTGGTTTTCATTGTCTCTTGGAGGGGAGCTGGCCTGTTGGATGAAGAATTCACTCCAAGACGATGAAATGGTTTTATAGTTTTTATTCACCTTCCAAAGGTCGACACAGAATGGAGGTGAACCTTGCTTGTTTGATGATACACGTCAGCGTCCTCCCCAGCCCAGGGGGGGGACAGCTGAAAAGCCGTCTGTCTTATTCAACACCCGAAAACCCAACTGCCAAGAAAGAATCAGCTAACCTCATCACATGATACCACGTCATCTGGTCAGCTGACCCTTCTTTTGCAAACGTGTCCACTGTCCACGTTATTCACCTCTCTCTCTCTCTCTCTCTCTCTCTCTCTCTCTCCCTCTCCCTCTCTCTTTCTCTATTCTCTAATAGAGACACACAGAGAGAAAATAGAAAGAGTAAGAAAGCCAGAGAGGGGGGAGAGATGCTCTTTAACAATACTGCTACTAATTCTTATAACTACTTACATAATTTTGATTCTGGAAAAATACCCAAATCCTTTAAAATACGCCAAAGAAAGTGAAATTTAGAGACTAATACGTTTCTTAATTTTGGAGATGAGGATTGGTTATACATATTATTTGAGTGTCATTTTCACAACATTTCGGTCGATGTAACCTCCGACCTTATTGTCGACTTCAGGAATGTTTCTCTCGAACTCGGGAACGGGACCCTTTATTTACTACACATGGGTATAGTATTCAATAGTCGGATTTCGCCGCGGTTTGCTTGATCTGTTTTAGTTAATAGATTTCCTTGTGACTTCCTTCCCCACTGAGTTTTAAACCTTCATCCTTCAGGAGACTATCAGCTTCACAATTGATTTTTCCAAATACTCTAACCACTGCGTCACGGGATCTTGCGGACAATTCAAGTACGAATTTTGGAAGCCTTAAACCTATTTTATTTCCTTTGTAATTATCACTATTTATTATTAATTATTATTACTATATATTACTATAAATTAGATTATTGCAAAAACAATACCGTTTTCTCACATATGTGACTTTTATATATGATTTCTGAATTAATTCATTGATATATATAGCCATGTTATATATTATTCTGAAGCGCGTTTGTTTTTTGTTTGCTCTATCAAATCGTGTTATTCGTTACTGTTCTCTATCTCTTCATCCATTTTTACAGGCTTTTCAACAAAATTCAAATCCGTACGATTTTCTTGTTCCAGGTCAACTAGGCCGAAAAACTGCCGAAACAGCTCATGATATCAATGATGTGTTTTGCCCAGGAACCACTAACGAACGTGTGGCACAACGGTGGTTCAAGAAATTTCGCAATCGTGACTAGAGCCTCAAAACTTAAAGACGGTCTCGGTCGACCGATTGCGGATGATAACGAACATTTGAATACCTTAATTGAAGCCGATCATCGCAAAACAACAGGAGAAGCTGCTGTTGAACTCAAGATCGACCACTTAACAGTCCTTCGCCATTTAAAGCAAATAGGGAAAATCAAAAATGGATAAATGGGTGTCACATGAATTAACGATAATAAAAAAAAAACGTCGTTTTGAGGTCTTCTACGCTCCTTCTGCACAACAAAAAATGATTCATTTCTCAAACGGATTGTGACGTGTGATGAGAAGTGGATCCTTTTCGACATTCGGCACAGTAGTTGGATGAGAAGCTCCACAACAGTTTCCGAATCCGAAATGGCACAAAAAAGGTTATGCTGACTGTTTGGTTGTCTGCGGCCGGTCTCATTCATCGCAGCTTCTTGAATTCCGGCGAAACAATTCCGGCGGTAAAGTACTGCCGACAAATTGGCGAAATGCACCAGAAGCTCCAAAGTATGTGCCCAAGATTGATGAATATGAAGAGACCAATTCTTCTCCATGACAACACTCGCGCGCATGTTGCTCAATTGACCCTACGAAAGATGAACACATTGGACTACGAGACACTGCCTCATCCGCCATATTTAGTGGACCTCTCGCCCACCGATTATCACTTTTTCAAGTATCTAGACAACTTCCCGCGCGAAAAATGCTTCAAAAGCCGAGATGATGCCGAATCGGCCTTCAATGACTTAATCGCTTCTAGAACTCCGGATTTCTATGCTAATGGGGCAAATAAACTTGTTTTCTTTGGCAAAAATGTGTCGATTCTAATCGTTTGATAAAGAAAGTTCATGATGAAAGGAGTTATGATCTTTTGAAGTTAAACGTCAAAAATCGACATTATTTTATTATTTTTGCATCAACTTTGTATATATATATATATATATATATATATATATATATATATATATATATATATATAGAGAGAGAGAGAGAGAGAGAGAGAGAGAGAGAGAGAGTAAGTTATAATAATATATCTGGCAATTAAGCTAGACAGAATATTCCGCGTTTCATCCACATTAGGATTTGTCAGGCAATATATATATATATATATATATATATATATATATATATATTGTTTATTTGTTACTGTATATATTATCTAATTATCTAATATTTATTATTAAATTCAATACTAGGTCAACTAAGTAATTGATTGTCGCCCAGCATACGTGCTGCTTTCTTGAGTCGTATTTCTCTCCGAAATTCTTCTCTGTCTATAAGTTTTACTTCGTCTCACAATGGAAGATGGACGCTACCTCGTAAATTAAATAAAAGGTTCCGTTCAAATTGCATCCAAATTCAAGAGTTCGATAGAAACATTCCCGAGTTCACTAAGATACGCCTGAAAAAGGTCGAAGGTTACATCGACGAAAACGTAGTGAAAATGACACTCAAGATGTGAACAGTACTCCGAAGAATCCAAATAATACGATTAGAAACTAATGTCTAACACCTATTGTCAAAATTTCAAAAAAATTAAACTTATTTGAATTCTTATCAATGACTTCCATTCCCTTCTTGTTTTACTTTGTATGGACCTTATGTAATCTAAAGATATGCTCATCCTGAATTATAATGACTGCTTAATTAGTCTTGAGTCTTAGAAATATGTAAACATGTGCACACGCTTTATATAAATAAAAATTAAAAGGAAAAAAATATAAGGATCTTGTTTACAAACCATAATAGTATATCAAATTGCCTTCTGATGTACTCAGATGCATGCTAGAAACGGAAATGATGTCATATGATTTAGAAAGGAGGTGTGAGTGTGAGGAAGAGGCGACGTCAGTTCACTTAGTAAACACAAATATGAGCTTGTGGTTTAAGAGATATCCAGATAAGATATGATAAAACAACAATCACCAACCCCTCTGTGACCTCTTCCGCGACTATACTTGATATTACTAAGGGCGGCCTTAAGACGAATAGACTGCTTCTTGTCTGTAATCATTGCGGAGCCTCGGTCCTTATTTGGGGTGCGGGTGGAGGTGTGAATGAACTTTGCAGGCGTCGATTCTTCGACTAGCAAGTTATAAATGTTAATTGATTGTACAAATTTTAATTGATTATACATATATATTTCTGTAAAAGTCTGAGGAAGCTACAGACGGCAAAAAAAAACGGCTGGGTAGCTGAAACAATAATGTAACTTAACAGAAAAATACGTTAATAAAAAAATAAAACGCATATTTGCTCTACAACACTTTCTTCAGGTTTTTATTATCATTTCTACTATATATATATATATATATATATGTATATATATATATAAAAACCTAAATTGCATGCTGTATCCACGTGTATTAATTTTGATATATTTAAATATGTATGAATAAACAATCAATACGAAAAATATATAAATGTTTATAGCTTTTCTGTTTTTATTTCCTATGTTGTGTACGTATAGGAATACAAAAAGTCTTTTGAAAAAAACAAGAATGTTTCTTTCAAAAGCACATAATTTTCGACCGATCCTTCGATCTTCCTCAAATATATATATATATATATGTGTGTGTGTGTGTGTGTGTGTGTGTGTGTGTGTGTGTGTGTGTGTGTGTGTGTGTGTGTGTGTGTGTGTGTGTGTGTGTGTTGTATTTGGGAGTCCGCTAGAAAATCGATAATCGAAAGAATCCGATTGCATAATGAACAGTCCGATTTTACAAAAACATCAAATATCAAATGTGTATTTCAAACTTCAGCCCGGTGCACCGCGATGTATCCTCGACTACAGCAGGCAATTAATCTATCCCCGACTACAGCAGGCAATTAATTAATTTGATTGAAAAATGGATGAGTTCACGAATTTCGATGACAATAAATGTATTCGTAGTGTGAAACATTCGTTGATCTTTATTCAATCAAGGGCAACGTCGGGTCTCCCTGCTAGTATATATATATATATATATATATATATATATATAATGAGACAATTTGAATCCTTCATTTTTCGACTTGTTTTATATGTTAAATAATAAACTTTTAAAATCATAAATTTCACTTATTTCTTAGAGGAAATGCAACCAAATGATTCTATCATTGCTTCCTTTGTGTTAGAGTATTTCGGAGTACTTAATAACCTTCTCCTGAACGAGACAGTTTCATTTCCCCAAAGGCACAAACTAAGACTTTTTTTTACAAGTGATTACATACGAAGAGTGGCGGAAGAACGCTATTGCCTTATGCAATTTTGTTTTTCTGGCAAGCAGAAGCGTATTACAGGATATTAGAAGATTAGAAATTCGCAATCGGGTTTTCATCTAAGTTCATGAAATCATAAACCAAATATAGAAATTGTGTGGAAAAACACAATGTAATAACGAGAGAAAGAGAGCGAGAGAGTGAGGAGGAGGAGAAGCAAAAAGAGAAAAATAACGAGAGAAATAATGAGTTAGAGTGATAACTGGCGAAAAGTGAAATAAAGGATAAAAAAACTTAAACTGTGAGATAGTTTGAGAGAGAATGACTGAAAAAGAAGTAACGAAAAAAAATTGTGAGAACGAAAGCGATAGAATAAGATAGGACAAAATAGATATACTCACACATATATTATTATTATTATTATTATTATTATTAATATTATTATTATTATTATTATTATTTTTAATTATTATTATTAATGTTATTATCATTATTATTATTAATATTATTATCATTATTATTAATATTATTATTAATATTATCATTATTAATATTATTATTATTATTAATATTATTATTATCATTATTATTAATATTATTATCATAATTATTATTATTAATATTATTAATATCATTATTATTAATGTTATTATTAATATTATTATTATTAACATTATTAATATCATTATTCTTAATATTATTATTATTAATATTATTAATATTATTTTTATTGTTATTAATAATATTGTTATTATCATTATTATTAATATTATTATTAATAATATTATTATTATTATTATTATTATTATTATTATTATGATTATTATTATTATTATGATTATTATTATTATTATTATTATTATGATTATTATTATTATTATTATTATTATTATTATTATTTATGTAAATTACAGTGATATCTTGCTACGATGTTCAGACCGTTTTAATCATATTTGATTTCCTCAGGAGAGAAAATATGCCCTGACTGGCGTAAAGAACTCTATCTTTGCTTCATGCCAGTCATGTCATATTGTCTTTTAATTTTTCTTGCCTGATGAAAGAATAATAAAAAGAATATAATTTGCTCTCTTTAATTGACCACTATCAAATTTCAAATGATCCGAAATAACAGCAAGACCTGATTCCAATCCATTAAATATATTATTTCTTTATATTATTCTTTTTTATATTCATATCATATACATATCAATGATAAATACATCTCATATGATATATCTCTCCTCTTTGGTGTTCAGGTATAAAGTAAATATCACAGTGTATAAGGATTATTTGATACTGAAAATATTCATAATCGTACCTTATTTCCAAAGAAGGAACATGCGATTTTGACGAAAGTTAACACCTTACTTATGGCAAGTGTATTTGAAAAGTTGTATTTCTACTCAAGATGAAAGGCCTGACAAATAAAATCAACAGTATGCCCCTTGATATGACAAAAGAACGTTCAAAATGAATGTTTTTGCTTAGAGCTGAACTGGAGCATAATACTTGAATTTTGCCTTTTTAACTGAAGCCATTTTTATTGTATTTAAGTCATTTTAATTTTAATTGCATTTTAACTCTAGCCATTTTCATTTAATTTAAGTCATTTTAATTTTAATTGCTTTTTAATTCAAGCAATTTTAATTTAATTTAAGTCATTTTAATTTTGTTTGCTTTTTAATTCAAGCCATTTTCATTTAATTTAAGTCATTTTAATTTTAACTGCTTTTTAACTCAAGCCATTTTAATTTAATTTAAATCATTTTAATATTAATTGCTTTGCAATTCAAGCAATTTTAATTTAATTGAAGTCATTTTAATTTTAACTTCTTTTTAACTCAAGTAATTTTAATTTAATTTAAGTCATTTTTATGTTAATTCCTTTTTAATTCAAGCAATTTTAATTTAATTTAAGTAATTTTTATGTTAATTCCTTTTTAATTCAAGCAATTTTAATTTAATTTAAGTCATTTTAGTTTTAATTTATTTTTAACTCAATTTTAATTTAATTTAAGTCATTTTAGTTTTACTTGCTTTTTAATTCAAGCAATTTTAATTTAATTTTATTCATTTTGATTTTAATTGCTTTTAAATTCAAGCCACTTTAATTTAATTTAAGTCATTTTAATTGCTCGTTAATTCAATCTATTTCAATTTAATTTAAGTCATTTTAATATTAATTGCTTTTTAATTCAAGCCATTTTGATTTTATTGGTCATTTTAATTTTAATTCCTTTTTAATTCAAGCAATTTTAATTTAATTTAAGTCATTTTAATTTTAATTGTTTTTTCATTCCATCTATTTTTATTTATTTGAGCCATTTTAATATTAATTGCTTTTTAATTCAAGCCATTTTAATTTAACTAAATTTTTAATTTTAATTTTAATTAATTTTAATTTTTAATTTTAATTAATTTTAATTAATTTTAATTTTAATTAAAATTTTAATTTTAATTTTAATTGCTTTTTAACTCAATCCATTTTAATTTAATTTAAGTCATTTTAAAATTGATTGCTTTTTAATTCAAGCCATTTTGATTTTATTTAAGTCATTTTAATTTTAATTCCTTTTTAACTCAAGCCATTTTAATTTAATTTAAGTCATTTTAATTTTAATTGCTTTTTAATTCAAGCCATTACGTATAAAATATTTTTATAAAATTAACAGTACATTATCCACAGGGCAATGTATACTACAATGTGTTGTGGACTAAGTCATCGTGAAAGGACTGTAAATATTCCTCCCCGTGCATTGCGACGGATCCCCAACTACGGCAGGCAATCAATCGATTTGATTGAAAAGTGGCGATTTCATGGATTTCGATGGCAATAAAAATAGGAGTGTGAAACATTCGTTGATCATCATTCAATCCAGGGCAACATCAGGTTGCTAATATACTTATAACTAAGGGAAAAATTAATAACTAAATTTGATGGTGAAATTTATATTAAAAATAGAGTTAATTTTAATCCAGCAACGTAAGTTTATTGTTTATTAAACTTCCGAGTTTTGTCACAGCCAGGGCTCGTCTGTGTTGTTTGTTCGAGATGATGACATCATTCTTTCTGAATAAATAAATTCATGATTCTGAATCATTAAATTCATGACGTCATAAATAATTTTACTCGTTTTAGTGGATGGCGGCTTCTCTTTGTGCGATTATAAAGAATTTGTCTTATGCCTTCTAAGTCTGTTAAAGTGGATGACGCCATTTCGCCGTCATCACATTGTGCACGGAAACAAACAAACGTATGAGCTAACAAAACCCAAAGAAATATATTTTAGGAAATTTTATGACTTAATTACTTATTTATTCACTATGGAACAAAAAAAAAATAAAAACCACATAATTCTGCAACTTTTTTTCATGTTCTTTGGATATTATTGATTTTAGCTGTTTTCATTTTTATTTCCGTTGTTTTACATGTTGACACAGCGCTTTGTTATTCTGTAAAATTAAATATTTTAAATATTTTTTTCTATTTTATATACTGCAATATTTATTTTATGATTTATTAATAACGTTTATTTAAATACTCGTAGAACCAGTAGACATGAAAATTGAAAGGAAAATAATTCAAGGGCAACGTCGGCTCGGGGTAGATATTTATATTATAACCAAAGGCAAATGTTCAAACTTGCTGTGAATCTTGCTTAATGGCACCATTAACGTTGACATCTACGTGATCACAACTTTGAACATTCTCTGTTACCCAGACAGAATTAAAAATCGACTCCGATGTCTTATAGAGCGTGATCTTTTCGGTTTCGTAAGACTATTTTCACAAATAAGACGTATATAGGCTTTCTATACTCTATCATTATTTTCATATAAGCTGCCTGACTGAATTCCAGTATCTTGTTCTTTTGTAAGACATTCACAGCAAGTACTCGCTTTTATTTTACCACAACAGAAAGAGTGTTTTATTTTCTTCGTCTGTGTGCCTAGCCTCAGGGGGAATTTCCACGGGCAGAATTCCTTAGGATATATCATCTGGGTTTTGCTTCCATGTCAAGGATAACATAGTTCTCTTCAAATCATATGTCAACAAGCACTCACCGTTTATCGACCAATGAGTACTCAAACTTTTTTTTCAGCGCTTTGATTGATTTCGACTGACAATCTTTCCATCGTTTGAACACTTATCCATGAGATTCAAGTGAATTAAGTTCATCGGTGTACATTTTGGGGACGTACTTGTGAATCAATGATAGGGATAGAACCCTACCAGAAAGGCGTTGGAGTTTAACAGACATTTCAGGGCCCATGTTAGAATTTTTTGCGCACCCTGTCCAAGACAGGGAGAGATGGGGAGAGATTTATGATTGGTGAACCACCTTAGATATGGAACCAATACCCTATGCAATAGCCAATTGTGGCTTTATAGAGGTATACGATACTGGCGGGTAAATTTGTTCGTCCCGTAGAAGTAGTAGCACACGTTGCAACATCTTTGTAATTATTGAAGCCGTTGTTTCTTTAAAATGGAAATGATTTGATCAATTCCGGCTGACAATCGTTCAATCGCAATAACCCTAATCAGCGAGTGGCCTTTCGTCTTGACAAGTTGAATAAAAATAGAATAAAAGAACAAAAAGTAGCAAAATACTCCACATTACGTCAAACGATAGCACAGTCTGCTTATTCCTGTTTTGTTCAGAGCTCACGTATCAGACAACACGCCATGTTTTTTTTTCTTTCTAGCAAACCTCATTGATATGGGAAGGCGATACGGAGAGTATGTGGGAATGAGTTCATAGTTTCATATTCGATTTATTGATGTCAAGACGTCCTGAAGATCAAAGATGCATTTTCTAAGAGAAAGACGATAAAAACATTAGTGTTTAACAAAGGTGAAGAGAAATATACACTCGGTTTCGAGAAAAGAAAAGGAAATGATATTTGTGTGTGATTCAAGTCAAAATGGAGTAATAGTGATTTACCGAATCGAAATTAATTCGGTGGATTTGAATATATAAACGTCTGAATGCAGCAGAAAAAAAGGGAAAATAACGTTTGCCTTATTATTACGTAGAGTTGACCTACGATTTGGAATTTCTTTATCCATGCATGAATCTAGCTTGCAACTTAAACATACATTTCCAGGTATCATCACATCATGTCGAGATATGAGAATTTTTTCATGAAAATAAAATCATAAGGTATTACTGGTCGAATAGTTAATATAATCGAATCTTGCTTAGACAAGAGAAACATCCAGATTGTTATCAATAGTCGTACGTTAAATCAGCATAATATAAATGCAGATGTGCAGCAGGGTTCTATTATAAGACCTGTATTATTTCTGATATTTATAAATGATTTCCCTGATAAAATTGTCTCCGTGATGGGTATATTTGCTAATTACACCATGCTTTATAACAAACACGAGGAGAAAACGAAGGAACACATATCTAAGGCAATAGCTGAAACCTTAGAGAAAGACTTCCAGTCTGTATTAGTATGGGGATATAGACATATGGTAACATTCAATGCTGCTAAAGTACTTTATTTCCTTTAACAATTGCATAAAAACTTCTCAACCACTCATTGCCGTGACTAAAGATACTGGAAAGTTCTTCGTTCAAACTCCTCAGCTTTCCTATTACAAGCAACGTGAATTAGAACAAATACAATGATGACAATCACAAGGTTGCTGAAAAAAGTGTTTTTTTCTCTCCCTATCGTTCGTAGAAAGTTGCTCACACTTGATGGTGTCCCATATATAAACTATGCATGGAGTATTCCTGAGATGGTGCATTTGCCACTAGTCTCTCACTCTTAGACACGGTTAAAAAAAGAGTCTCCAAACTAATAGGTTCAACGCTATCCATCAAACTGCAACCATGGTCCTATCGCCGAAATGTTGCACCCATGTGCATGTTTTACAAGGATGGAATACTGTTGCCATATCTGGGCAGGAGCTGCTAAAAATAGCCTATCCTGCCTTGACAGAGTACAAAATAGACTTCATGGCTTAGTGGAGGATGCCCTTTTCTCTACCCTGCAACCTCTCTCCCACAGAAGAGACGTTGCGAGCCTATCCTTGTTTTATCGTTATTTCCATGGCAGGTGCTCGTCTGAACTCCAATCTCTGCCCCCCTCGCCAATCTTTCACGAAAAACACCCGTCTAGCTGAATCCACTGTGAAAAATTTCCCCCACTCTATATCTGTGCCTAAATCAAAACGTGGATTCCATGAACAAAGCTTCTTTCTTAGAACTGCACGCCTGTGGAACTCTGTTCCGTCTGCCTGCTTCCCACCGGACTATAACTTGGATGTCTTCAAGTCCAACGTTAACAAATTCCTAATGAACCACCCCCTTAAGTAAACACTTAATCAAATCTCCGCACTAACGTAATGTACTTGCAATAACCCTTATCCCTGAGTGGCTTCCGGGCCTTGATAAGTGGTGATCACTGTGTAAAAAGAAAAATTAAATTAAATATAATCTGACGAACTCATGCCATTTGTACCCTCTAGATGTAAATACCCCTGATTAACACAAGCTTCAGAATATCATCCTTACACCGTAGATATCCCTATGCCGGAAATATTCTACTCTAAGAGTTTCTCCACCCCCCGAACTGCTAAACTTTGGAACTCCCCCAGGACCCTACTTCCATGTCCGTACTGACATGCAGAAATTCAAGTGTAATGTAAACAGACATCTCGCCGTCGAAATGATCCCAGATAATAGCCCCTTACGTCCACCTTTCACTGTGCCTTGTTTGAGGTGAAAATTACACCGAGTATTGCTTACCTCTTTGCCTGAAGGTTAAACACAATGCCAGGTATGGTTTTGAGACGCCAGTGTGCTAAGATAGCCCCGTTAGAATTACCTCGGAATTTGCGTTTCAGGCGATTAGTAATAAAGCTATGACAACAGCATATTCGTTTCATTATTTTGACTCTCGAGGGTGTATCCGTTGATATCTTATATGCTTTTATATAGAGTGATTTAGTTGATTAACTGTGTCTGTGTCGAATATATACTCGAAAGTCAAAATGAAAAGAATATGCTGTTGTCATAGCCTGTTTTAAATAGTAAGTAAAAAGTAGGAAGATGTACATTTTAATACTAAACAAAACAAGGCGCTGGCTATTTGTTAACGACACGGACTGACACGTTAGGTGTGCCAAGTTCGAATCCAACTCATCCCAAAGAAACACATAAACTTGGGGATGTTAGCAACCACCATTATCTTTTTCTATAAATAATTCTGACATCGGGGTATTAATGCCAAGATCAATCATTCCATGTATTTGAAATGAATAAATGATACTCATCATCATCATCAACAACAACAACAACAATAACAATGGTATAATGAGCACAAATGAAATTCCTTATGAAGCCGACTTAAATGTAGTCCGTATTTTAGTCCATGGGAAAGATGTAATTAGTAATGGAGCAACATAAATATTTATTTTATTCTCAAAGAGAAGATAAAGCTTGGGAAGGTGTACCACCTACAAGTAAACAGTACTATAGTTCGCCAACAATATAGCCACTGTCGGACTGATTACCGAAAACGTATCCACGATTAGTATAGATAATGCAGTTAATGTAGATCTTTCCCTGTGTACGTCGTTTTTCAAGGCATGTTTTTCCATCAATCTACATATTACAAGAGATACTGAAAGTCCTCTCCATTGGCATCTATGAACTTTTAAGCACATCCCATCGCGTTGGCTGATATTTCTTACTGATACAGTGAATATATGCCACCTAGAAAGTAAATTCACAAACACATATACATTCGTAAATTCTATACACACATACCCACAACAGAACATTGAAACGAACGGTTGTCTACTTATTCAAGAACTTTAAAACATCTCAACAAACTTTGATCCTTAAATGGGTAATTTGCATTTCTGTAAAATTGTAGATATGAATATGTTTTGTTTGCTAATTCATGTTTTCTCAACGTATTCCCAAAATCCCGTTGCTGAGTTAGCACTTGCTAATTGGTAATCCATTGATGGTTTTTATTAAATTTTTACTCGTCAATTCTTAATGATGTTCTTGACACGTTCCAAAGACGTGCTACCATCAAAATACACTTGCACTTTTATGTATAGTAAATGCTTGTCAATTATTTTTATATTTCGTTAAAACCAGACAGTTTTCGTGTGTAAAGATGCCTCGGTTGCAACATCCGAAACCCTTTTACATTATAGAGAATAGGATTCGGCCTAGTACACAAATGTTTGGAGAGAAATGGGTCCTTGTTGCAAGCCCTATTGCTTAAGTTCGGTTGGTTTTATAAGGCTAAAGAAAAATAGTTATACCATTAAAAATAATTAATATTTCCAGATTTCTCTTTACGCAGTAGTTATATAACATTATTTTGCTCAGATTTGGTTTGTCTGTAGGTTTTATGGTAAAGCAACCAGACAAAATTCTATAAGCTTATATACATTATAACGGGTATTATTTGACTGTTTTAAGGTTATTTTAATACCAATGTACAGTACGATTTTTCAAACTTGAAACCAACACCGGTTGACACTTTTGAATAAAGTTCCTTCCACATCTTCATACACAGCACGAATTTCACATAGAGTTCTAGTGTCTAAATTCCTGTGTGGTTGACGTGCTAATTTCTAACTCTGATCGAATGGTGAAAATAGTCTTGACTTATGTTATAGCCGCCGTAAAATGACTAATCTTCGTTTCGTGTGTAGAAACTAGATATGAGAAAGAACATGTACAAATGTGGCACAATGGAGAGCGCCCTTTTGGGGGGGGATCTGGGGGTTTCTTCATTAATAAACCTTGTGGCTTACTTGGTCTGCACTTGTGTGAAAGCAAACACACACATTTCAGTGAAGACACATTTTTTAACGGTTGAATCGTCAGCACACGAAGATTGATAGGTGTTTATGACTCCAGTGCACAAGGAAAGTATAAGATATGTTGACATTATAATTTGAAAAACAATATAGACTATGAAACTCTCTCTCTCTCTCTCTCTTTCTATTTCTCTCTTTCATTCCCCTTCTCTCTTTCAATGAAGAAAGAGAGAATTAAATATAATTCTATTGTTTTAAAAACAGTTGAAGCTTTCACTCCGGACGCGCAAGATATAGTAGTTTCGTGCGCACACAATGAGTCGACTAAATATGCTTCCTACTTGTTAAATGTTAAATAAATGATATTTTTTTATAAAAATGCATTTGTTCGCTATTTTGTACAAGCGTTCGATTTCAGCATAAGGTCCTGTCGTTAACATCGACGATGAAAAGCTGCCTGTACCGACGCAATGAAGACACAAGAAGCAAGCCATGCCAACCGGTTATAGCCGACGACATATCAACCCGTTGCGTTGATGTTTCCATGTGCCTATTGTTTGATATCATTTATTCCCTCTGGGAGCTGGTTGTCCCAGGAAGGTTCCTCAAGCAAGTAACTCTCTGCGGGAAACGATAGTGTCATACCAGCCAGAGCAAGAATATAATGCATATTAATCACGTGTGACCGGCATGCTTTGCAGCCCACAAATGATTAACCTTATAAGAAGTTGTTAAACCTGTTTTAGCTCTCTAGTAGCTGATATCATTAAGCGATAAGGATCGATATTGAAAACTGTGCTATTGGACAAAAATATGCCATATAATGAAATTCAGTAATGAGCAAATTGCTCAGTTTGCCTTCCAAGTTAAGTATTGAAAAATATGTTGTTCGCGAAGAGTATACCATATAACGAAGTTCCAGTGATACGTATATTGTTCCAAGGATAAGTATCAATAATAATAAAAATGAATGTTAAAATAGACGAAATTAAATAAAATTAAAACTATGTGTTATAGAAATTAATGGTCGTTCAAATACCATTAAATATTTTCTCAGTGAATTTTATTTTGAGATGCATTATTTTATACAAAAAAAAAAATACACTTCCGCAACCAAACAGATCGTTATTTCTGTTTCTTCAAACTTTCGTGGAGTTATCCGGAGAAAACATTATGGTAGGCTTGGTCGACAGCTGTAAATCTATTTAGTTTTTCAAGAGTTTTTAATACAAATAACGTAAGACGTTCCTTTCGTCCGAAGTTTACGTGGGAGACGAGACAAATCGGATTGTGATTCAGAGTTTTAGTTAGAGTATAATGTTTACAATAGCTGACTATCAGAAGATTACGATAGATTAAAACAGAGTAAACAAGCACGATATGTGTATATATATATATATATATATATATATACATATATATGTTCCTAAGTATATATGTATATATATATATATATATATATTAATATTTATATCTATATCCACATCTATCTATCTATTTATCTATCTATCTATCTATCTATCTATCTATCTATCTATATAGATATATAGAGAGAGGGATGTACATAAATCTATACATATATATAAAACGTAACTATTTTTCCCCTTTTTCTCATGGAGTTGAATACCGGACTGTTTAGTTAACTGACTTTTTGATTGCCTTCGAATCCTTCTACTGGCAGTAATTATCATTAATGATTGCGAAAGCATGATACACTGGTGTTTCTAAATAAAATGATTAATATTTATTTATAGAATATTTTAAACACAAATACACACACATATATATATATATATATATATATATATATATATATATATATATATATATATATTACATTTTCACCCCAAACAAGGCAAATTACCACTTTGGTGTAGGGGGCTACTATCAGGGATAACAACTACTGGGGTACAATGTAGGGATTTGGGCAGCAAGATGTCGGTTCACGTTACACTTGAACTTCTGCACGTCAGTACTGTTGAGGAAGCAAGGACCTGGAATGGAATTCCAGAGTCTAACGGTTCTTGGGAAGAAACTATTGGAGTAAAAATATCTTTTACATCTAGGGATCTCTACAGTGTGGGGGTGGGATTTAGCAGCCTGTCGGGTTTGTCGAGGGTGTTCACGTTGTGGGGGCACAAGTGATTGCAGTTCGTCAGAGCATTCACCACTAAAATACTTGTAGAAAAGGCAGAGGGATGCAACATTTCGTCGATGGGACAGAGGCTGAAGCTTAGATGCCAGTTCAGGGCCTATCAGGTTTGCGACCCTCTTTTGAACCTTGTCTAGGAGCGAGAGACTAGTAGCAGATGCACCAGCCCAGATGTGGCAACAATACTCCATACATGAGCGAATGGTTGCCTTATAGATGTACAGGATACTTTCGGGTGTTAGTAGTTTTCTAGCACGGTAGAGAGAGCCCACCTTTCTTGCAGCGACCCTGGCAATGCCTTCAATGTAATTGTTCCAACTCATGTTTCCTGTGAACGTTAGGTCAAGCAGTTTGAAAGATGGACTCTAAGATATAGAGTCGTTGGCTATTGCTATGGGTGGTAGAGAGGGTTTCTTGTAATTATTGAATGAAACTAGTTTAGTCTTGGCAGCATTGAACGCGACCAACCACTTTTGTCCCCATTCCACTACAGATTGGAGGTCTTCCTCTAGTGTTTCTGCCATTTCTTTAGAAATGTGTTCATTCGTCTACCTATCGTGCCTGCCATAGAGTGTAGTGTCATCAGCATATATACCCATCTCAGAGGCAATTTTGTCGGAGAGGTCATTTATGAATATCAGGAACAATAGAGGTCCAAGGAAAGAACCCTGGGGCACCCCCGCATTTATATCATATTGTTTAGATGTACGACCGTCGAGGACAACCTGGATGTTTCTCTTATCTAAGAAGGATTTAATTATGTCAAGGATTCTACCAGTGATACCGTATGATCTGATTTTCCTGAGGAGACCCTCATGCCATACCCTGTCAAAAGCCTTAGATATATCTAGAGCTACCGCTCTGCCCTCCCCCGCTTTGTCCAGTGAATGGTATATACGTTCAGAGATCACAGTTAGGATGTCTGCTGTGGACGGGCTTGTCTAAATTCATATTGTTTGTCAGTCAGAAGTTTAGCATCTGTAAGTTGATAGACTAGAGCATGGTTAATTATGGATTCAAATATTTTGGCAAAAAGTGGGAGGAGGCTAATGGGCGATAATTTAATGGGTCAGTTCTTTCGCCAGAATTCTTGAATACTATGCATATATATGTGTGTATGTGTGTGTGTGTGTGTGTGTGTGTAGATAGATAGGTTGATAGATAGATAGATAGATAGATAGATAGATGTTTATGTCTATAATGTATGCGATGTTGTGTCTATAAATTTTATAAACATTTCTGTACTAATTATACAATATTCAAAGTTGGCTTGCGAAATCGTTCAAAAAGAAGCTTTAGATAAAGAGATTCAGACTAGCAAAGAACAATAGAAGAAAAATTATACCCAAATTCTTTCCAAGGCCATTAGCACTCTCACACACACATGGACAAACAGAACGACAAATACATAAACGTGACACAGCAATAAACTAGCCCATTTTACATATACATACACAAAACTTTATTACCTTGACATAGTAACAAATAACACAAGCACATATTTTAACTTATTTTAGTCATATATACCGTTTCAGGTAAGGACAAAATTTAATAGTCCGCAAATAAATTTATATACATATACTTGTAAATGAATAGATTTTATGAACATTAACCTGGAGAAAATCATTACAATACAATGATTGAATATATTCTATTTTTTAATTCCGTTGTAATGAAAAGGCGTTGCTATTCTTTTTTTTTTCAATTCTATAATTAGTTCAATGAAAAGCGCGTTTGAGTAGGCTCCACTCTTATCGTAGATTTTTCCATTCAAAGCTCAGACACAACTTTTCTATGACAACTGCAAAGAACATTTTTTTCTTCCGTGTACCAAACATCAAACATAACTTACATGAACAGAGTTTCCCTCTCATCTGAGGAACTCATTACCATGTGGTTGCTTCTCTACATAATACAATATTGTTGTCTTCAAATTCAATTTCACCTCAAAATAATTCAAATTTGTCGATTTCATTTATCGTTTTTCAAACTTTTCATCCCATTCATCTGACTCTCGATCCATCGAATTGTTCGTTATCCTCGAATTGCTTTCGATATTTAATAAATGTTAACTTCACAGCAAAAATAGTTTTTTTTCTTAACAGTATTAGTGAAAATGCTTCAGAAGCCACGACATAAACCGAAACGGGCAGGACGAGCCTACAATATGTGCTTGTAACTATTACACTACGTCATTCTTATAACCAAAAACAGGACAGTAGTAGTAGTAGTAGTAGTAGTAGTAGTAGTAGTAGTAGTAGTAGTAACGAATCTGAAGCAGCAAAATAAAAATTGACTAAGAAAGAAAATAAATGCAATCTCTGAGATTATAATTACAGTATTAACTACTAAAGAACCTCTGTAATATAGTGCATATGAGCGCGTCTGAAAATATCTGCAGCAGCGAAAAATGGCTGACTTGCGGAGAGTTTTGCAGTAGCAGTAGTAGCCGAAAAAAACGCGCATATATAAATTAGAAAGCGTGAGCAAGAAGAAAAAGGAAAAAGGGAGAAAAATGCATCACATGGTTGGGAGAAACAAAATCAGCGTCGAAGAGAATGGGCGTTTAAAGAGGCAGTCAAGAAATGGCTGGCTACGGCCGGCGTGAGTTTGGAGAAGCATTGTGCGACGTCGACGAAAATAGACGTGTAAAGTTGAGGACGAGAATAGGTCGACTTTGACTGGCTCGCGGTCGGAAGGAGAAAAACAACCAGGTGAAATGAACATGTGGCAGCGAGAGACTTTTTTAAGTGGTGCCGAAAATAACAGTAATAAATGCTTTTGGTGAAAAGAGAAAAATGCCGACCCGGATTTTATTTATTTACTAGCGAGGGGTACCCGGCGTTGACCGGGTGTTTGGAGGTGTGTGTGGTTTTGGGTAAATCCAAACTCCGGGGGGGGGGGTAAAATAAACAAAAATGTTTTGGCAGGTAAGTATGAGGATCGAACCCGAAGCCTTGAGGCAAAGTTGTAAATTACAGTGTGAAAAAAAAGTGCGACGTTAACCATTGCGCCACCGCGGGACGCTAACGGAAATGCGTTTGAATTTATTGAATTACTTGGATTTGGCAGGTGCACGTTTTAATGATTTAATGAGGTCAAGTTTGACTGCGGGATAGTATTTAATTTACTGTGGGAACACTTTTTTTATTTTTATTTTTATTTTTCCAAGATGTTATAGGAAAAAGACTAACCCACATGCGGCGAGCGACAAATGTTGAATATTTATCTTCCCGAAGTCGAGCAAATTAAATAGACAGGCGAGCTCCGTTGTTAACTCTGAGATATTACGATTTACATGTGATATAAAAAGTTTTAAAAAGTTGTTAGGCGACCGAGCGCTTCTCTGAAAAAAGCCTTTTGTCGACATACAGAAAAAGCGAACACACATACACACATACATACATTTTCGCTTTTATATTTATAGATTTCCTGTTGTTTGTATGTAACGGCGACGTTACACTTTCAGTAGAGTTTTATTGTTTTTTTTTTCTCAGCACTAAAGCCAACAGAGTCTAGGCTATTACTGAAATTACTTTTTCACTCCTGACTACAGTATATTGCTGGGCCTGTGCAGTCATATGAGGTCCATCCTTCCATGTTTTGACATTCCGTTTTCAAAAAGGGTTAGTTTATTGTTGATTGCATGAGACTTTTACCGGGAAATGTTAATAGGGCTGCCAATGTATTGTTTTGCAGGCCAGAGTGTTATTTCTCTAGGGCAGAGGTTCTCAACCAGGGGTAAATTTATCCCTAGGGAATAAAAAAAAATTATATGGTCGGTGGTAAGTAATACTTTTTTTTTTTGTGAATGTGTAATTTTTTTTTTTCAAAAGACATGATTTCAGCAGAGACATAGATAATAACACATTTTGCAACTGAACCGCAAGCAATTAAAATATGACAACTCATTAAACGATGAACTCATTGATCTTCAATCTTCTGCTACATTTTAAAGAAGATTTTGAAAAATTTGTTGTTAATTTTTTGGATAAAAATCGCCGATTCATTCCCATTCCTTGCTCAGTTTGCCTTCCAAGTTCATTTTGTCACTACGTATTTAAGTGGATCAGGATGCTCAAGTTCAGTAGCAATAAAAATGAAGGCCAGAAACCGCCAGAAAGCCGATGATGTAATGAGAGTAGAAACAATTCCTCGCATAAACAAACTGATTGACTCAATGAATCGGCAATGTTTCCACTGATGACGCTTCTGGTGTTTCTATTCATTATTTTTTTTTTGATACAAATTAACATAGAAAACGTCTGATGCCTTTTTATTTTTGTGATGCAAATGTATATTACTATTTTTTACAAAAAAAAAAAAAAAAAAAAAAAAAAAACTTAAGTCCTAAATAATAAAAAAAGTTGTCTTTGACTTTTTTTATGTTTTCTGTCGCTTTATGTTGGCTATGCATTTTTGTATGGGAGTAAAGGTGTGTGGGGGGAGGGGATAAATAAGGCAATTACATAAAGCTGCAAATGAATAATTACTCATTTCAAAGGATTAAAAAAAACAACTAATGATGATAATAATAAAAATAACATAATAATAATAATAATAATAATAATAATAATAATAATGATAACAAAAATAATAATAACAACAACAATAATAATAACAATAATAATAATAACAATAATAATAATAATAATAATAACAACAACAACACCATCACTATTCGGTACGGAGCCGACAATAGAAGACCAGATGAGACCAAAAGTTTGGATTTATAAAACCAAAAGATCCAACCTTGATCGTTCTTCGATGCCCGTGTGCAGAGGTGTTGAGTCTCTATGGTTCCAGATGAAGATAACGGTTTCAATCCTATTAAAAGCAGGCCAGAGGATTAGTTGGCCAAAACTTGGTGAAACAACAACAACTATGGAAGACAGTAATTACTCGGGATACAGTGAAAATACTCAGCATTCAAATCCTGTCGTGGTTAATCACTTAAAGAAGGCCAGAGGATAAGTTGGCCAAAACGTAGTGAAACAAAAAAAAAACTATTAAGATGAGAATGACAGCCCGCAAATAAATAAATAAAAACACAAATTACTCATTTCAAAGAATTCCAATAAAACAAGTGAAGCATGCATGGTACCCCGTGATTGCACAGTGACTGAGGCATAAGAAATGATTAAGTTTAGCATCGCCCCTCCCCACACACATACATATTTAGCCCCAAATGTCCCCAGGGGACGTCAAATCCTGGTGAAAATGAATAAACGGTGCAGTTTTAAGCCTTAACATATGTAAATTTGAGTTCTGCATCATGCAAAAAAAATTACTAAGTCCATCATTTGCCCCCCTCTTTAGCCCCCCCCCAAATCCCCAAATTTGAGTCAGCACCATACAAAACTGCTAAATAGGCATACATAGAAAAGTTTGAACAAATATGGTAAAATAGTCCCAAAAATTGAATGTTTTTATGAGCCCTAAAAGAGACCCTGGATCACACCCAAGAGTTATCGCGAAGTGTAGACAAACAAAATTATATAGAAATCAGTTATTTACAACTTTTCAGAAAGTTTTATAAAAATCCATGACATCAATTTTTTTATAGGCAAAAAATGTCACCTTTAGTTATTTTAACCCGAACGGCCCCTTATGGGGGCAACCGGAGATTTCCTGGAAAAACCGTTCTGTTACTTTTTTTACTCATATCATGTTTAATGTTTGTGCAAAATTTCAAAAAATTCCAAGGCGTAGTTATTGAGAAAAGTGCGGTCTGACGAATGGACGAACGGACAAACGAACGAACGGACAACGGAGAATTTATGGACCCACCCTCCTTTTGTCGGGTGATTAAAAAAGAAATAAAAAAATATTAAGGTTCAAAATTAGTTGCTTTAAATATGTTTACGTGTGCTTAAATATAACTTTTTAAAACGAGTTATAAAATGGTTGCTGTAAATGGGTTTAAAAATGATTGTTTTAAATGTTTTGAAACAGGTGCTAAACTTATTTTTACAATGTGTTTTAAAATCATTGTTGTAAATATGTTTTAAAATAGAAGCTTTTCTGCGTTTTAAAATAGTTCTTTCAAATGTGTTTCTAAATGGGTATTTGAAAATAATTGTGTAAGTATAAGTGTTTAGATTTGTTGAAAAAATGTTTAACTGCCTTTTACAATATTGAATAAATGTGTTTACGTTTGCTTCAATGTATCTCCTTACATCTGTTTTAAGATAGATGTTTTAAATGTGTTAGAATAAGCTCTAAAGTAACTTAAAAGTGTGTTTAAAAGTATATGTTTTGAATTCATTAAACTTTGTTTTAAAATAGCCTCCGCATGCTTAGGGCGAGAGCTGCATTATGCTGATGACAACGCCACCCTAGGTCAGACTGCACAGGACCTTCAATCACTAGCAGATGCATACAAAGCAGCCTATAAACGTTTGGGTTGATGGTCAATACAGAAAAGACTAGAATACTAGTCCAATACCCACCTGGACTTCTGTTACCTATCATAAATGGCCAATCACTAGAGGAAGTTGACCAATTTCCTTACATAAGACGGCCCTGTCGGTGGGGCATTCGAATACACCGACTGCCCCCCTGCAGAGGGTAAAAGTCCCTCAATGGGGGGCGTTGATATGACCATAAACTATATTCAGTGGTGAGGCCCAAGCTTGCGGGCTTTGGGGAGTGTGGAGCCACCCTTTAATTACCATTGCTCCCAGGTCCACTCTGACCCGGAGTGGTAGTACCTGTTAGGGTTCCAACTATGGGTTGAATAGAAACCGACTTGAAAACAAATATATTCTATTAAAAAAATTTCCTCAAAATCTTTGGATTCGGCATTAAATAGTCCGAAAAGGGTTGATATGCCGTAAAACAAAAACAACCAACCAACCAACAAACCTTACATAAGAAGCATCATAACATCTACTCCCACATGTACGAAAGATGTGGAAAAAAAGGGTCAGGGCATCCCAGTCCGCGTTTGGTCGCCTCAACAGCCGCGTATTTAACAACCACGCACTGAAATTGGCCACTAAAATCATGGTCTTCACGGCAGTAGTACTCCACCTTTATGCTTGTGAAACATGGACATTGTACAAAAGCGATACAAAAAACCTGGAACGTTTCCAGCAACATAAGCTGAGGTTAATTTTGCATATCACACGGGAGAGTCACACCATTAACTTGGAAGTACTGGGCAGGACTAAAATGGCCAGCGTTGAGGCAACCATCATTCACCATCGCCTCCATTGGGCAGGCCACATCAGTAGAATGGATCCTCCCGAAAAAATACTTAATGGCGAGTTCGCCAATGGGAATCGACCATGAGCAGCACCTTAACGGCGCTATAAAGACCAGCTAAAGCGCACCTTAGCAATGACTAACATCGACTGTTTCTCATGGTAACAGGCTGCCGGGGACCGGACAAAATGGATGAGACTGACACGCAAAAGTGCCGTGGACTTTGAGAAGAAAAGAAGACAATATGAAAAAGCTAGGAGAATAAGAAAGACAGAGTAAAAGACCAACCCAATTCCCCACCTATACTCCCTTGCAAATACTGCCCGCGACTCTTCTACCACCGATTGGGCGTTGCAAGCCATGTAAAGTATATGCATCCTAGAAGATAGGGGACAGATGATGGACCTGATACTCGGATACCATTGGGTGCTGACGACGAAAATAGCCGTTTCAAATGTGTTTCGAATAAAAACAGAATAATTGCAACTGGATTTTCTTAAAGTATAAAAATTAATATGTAATATTTCAGCATTTAAAAATTTAATGAGCCCATAATCTATACTATCTAATAAAAGGAATTTGTATGTCTCTGTTTCTGTGAGTTCGTTCCCTATGAACTCGAAGCTGGGCCGATTTTTATGGCATTTCACATATATGTACTTTATGTATGGCAGTTTTCTTAAATAGGTTGCGTATAATCTATAATCGAAATAATTCGATGAAAGATGGAACAGACGATTTTGACCAAATGTAAAACCCTACACAGCTTAACATCACAAGTGCATGTAAGAAGTTTTATTACTTCACAAGCCGAAAAATCCGACCTATAAAATTAACTGTAGGTTCTGTTTCAAGCACAATTGCACCTTGATACTTGACTTTTCCATTTTAAACTTACATTCAAGCCATTATGTATGTATGTATAAATATATATATATATATATATATATATATATTAATATATATATGTATATATAGATTAATATATATATATATATTTATTTTTATCTCGCTAGATTCAGCCATTCTGATGAGTCGTAGACGACGAAACACGTGTCAGTGAATAATTATATTTTATAAATAATATATATGCCGCTCCTCATGTGGGGGTACCAAATTGGTTAAAGAGAAAAATAATTCCCAACTCGCATTTAGGTTAAAATGCCCTTTCGTAATTAATATATATACATGTGTGTGTGTGTGTGTGTGTGTGCGTGTGTGTGTGTGCGCGCGTATGTGTGTGTATAATTTTGTAAAATCAACGGGACATCCTATGCAGTGCAATGTACACTACAATGTATTGTGGACTAAGCCACTGCGGTGAGGCATGTGAAACTTTCTCACGGGCAACGCGATGGGTGCCGAACTAGAGCAGATAATCAATTGATTTGATTGAAAAATGAGCGATTTCATTGATTTCAATGACAATGAAAACAAGGGAGTGTGAAACATTCGTTGAGCATTATTCACTCTTGTGTCTCCCTGCTTAACATACGCGCGCGCACACACACACACACACACACACACACACATATATATATATATATATAAAACAATGGAAAGTAGCGATCAGTATTTGTATAAAGCATTGTTAATCATTGTCGACGGCGCCTTTCTATATATGACTGCATTCAGTTCCAAGAGACAATGGGCATGCATCTAAGGAGAGCTGCGTGTGTAATTCTAGATCAATGGTTGCGCAATTCCAACCACGCCTTTCTTGAATCAGTAATTAAGTTCAGTAGCAATAAAAGGTTGATGACTGATTAGAGAAACATGCGGAGATAAGCGGAGATCGGATACAGCACCTGGAATTCTCAAATGATCACCCGCAGTACTGACCATATATATATATCATCACGTTAACACACCGGTTGGCGATGGACTCAGTTGTTGCTGTGTCACGTTTATGAGCTTGTTTATATATATATATATATATATATATATATATATATATATATATATATATATATATAAACAGTGAATTCTTTTGTAAAATTTCAAGAACTACTAAATGAAACATAAAGCCAATAATTTATTTGTATGCTAAAAGTAAAAGTCGTGTTTGCATATTGCTACTTTTTACTCGACTGAATTCCTCCGAAACATTAGAGTGTATCACGGAAATAACATGCCCCCATAAAAAAAAGTCTCTGTAATCAAAAGGTTGTTTTTCATTAACGGATCGCTACACTTCAATTGAAACTTATGAAAGCTCTGTGTTATAGAAGAGACTAGTCGTCTCGAGCTGAAATCAACTGTGCTTTATCAGCAAATAAAGAAGACGAAATTCGACAAGTCGTGTTCGCTAACAATAAAAGCGGCAACAATCCTAATAACAGACCGTCGTGAATGTAGATTCATCGCCTCCGCACTTGATTCTAAAAATAGCTTGCTGTAGAGAAGAAACATTTTCTAGCCTGTCCCGACAACACGCTGTCTAAAATTAGCTCGGTGCTGGCAGCGTGGGTGGCATCTGTCTAGCAGTTAGAAAGCAGTGATTGGATCATCTCGAACAAGCATGAACACATTATTTTGTGTTTTTTTTTGTTTTGTTTTGTTTTGTTTGTGCTATTCTATCCGAAATATATAACTGCGCATAAATATATGCTTCCCATAAAACTGAAATAGTACTGTATACCTCTATTATACTGTTATTACTGTATATCTATCTATCTATCTATCTATCTATCTATCTATCTACTTTTACATAGGTCCTGGATATGACCTTAAACTATATCAGATGGCGAGGCCCAAGCTTGCGGGCTTTGGGGAATGTGGAGCCACCCTTTAATTGCCATTGCTCCCAAGTCCACTTTGACCCGGAGTGGTAGTACCTGTTAGGGTCCCAACTATGGGTTGAATAGAAACTGCCTTGGAATAAACAAATATATTCTATCAAAAAACTTTTCTTCAAAATCACTGGATTCGGCATTAAATAACCTAAAAAATGTTGATATGCCGTAAAACAAAAACAACAAACTAACCAACTTTTACATAAAAATAAAAGGAAAGTTGTGTGTGCATCTTTGAGTTCGTTCCCTATGGACTCGAACACGGCTGAGCCGATTTTTATGAAATTTCACACGAAAGTACTGTATGTGCCTGCCAGTCTTCTCAGATAGGCTTTGCATCGGAATGTCTTCGATAAGTATTAATAATTGATAATCGAAATAATCCGATGAAAGAAGAAACGGGTGATTTTGACCAAAGTTTACACCTTACACAGCCTAACACCACAAGGGCATTTAAGAAGTTTTATTTCCACACAAGCCGAATGGCTCAACAGTATGTTCTCTAATATGACAGAGGCGCGTTCGAAATGAATGTTTCTGTTTGAAGCACAATTGAATCATGGTACTTTACTTGTTCATTTTAACTTTAAATTCAAGCGATTATCACGGCACTACCGAAACGCTATGCACTTAAAATCATCAGTAGGTTCTTTGATATGACAGGGGTTCTTTCGAAATGAATGTTTCTGTTGTAGCACAATTGAAGTATGATACTTGACTTTTGCATTATTAATTTTAATTCAAGCCGTTATATATAAAAAATAATTTTATAAAATCAACATTACGTCTCCTACACTACAATGTACACTAAAGTGTATTGTGGATTAATTCACTCATGGAGGTATTTAAGGCTTTCCCTCGGCGCACCGCTATGGGTCACAACTAGAGCAGGCAATCAACCGATTTGATTTAAAAAAAATAGGAGATTTCGTCGATGTCAATGACAGTTAAAATATGGGAGTGTGAAACGTCCGTTGATCATCATTTGATCCCGGGCAACCTCGGGTCCCCCTGATCGTAGTTTATATGGGCATAGCAAACTTGACTGTGAGACTTCTTCAGAAACAAATTGTGTACAACACTAAATAAATCGCATCAGATATTTAGTTAAGTAATTATATTTGTCTCTAAAGAATTGGTAATACGAAACGTTTACATGTCGATGTAAGCTACTAACAATGCGATTTTATTACAGTGTAACCTGGAAATAAGAGACTCGAATATAAGATAAACAAATGTAAGAAAATTATTAAATTAGGACCTGTGTTAATGTACAGTGTAACCCGGTTATAAGAACCCCGGATATAAGAGAGTTGCATGGACAGGAGGAGAAGTCTCTCATATACGATCACCAAAGTGTTCTCCATATTATTAAACTGCAATAAAACAAATACTGTGAATTAATAATTAAATACACTTTAAAAATAGATAAAACACAATATTTTCCTGGCAAAAAATTATTCATTAATTGCATGTGTCCAAATGTAAAATAATTCTTTATCCACCGCAAAAGAAAATACATCGGCATTTTCTTTAAGAATTACAGAAGACAATGACAACCAATGCTAATCGCCATTTATCGCCTAATGCATTATTCTGTGACGTCGCAGGTCACGTAAAAGGCCTGCTTTACGCTGGCCGTGATGATCACGTCCCCATGCGCACATCTTATTTCAAAAATCGTAACATATCTTGCGATCAATCATGCTAGCGAATACTACAAGTAGCCAGCTTTCCATTCGAGCCCTGATATCACGAGATCATCCTCGTAACTAATGCTGTGTATATATATATATATATATATATATATATATATATATATATATATATATATATATATATATATATATGGGTGTATGTTTGTACTAGCAAAGGGCTGCGACTCCCATTTTTATCACTACACTCCAACTGACCAACGATTAGACATTAACTTTAGCATGAGTCCTAATAGAGAAGACTTAACACGCGTGAGGCACCGAAACTCTCTAAAAAAATGGAACGAAATGTGAGTTTGACTTTTTTAAAAAACAAAAAAAAAGTTAACTATTACTTCGAATTTATTTCAGGAAGCAGTCTCTATTGTGATATAAATGTATACTTCTGTCTGTTTATTTAAATTTCATTTATTAAGGACTTCTAATATGAATGCCACAAAAAAGAAAAGACCAGATGGGGTGACTGGCTTTTAAGCAAAAAAATAAAAAAAAAGGAACCCATTTTTTTGTTTCATTGTTGGCAAAGACGGGCAGAAATACTGTATGTGTGTGTGTGTGTGTGTGTGTGTGTATACATGCGTGTATGTTTGTACTAGAAAAGGGCTGCTACTTCCATTCCTATCACTACACTCTAACTGACCAACGATTAGACATTAACTTTAACACGAATCCTAATAGAGAAGACTTAACACGTGTGAGGTACCGAAACTCTCTAAAAGAATGGAATGAAATGTGAGTTTGTCTTTTTTAAAAACAGAAAAAAAGTTAATTATTACTTCGAATTTATTTCAGGAAGCAGTCTCTATTGCGGTATAAATGTATACTTCTGTCTGTCCATTTAAATTTCATTAAAACAAATCCTCTAACATGAATGTGAAAAATGGCCAGGCGTCCGACTGACGAATAACTTAGCTGAATGTTGCTCCGAACTTGTAACCGGAAGCAGTCTTTTTCGCGATATCAACATGGCAATTGCCCCGACTTAGAGCGAGGGAATTAAATACTACCATATCATCAGGGGAAATTGTCTTCCTCGACTTCTTCCCATCCAAGATTTCTAGCGACTAAGCAATATGGTGTAATGTATACCTATCATCAAACGCCTTCTTTCATAGCATCACTACCAACTTTTTCTAAGTAGAATACTTAGTTAAAAAAATGTATTTAATTTTTTACATATATAATTTTTTCTTATTTCTTATTTCTTTATTTTTTCTTTATTTGTTTTGTTTTTTATTTCTTTTTATCGTCTATTTAAGCCTTATATGTATGTGTAATAGTGTACGATACCTCCTGTATACATGGGAGTGAAACATTATACCTGCGTCAGAACCACAGGTAAAACAATTCTTGGCTCGGTGTTGCCACAAACACCAAAATATGAAAAATGTCAAGTACAAATAATTCAAACCATGGGACCCAGAAAAAAGATATGGGTGTCACGATTGGCAGGTGCTCCTTTGGTAGCCAGCATGGGGGGACCCGGTCGTCCTCCTGCGAATGTTGGCCAACTTCTTAATTTCAGAAACTCAAATAACATCGACGCTGAACAGGTAAGCATAACCTCTAATTTCAGGGAACAAAATTATACCGAACAAACACAACACAGCCGTGATAATCATCAAAATGTAAAAAACTGAAGAAAGAAATGGACAACAAAAGAGAATATACTAGTAATGGAATGCTATTATAGAAGTCATCCTGAATATAGATATGGAGGTTATCGGAAACGAATGAAAGAACTATGGGCCCTCCCCAGTGGCCACCAAGCGACAGAACAAAGAATTGCGGACCAAGCCAGACCGGTACTCAAGAAAGGTTGGCTCTCTAAACTAGAACTAGCAGAAATTCAGCGAAAAATAAATGAGGAAACTGAACAAGAAACACCTCTCAACGGAACTGCCCGTAGAAAACCCCCACAAGTTGAAGCCTCACAAGTAAAAATACCAAAGGCCCAGGACCAAGACTAAACACGTTGAAACCGAGAACAATGAAACAGAACTAACAGAGAATGAAGCAAATGAAATAAATAAAATAACACAGTTCATGAACGAGGAAAAAATAAAACTCCCATCGTTAAAGAACCAAGAGCAAAAGAAATTAAAAACAGAAACAGAGCAGGTTAACAAGCTCCTCCCACACATCCCAACAAACACAATCACAGACTTAAACAACCTCATTTACGCAGGCGCCAAAATGGTAAGTATGAATCTCAAATCAGAAAAACAACCGGGAACAAGCGGACCGACAAAACCTGGATGGGAAATAAGACTAGAAACCCAAATACAGAAACATAAAAAAGAAACCAAAATGATCAACAGGAAGAAAGCAATGTGGAGAAAACGGAATATTGGAAATGTAACTGGTAGGGAGAGGCTAAACAAGAAACATAAAGAACTTGACCAAAAAATAAAAGGAAAAGAACCGAGATTGAGACGATATAGATATAAATCTGGATACTGCAAACAAAACAGAACATTTGAAACCAATGAACGCCAATTCTACCAAAATGTGAACGGAGAAAAAACAAAAACAGAACAACCAAATCCGACTGAAACAAAACTCTACTGGAGTAACATATGGGAAGAGCGACGAGAACACAATAGAAATGCCGAATGGCTGAAAGACATGAAAGAAAAGTTACAACAAATCAAAGAAGGAATAGTGAATGAAATCAGCAAGGAAACCCTAAAGAAAACCATAGGAAAAATGGCAAACTAGAGAGCACAAGGGCATGACGGGATACATGCATACTGGTTCAAAAAATTCACAGCCTTACACGAAAGGTTAGCCCAAAACCTGAGAAGTTGTATACAGGAAGCAAACCTGCCAGACTAGATGACAAAAAGTAGAACCACACTGCTACAGAAAGACACGGAGAAAGGAACCGTCCCTAGCAATTATAGGCCAATCACGTGTCTACCCACGTTGTGGAAGATACTGACAGCATAACTGAGGGAACAAATCTACCACTCACTGAATAACCGTGGACTCATCCACGAGGAACAGGAACGATGGCAAAAAAGGAAAAGAGGAACACATGATCTGCTATATGTTGATCAAAAGATCCTAAAGGAGGTAAAAAGGAGGAGGAAAAATGTAGCCATGGCATGGATCGACTACAAAAAAGCATACGGTAGGATCCCCCAAGCATGGATAATAGAATGCCTAAAATGTATAAAATACCAAGCGGGATCACCAATGTAATAGAAAATGCAATGAAAACATGGAGACTGGAACTGACAGCTGATGGACAACACATAACAGAAATTAACATACAAAGAGGCATCTTCCAAGGAGACTCATTATCACTATTACTGTTCATCATACCCATGATGCCCTTGAATAGTATTCTGAGAAAGTGCCAAGCCGGATACAAGTTCTTCAATACAGAAGAAAAAATTAACCACCTGATGTACATCTGAAACTTTTTGCAAGGACCGAAAAGGAGCTAGAGACACAAATTTTACACTACAAGGATCTTCAGCCAAGATATCCAAATGGAATTTGGAATGGAAAAGTGCGCACAACTAGTTATAAGAAGGAAAAAACTGGAAACGACAGAAGGCATAGAACTACCCAAACAAACAGGAATGAGGGCACTAGGGAAACAAGACGACTATAAATACTTGGGAATTCTGGAAGCGGACACCATCAGAGCAACAGAAATGAAAGAGAAAATTGGAAGGGAATACGTCAGGAGAACAAGAAAACTCCTGGAAACCAAATTATATAGTAGAAACCTAATAAAAGGTATAAATACATGGGCAGTGTAACTAGTGAGATACTCTGGACGTTTATAGGATGGACAAAAGAAGAACTGAGACAGCTTGACCAGAAAACCAGGAAACCCATGACCATGAATAATGCACTACACACAAAGGACGATATTGACAGACTCTACGTGAAAAAGGAAAGACGGCGGGAGAGGACTGATCTGGTTAGAAGACTGTGTGAAGGTCCCGAAAAAGAGAACTAGGAAATACATAATGCAAAACACTGAAAGGATTATTATGGTAGCGAGAGATACGGAGAAACCAACAAAAACGAAAACAGAGAAACAAATGACAAAACGAGAAAAGAGAAATGGAGAGAGAGACAACTCCACGGAAGAATCATAAGAATGACAAAAGATGAGAATAACGAAAACACCTGGACATGGATGCGAAAAGGACATATAAACCGAGAAACAGAATCTCTTATAACTGCAGCACGAGATAACTCCATAAGAACTAACCATATCAAAGCAAGGATCGATAAAACATAAGAAAACAGCAAATGCAGACTTTGTGGACAAAAAGACGAAACGATAAACCATATAGTAAGTCAATGCAGCAAACTGGCCCAAAAGGAATACAAAAACAAGAATGATCAAGTGGGGAGGGTGGTGCACTGGGAATTGTGCAAACGGCTGCATTTTGAGCGTACAGACAAATGGTACAAGCATAAACCCGCAACAGCACTCGAAAAAGAGAACCACAAAATCCTATGGGACATGGACATACAGACGGACAAACCCATCCAAGCAAGAAGACCAGATGTCGTAATAATTAACAAGAAAGAAAAATCCTGTCAAATCGTAGACTTTGCCGTCCCAGCTGCCCACAGGGTGAGTATGAAAGAAAAGGAGAAACGAAGCAAATACACAGAACTAGCCAGAGAGTTAAAAGGTATTTGGATGACGAAGAAAATCAAAATAATACCAATAGTAGGAGCACTAGGAACAATTCCGAAAAACCTGGAAAAAAGAATGGCAGAAATTGGAATCAAAGGAATGGCTGCAAAAATACAACGCCTAACGATAAAGAAAACGCCTGAAATATTAAGGAAACCCCTTGAATGTGGAGAATAACACAAGTCAATATAACGAAGAAGCGTTACAGGGAATGAAGAACACCGAAGCTGCAGATCTACATGCTCTACACCCCCATCATGCATCCCTCCATTGTTTCACCACCGTTACCCCTAATGGAAAAGTGATTGATACCAAAGAGCCGAGAAGGATCGAGGATGGAAGACCGAGGAGGGAGCACTGGCCAGACCTCCGCTGGACAAGTACGAAGAGAACTGTGATCTTGGGGAGGCTTAGTGCCACTCAAATTCCAGTACAAACCAATGGCCACTGCCAGCAAGAAATCAATAGTAAGAGACTGTTGCGATGATGCAGATTTATTTGCAAATGCTATCGAAGGAGGAGGAGAGAGCTGGACGTCTGGGGAGACTTGTTGTCACTCAGCTTTCAGAGAATACCACAGGTCTCCAATCAGATCGTTTGCTGACTTGTGTGAAAGTTCCATGTGAGCCAATAATAATAATAATAATAATAATAATAATAATGATAATAACAACAACAACAACAACTGGTTATAGTAAAATATTCTTCTTTCTGTTTTTCTTAAAGTAAATTCTCTGTATCGCTCAAAACATATTCTCAAATCTGGGCCTGTTCGCTATCTCTACAAAACTAATACCAGATGTTGTATTGAGGGTCCTGGATATGACCTAAAACTATATCTGATGATAAGGCCCCAGTTTGTGGGCTTTGGGCAGTGTAAAGCCACCTCTTAATTACCATAGCTCCCAGATCCACTCTGACCTGGAGTGGTAGTACCTGTTAGGGTCCAAACTATGGGTTAAATAGAAACTGACTTGAAAAAAAAATATTCTATTAAAAGATTTTATTCAAAATTACTGGATTCAGCATTAAATAACCTGAAAGTGTTGATATGCCGTAAAACAACCAACCAACTGACAACTCTGTATAGAGTACTGTTTTTATATTTGGATTGGCGAATCTCTTGATAAGGTTCAAAAGCATATTGGCCTGACCCTTACTTCCTGTCTGCACTCCTCTCCCTCTCCCTCTCTTCCTTCCTCTATCTCACACACACGCGTCCATACAAACGTGATATTGCTAGTATTAGTTTTTTTTTCCCTAAATACTATGGTATGTGTTCTTCAGCACTGTTTATGTATTGCTTGCTTCCCTTGTTCCAGCTCACTTACTCAATTGGTCTAGTAGTCTTCACAAAATCACCGTTATTATACTCTGATATAATGCACCTACATATTCCAGTAGCTTCTCAAGAATTGCAGGCTTGTGGGTTTCTCTTTATGCTGATTGTTTCATCCTATCTATAGTCTTGAATATTTTAAGTATCTACTATTTTTGCGACAATTATCTTTCGCTTTTTTTAGCTACTTACACAAAGTGTCTTCTTGGCTTGTTTGGAGCGACTCCCATTCTAAAAATGTACAACTTACTCAAGAAGATGGAATCCATTAATGCCATTTAGTATTTGCACAATAATGTCATTATATATTTCTACCTCCATATAAACTTACGCAGATAAATGTTCACCATTCCGAGGTGCGTTCTCCAGAGGTGTTCATACAGCATGTTGTACAGCCTAACTCTAAGCTTAAATTAAACCTAACCCTAACCGAACCCGACGTATGTCTAAACAAAAGTAAAAATAGATGGTAAGAGGATGTGCATGAATAGAGACGTTATTATCAATGTTATTTACTCACTAGACGTTTTTCGCATAGGCAGGCATTAAAGATTTCTCTTCGATAACAACTTGAGGTGTTTCTTTGAATCTGAGTGACAATGAGTCTCCACCTCTTTCAATAACTTTTGCAAATTAATTTGCGTTATCGAAAGACCTCTTTACCATTGATTTCTCGCTGGCAACGAATATTGGTCTTCATTGGAAGTTGGGTGTGACTAAGCCCCCTCAAGGTCTCAATCCTTTTCGCATTCTTCCAGAGGAGTTTGGTTAGCGCTTTCTCTCGTTTGTCTTTATATGATTGGTTGTTTTTGTTTTACGGCATATCAACCCTTTTCAGGTCAGATTATTTAATGCCGAATCCAGTGATTTTGAAGAACAATTTTTTAATAGAGTATATCTGGGGTTTTTTTTAAAGTCGGTTTCTATTTAACCCGTAGTTGGGACCGTAACAGGTACTACCACTCCGGGTCAGTGTGGATCTGGGAGGAATGACAATCAAAGAGTGGCTCCACACTCCCCAAAGCCCGCAAGCTGGGCTCTCACCACTGGATATAGTTTAAGGTCATATCCAGGACCTGGTTTTTATATCCATCTTGACTTGTCACGATTATTTGGTGTAGTGCTAGTTAATGCCGATAATTTTGAGGATGGGGATTTTGGACAACTTACAATTATGCAGTTCCAGTTTTTTATTTATTTACTTATTTATTTATTTATTTATTTATTTTGATGAAATTTGGTGTTTCTTTGCGTATCACTTCTGCAGCGGTTTCTATCTCTCCGGCTAACATTTGTAGCTCATGTGTAAATAGTTTCCGCATTCAAAGGTGTTTTAAATATTTCAGCCGCCATTATTATTGTAATCCGTTGTACCTACTCAGCCATATCTCTCTTTTTTTTGGGGGGGGGAGATTGTTCGTAATATTCCTACTATTATTATTATTGTTATGTTGACTTGTTTTATTTTCCATAACTCTTTCAGCTCTCTGGTCAATTCTGTGTATTATCTCGGCTTCTCCGTCTCATTGATATTCACTCTGTGAACTGCTGGAACGGCGAAATCTAAAATCTGGCAGGATATTTGCTTCTTGTTAGCTATTATGTCATCCGGTCTTCTTGCTTGAATGGATTTATCTGTTTGTGCGTTCACGTCCCATAAGATTTTGTGACTTCTGTTTTCAAGTACTATTTTGTAAAAAAAATGTTTCCATTGCTAGCAATGTTCTTTTACAAAAGAAACAGTGTGTCTCGCAATACAATTTTAGCGCGATACCTTTCTTTTATGTAAGGAGCTAAAAAATACAATTCCAAGGTAAAAAAAAACAAAAAAACTAGCCAATGATATGTGTTAGAAATCTAGAATCTGACCCAGAAAAGAACAATTCTTCCCATTTTGTCAAAAACGTCGCAAGTAGAATGCGAAGATTAAATGACAAAAAACGGAAGTGAGAGTTACGACGTTGCCGGAAGTAAAACCAATGTTCACTTTTTGCCTTTCTTTAAAACGATTTGTTCAAAACGACTGAAATATTACGATTAACTGCGGAATACGGCACGCAGAACAAGAGAAATTGAATCGAGTAAGTATATTATGTATTCAAGGTGCGCGTCATCAATTATGCAAATCCAATTTAACCAGTTCGTATATTTCGATAAGATATCAAATATAGAACAATCTTGATATGCATTAAAAATATGTATCATCAATGGTTTATGTGGTGATATTATCTATAATATAAATCTCACCTGTCTGTTTAAAGGTATGTATGTATGTATATATGTCTACCTAAAACTTTCGATAGAGGCGACGGATTTTCACAAGATTGGTATCGTTTTGAAACTTGACTCTTCGGACGACAAATATCGCAAAATTGGCTGCAAACATTAATTCCTTCACTATCAAATGGGCACTTTTCTACAAGGAGGGGTCACTTTTTTCGCCGATATTTTGAAAGTCTTTTCGATTGACTAGCCTTCATTTAAACAATTGCCCCTTCCAGTTTGGCGATGGACGCAACGGCAAAGACGTAACGTTTTTTTTTCACTTTCTTTTCTTCCATCGCGGGTTCGAGCCTGTCTACATACTACTACGTTTTTTTTTTTTTTTTTTTTTTTTTTTTGCTTAATACACACCTCCAAACATCCGAGCAACGCCGGGCACCAGGATAGTATTCAATATAATATATGTGTCCAACTATCGTATAAAAATAGGAATCCAAGAGGGTTTAATGTAAAGCAAATACAGCCGAATCCTTTAATCGATTTATTGGGTATTCTTTTACGTAAATCTTTATCGTCTATTGGAAATGTTGCATCGGATTTTGTGTTGAAATATTGTGCATTTTCTACATTTGAGTTTTGTTAAATTGATTTTTGAGACGAGAACAATATCATTTTCCGTTCAATATGACCTTTTGAAAACGTCACCGATAAAATTCTCCTGCAAGTTCTCGTCTTCCTCCTCCCAACTTTTTTTCTTTATCATAATTTTATTATTTCTTCTCTATCTCTATCAGTATCAATTCGCTCTATATGTGTGTGTCTGCTGCAACGTTCTTTATTTCTCCCTGATTTCGTCTTTCTTTTTCTATCCATATCTTCTCTGTCTTTCTTTCTCTTTATTTTCCTCTCTTTCTCACTTTATATACTTGGGTCGTTCTTAGAAAATAAGGGCATTAAACAGCTACGAAGACAGGAGTGGTGGCATTAAAACGAGCGACGTCTTGTGCTCCAGAATTTATTTTTCTACATAGTCACCATCATTCTCAATCCAACTTGCGAGCCTCTTGTGATTCCTTAGTGGGAAAAGTCCAGAGCGCGCTTTGTCACTTATATGTTTATAGCCACTCTAAGATGTACGAACTCATTGCATAACTGTGCTGACATCAACTGCATCGGCTCTGCTTTTAACGTACATTAATGACAGAAGTTGCTTTCTTAGAGTCTCGCCGTCAATATCTGCAACAGCGAGATGGAACTTTCAGATCATGAATGCAAAGTTCAATCATAATAACTCATAATAACAATGCAATTTGAAA
>NC_136488.1:122242631-122247631 GCF_053919585.1 Euprymna scolopes
TTCATTTTATTGTAAGAGAGACTTTGAGAGACTGTTCATGTTAGGAGAGATTCTTATATTTATTTTACAACTGTTCATTCTTTTCTTGTGTAGAATGGAAGAGAAGGAGAGCTCTTAGAGTGAAGGGGTATTGTGTTCAGACAGTTCGGCATTATGATGTTGAGACGTGTATGGAAATACATATAACACAAATATATAATACAATTGGACTTTACCTTTGTATAAGAAACATAAGACACAAGACGAGCTTTACAAAAAACACTTGATGGTTTATTTCGTCACGACCGGCTGTTCCATCATTAAGAATTCAAAGTCTCACATTTTTCCTTGAAGTGGCGTCTCACTCCCAGACGACTGCCTGCCTCTGAGTTTTCTCACTGACTGTCTTCTAACTAAAGTTTTTCTCTATTCCTAGAACTTTCTATTTTCCGTGACGTCATACACATGTTAAACCATGTGCATTCTTTCACGTGTCCTGGACATACGTGTCCAAAAGTTTTCCTATTTCTACAAAAGGAATTTTAACTTATATTCAATATGTGAAAACATTATCTTATAAGCTGCATTCTTTCAATTTAAAATTTCATAATAAACTTGACAGCTCACATTCTTTTCTTGAATATTTTATCTATATTCTAAACAAATGTTTGTTTTACTTTTTTTTTAAATTCTCACACGTAACCCATTTCTAAACTAGATTACGAGGTTCGAATTTCACCTATGCCATTTCATTTTCATTTTAAACTAAATTCTCCATTTTTATACTTACATGAAAAGGGGACAGCCCTTATCATGTAACACAATTACGAATCTAATTCAATATAAAAAAGAAATCGTCTAAATCATAGAAACGGCTATTGCGTTTGGTTACAGTTACAGTGATAAAATCGCTTTTAAACTTAAAGTAAGTGGCAATAGGATTTACCGCTTAAATGGTTGAATTTCTTATTTTCTTAACCAACCATTTAACTATGAGATACCACTTTTATTGTCTTTGGTAACAGTTACTATTGTACGATTTTTCAGGCTCCATTCATAAATAAAAGTTAGATATTATTATGTGTTGATAGTTAAGGAAATTTTTATTAACACGGTTTCAACTACTGGGCAAGCTGAACTGAGTAATTTTAACGTCTTTAAAGTGTCAATCACAGAATATATAAAAGACTTTATAATAGTTTAAATCGTGAATATATTAGTTTTGCTTATGTTTTAAAACTAGTTCCATCTTGCAATGAATAATGCAAATAAACTAATCGTAAATAACAAAAAAAACTTGGGACGCGAAAAACGCATGTTTTTATCAAGTTCTAAATTTCTATGGTTTAAATCATGCGCAACTTTTTTTTAAATGCGTCAATTAATCAAATACTTTTTTGTTTTGTTTTTTTACATTAGAAAAACATCTTTGTTTTGTTTTTGTTTAAAACTAGTTCTAACTTGCAATGAAAATACAATCAAAATAAGCATTTTAAAAATTTGTGACGCTAAAAACGTAAATGGTTTATTGTTTTCTTTAAATAAAAATTCTTAAAGAAGTAATATACAGAAATGTAAGGAAAAAATGAAATACGGAAAATAATCGATTTAGCTGATAAAAAAAAGCGAAATGCATTTGTAGTTTTGCTTTTATTTGCATATTTTAAACGCGAAAAAAAAACATAACACAATTTAATCGCACATGTGGGAATGCAAGTAAACATGATTTTTTTATTCTGCTTTTGTAATACATGAATATAAAAGTTACTTAGTATTTTAGTTCACCGGAAAATTATGAAAAAAATACTTGTGCGTTTTATTATTTTAAATGAAAAGAAGTAAAGCGCTAAAGCGGAACGATTTTAATTGTCTGCATTTTTCAGATGAGATGTTCTCATTGATTGAGATTGTCGGACTGACTTCCTCATCTTGGTTGTTATCGTCCCAACGTTGCGGCCTTTTTGCCCTCCGGCCTTAATCAGGTGTTTTGTATCGAACTGCGGACCGTTTGTTAAAGGGTTGGGTTCGAGACTCCTAACAAACGGTTCCGCAGTTCGATACAAAACACCTGATGAACGCCGGAGGGTAAAACGGCCGAAACGTTGTGACGATAACAACCAAGATGAGGAAGTCAGTCCGACAATCTCAATCGACGGAACGATTTTATTTATTTGTAACGCAAACTGTTTTTAAAAAAATGTTTACCGTTTTATTTATTTATTTTCGTTTTGTTTATGTTAGGAGTGTAGAAAACTAAAACTGTACAAATGGATGATCCGTAAACATTTATGGTTTTGTTTTTATTTATTCACGCATGCGCAGAATATTTGAACTGAATCTCGTAAACCGGATGGGCGATCTGAACAACCAAGCAAGACGATGTGAGTTTTATATTATAATAGATGAGTATTAGTTTTTTTTTTAAACAGTTCACTTCTTGTAAGTAAAAAACAAAAACAAATTCTATTTGAAGCACAAATCTAAAGACAGATAGTCAAGTATGATAACCATTGAACCAACTTGACACGATAATTTGAAAATTAAACCCCGTGAAACTCTTGAAAAACCGGAAAAGAAACCGATCATTCCCAAGTACCATTTTTTCTTCTATTTTAACTCCTCAGCAACCTTTTTTTTCTGGATGAAAACCGATTAATAAAATGTTCAACTTGTCTGAATACCCTATATAGTAAATTTCAAGTCTGTAGATTAAAAATGTGTTGAATATACAGGTTGAGAAAGTGTCTTCACACAACACACACGCATTCTCACTTTTATAGATATATAGATTTGCATTGAATTTAATCCATAGTCATTAAATTCAAATTAAACAAGATTACTTGAATTTTAATTTGTTCTGAAGAATCCTTAGGCTTACGTCTTAAATTTTAGATAGTTTCTTAAATCAAAATTATGTGATAAATTTTGATTTAAGTTAGAAATAACGATTCGATACATAAAGTTTAGTATAATCATATATTGGTTTCAATCTTCATAATGAGACACGAGCTGTTTGGATTCATGTTACCCCTCCCAAGACTGAGTATCTTTTAGTTCAACATAATACTCATTTTAACAGCAGTTGGTGTTAGGTTCCGGTTGCTACATAATTACTACGTATGCTAGCCGCCATCATCATCATCATCATCATCATCATCATCATCATCATCATCATCTCGTATGAATCCGAGGATTTTGTGTTGGCATTGGTTTCTCCGATGTTTTTTCTATTCAGAATTCTTGCTCGAAAGACATGGGATGCTCACGGGAGCGACCACGAGAACGTTGCCAACGTCCTAGGTGAAAGTGATTTTTGTGGAACGAATTGGATTCGAGTAGAGACACCCACATTTTCCGTCCGTGTCACTAACCTCTGAACCACTACCACCTCACAGTATGTTTCGTTTATAGTTTCAACAGCGATCAAATGTTGGTCGTGTATTAAACAGAACTTGTATTGTTCTTATTTCATGATTATTGAATTGAAATTTGAATTCTATGATTTTGATTTTATTAGTTTATCGCAAATAGTTCTATAGTTCGTTCTCATGTTTCAACTTATATCTCATTCATGTCTCACTGATATTGATGTAAATAATTATCCTCCTTTTAACGTGTACCATTATTTTTCTACTTCTCTTTGTCCTCATTTGCATTTTCCTGTTTTCAAATACGTGTAATGTTATGACCCTTTAGGCTGTGATCATAGCGTAGTATTTGTTAACTGTGGCAAACGGGAACAATGGTCAAAACATTATTGTTATTGTATTCTTTTTAATTGATTTGAGCGACGGGTGGTCGCGGGATCAGTTATTATGATTAGAAGAATAAACAATTAAATTGCGAAAGAAATGATTGACGTGTGAATCGCAAAAAGAATGTGAAAATAGAAAATATATGTAAACATTATGTTGGGGTTTTCAATAAACAAATAACTAGTTGTGGATTAGATTGGTATGGCACGCGTAATTAGGTGACGTAAGAGAACACGTGATGTAGCTAGTTTTGGAGAGATTCAGAAAGTTGAGGATTGACCACCAGAGCAGACAGACGTCTAGACAAGGGTGGACAGACAGCTAGGAGCGGGCTGTAAGAATAGAAAATGTAGAAACTGCAGATCCTGTGAAAACCATTTGAGACAACTGTAATAAATTTATATTATAAAAATATAAAGAGTTGTTTTAATGGTTGCACAAATAAGAACAGATGTCTCAACACGGAGCAGCAGGAAGTTAAGAGAACTCTTCAAGAAAACAAAAGGTATGAAGCATATATTATTCTTCTTACATATGAACTGTAAAAATATCCCATGTGATAAGTCTCATACAACATGATTCAAGTTACACTTCAATATCATGTCCTCCTAGCTAAACAACATACATACGATTTATACGTTTATTATCTGTCTGTTAAAAGAACAATGGCTTACATCCACTAGATAACACATGACACGTTTTAATATATCATCTCCTCCAATATAAACGAATATACAACATACGTTTCACATACCCCACTTTTTCCATCTCGTTCTTATTCCTTTATGTTTCTATAATTAGCTTTTTTTAAATTTATTAATTATATATTTTCTTTCTCTAATTGTCTTATTTTCTATCTGTCTCTTTATTCTCTCTCTCTCTCTCTCTCTCTCTCTCTCTCTCTCTCTCTCTCTCTCTCTCTTTCTATCTCTCTCTCTTTGTCTTCTTTTTGTCTTCTTCGATTGCCTGGGTTTTATTTCTGTAATTATTTTTTCCGTTCTCCAATTCTCTCGTTTTCTTATCACCAGCTGTCTCTTTTTCAAACGATCACTTCTTATAATTTTCTCTTTTATTTCTCGAATTGTTTTTATTTTTACCTTCTATAACTGTCTATATTCCCATTCATTACTTGTCTCTGTTTCTGTCTCTAACTGTCTCTTTCTGCTATAATTGTCTCTCCCTCTCTATACCAAATGAACTTTTGCACCCCCGTCTCGTTACCTCCAGCTAATTTCTTTGTTACTTTCTTTTCCACTGTTCTATTTT
>NC_136488.1:122250131-122295131 GCF_053919585.1 Euprymna scolopes
TATTAACTGATTCCTGAGAAACGCCGGGTGTGCCCTAGTGAAGTTAAATAATATAGATATATCTAAATTTGTTTCAATTGACTGTAATTAGACCTTCTTACACTTAATCAATGCCGAATACATTTATGAACCCTACTTAAGAAATTTGAATATATGAAATATAAAAAGTAAAAATAACTAGGTTATTTGGTGTCATGGGTTGAACGTAAAGAGAACTTTACTTAACCCAAAACAATGACGGGCATTCCTGCTTGCGTATTTAACTCATGTTGTTGTTGTTGTTGTTGTTGTTGTTGTCTATTCAACTTTTCTTTTCCCTTTTTCTCACTTTAGACCATTGTATGTTTCAGTTTCGATAAATCTCTATCTCTCTCTATCTCTCTCTAACTCTCTATCTCTCTATATATAACTCTATCTCTGTCTATATATATAACTCTCTATCTCTCTCAATATATAACTCTCTATTTCTCTCTATATAACTCTCTATTTCTCTCTCTATATATAACTCTCTACCTCTATCTCTATAACTCTCTCTATCTCTCTCTCTCTCTCTCTCTATATATATATATATATATATATATATATATGTATATAAATCTCTATCTTTCTCTCTCTATATATATATAACTCTGCATCTCTCTCTATATATATAACTCTCTATCTCCCTCTATATAACTCTCTATCTCTCTCTATAATTCTCTATTTCTCTCTATATATAACTTTCTCTCTTTATATATATATAACTCTGCCTCTCTCTATATATATATAACTCTCTATCTCCCTATATAACTCTCTATCTCCCTATAACTCTCTATCTCTCTCTATAACTCTCTATTTCTCTCTATATATAACTTTCTCTCTATAAATATAACTCTGTGTCTCTCTCTCTATATATCTCTCCCAATCTCTCTCTTTATAACTCTCTATCTCTAACTCTCTCTCTTTCTCTCTATAACTCTCTCTCTGACTATCTCCCTCTATTTCTCTCTCTCTTACTCTTTCTCTTTATGACTCTCTCTCTCTTGCTGCAACATCCTCCATTTATTAACCTTTGTTCAATCCTAATATGTCCCTGTTATTCACTCGATTTTTTTTCTTTTATTTTATTTTTCTCTTTTTCTATCAATATTTTTTTTTCATTTTTCCCCATAATTAATTTTTTTTATTCGTTTAAGTTTTAAACGATTTTGTTATCAAAATTATATTTCTGTATAAAGTTTAATCATTGAATATTGTTTGTTGTTTTCTTTCTGGATCGTTTTATTTTATTTTATTTTTCATTTTTGATACTGGTTTTGTCTTTCCGACAAATACAGGGGGTCATATTAACCCAGACGATATTCTTTGATTTCATGAGACGTTACTTGCTGCACTTTCCACTATAACAGCCTCCCCGTGTCTTTTCTCCCTTTCTCTCTCCCCCCTCTCTCTCTTTCTCTCTCTCTCTTTCTCTCTCTCTCTCTCTCTTTCTCTCTCTCTCTCTCTGTCTTCATCTGTCTCTCTCTACCTCTCTCTTTCTGTCTCTCTGTCTCTTTCTGTCTCTCTCCCTTTTTCTCTCTCTTTCTCTCTCTTACTGAACGCAAAGAAAACAAGTGGTTAAACTTTAAGAACACGACAACTTTCAGAAACGAAGATTAGTCAAAGAAGTGAATCCGAAAATGGTAAACTATGAAATATGATGTAATAGAAACATAGGTCAGCCGTGAGAGTACATATCTCCGCTTGACAACGTAAGGATTTTTCAAAGTCTTGCCTAAATTTTACTTCTTAATAATGTATGAGCCTTCCTGAAGTTATGCTAGTTAAACGTTGATAACTTAAAACAACTATCTGACAACGCAGCAACTGTGCGTGATGATTATCTAAGAGTATTACATCCATACACAACATTTGTTCCATTTCTTGTTCTCTTTCAGTAGAAGAACAGTCCTTCACAACTGAGACAGTTTTTTTTGTACCTTTTCTCCGCGTTAAAAACCGACCCTAGTGTCTAACTCTGTCCCGTGGGAAGGCATTGTAAATAAGCACATCCATACAAAACATTTAACAAATTGAAAGTTGGATTCCCGTCAAAATCACGTTCTTGACTAAATGACATATCATATAAGGTGTGAGATTTCATTGGCTACAACATGGGCCAAGCAGTGAGCAATGAACACTAACTGTTGATTTTTCACCTTTTATTTGATCTTGGTGCGTACAACAAACGTGTAAACGAATGGGTTCTAGAGAATATTGGACCATGCCGAAGACTGCTGGACAATATCAATGACATGAACTTGCAATTTTTGGGACATGTGGCCAGAACAGACAACCTAAAAAAGATCTGCGTTTTGGCAGCACCCCTGACAAAAGATGATGTGGAGAAGTAAAAACAAGAATGTCAGACGAGTTGAAGGACATCGCGGGCATTAGCATGGCTAAGTTGCTCAGAATGGCGCAGAACCGGAGTCAATGGCGACGATTCGTGAAGAGTGTCACGACTGATCAGTAATGACTATTCCGTTAAAGAGATAGATATTTGATCTTGACCTTCAACTTAGATATCTTAAAATTAAATCGATTCTAAGTTAAAGGATAACCGATATTTAACCAAGTGTAGTGACAATTGGTCAAGTGATGTGAACAAACAGGTAAACAGTTACTTCAATTACTAAGTAAAATTCAGTTCGACGTGAGACTTTTCTGGGGAGTCAAGGGTCAATTTTCTGTGCATTAATACTAAAAGTACAGCGGCGAATTAATTAATACTTCTGTCTGGTCATGGTGGAAAGAACAAAAGCATGCTAACTGTGTGGGTTTAATGAAGGACCATGTTCTAATACCTGTGCACATTCTCGAATTCGGCAGAAAATTTCCGAGTTAGACAAGATACACTTAATGAAGGTCGGAAGTTACATCAATCGAAACGTTGTGAAAATGACACTGAAGACGAGGACAATAGTCCGAATAATCAAGAATTAATTAGACTTTATGTATATTTTATTAAGTCAGCAAACTTGTAATCCTCAATTATCTTGACTTCGTCGTCAATTTGTGGTGTTTGTTACAATGATATCATTTGTTGATTGTTATGAGAATTAGCAAGAACATTTTGTATGAACGTTTGAATGAAGGATGCAAAAACGAAAAGAAAAAAATCTGTATTATCATTGTAACTAAGTTAAAGTTAATATGTATTATTTTAGCTTAGTATTGTTATTTTTTCATTTTGTTTGTTATATTAAGGTGTTATCAATTACTCATAGAAAAAATGATAATTTTACAAGACAAAATATTATAGATAATGTGAGTAAACCATCTTGGTTCGTTATATCTGCCAGATGAGACAACCGTAATATTTTTCGAGTTATTTCCTTTGATTGCAGCTTATAACAGTAGCAGACTAATATTTGAAAAAAAAGAGCTGCATATATAAAGCAGCATTTAATGAAAAAAAAATGCAAGCAGAGTTTACGACATTCCCATATACATCAAAATGTGGATGAAAACATGCCAAATATAATCTGGAGAAATTCTAAAGTAACAAAAGCTTATAACAATAAATCAGAATACGATAAACTGATTAAAACAGAAAATACTAATGATTACATAAAGAGAACAGATTAATCTTTTAACGGGAGCTTTCTAAATGTAGATATTTTTTTTGTACGGGAATCACCACTCGAGGATAAAGGTTAATGGATATTCGTTAGTCAATGTGATTATCGCGCAGTAGACATAAATAGTGAGAGTTCTCTAAATTGCATTACTTAGCGGGACGGTTCATTAAGAACTTGTATACGTTGGACTTGAAGACAATCAGATTGTAGTAAGCTGGAAAGCAGGCAATTGGAAGAGAGTTCCACAGGCGTGCAGTTCTAAGAAAGAAGCTTTGTTCATGGAATCTACGTTTATGTTTAAGCACAGATAAAGAGTGTAAGAACATTATTGATAGTGGTTTTGGCTAGACAAGTGTTTTTCGCGAAAGTTTGGCGAGGGGGGACTATAAATTGAAGCTCAGCTGAGCACTTGGCATGGAAATAACGATAAAGCAGAGACAGGGTCGCAACGTCTCTTCTGTGGGAAAGAGGTTGCAGGGAAGTGAAAAGAGCATCTTCCACTAAGCTATGAATTTTGAACGCTGTCAAGGCAGCATAAGCTGCTTCTGTCAGCTCCTGCCCGGATGTGGCAATAATACTCAATCGTCGGCCGTACCTGGCTTTTATATAGGTGAAAATAATTTATCGCTAACTAACTGGAGGCAATCGCACTCAGTATCACTCACCAAGGGCTATTCAGCGGGAGATCACCCTGTGTCGAGTCGGCTCTATTACATTAAGATGGCTTATCCTTGCTACCCTTGCAACATATCTTTTCTACACCTAATCTCTGCCTTAAAAGGCGAGAGATCAATTACAAAAGTTACTTTTGTTTTGGTATTTGGCGGGGGGGGGTCTATAAAGAGCGGAATCGTTACACGTTAAATGTAATTTTAAAAAATTAACCCCATTCTAAAAATTATACAGATTCTTTTTTAGTTCCAGACCTGTGTCGAGGCGGTATTAACGAGGCGGGTGCGTAACTAAATTATTGTTTTTGAAATAATAAAAAAATAGAGGGTGACAAATAAATCGTAATCGTATACTAATTCAAATGTTTTTTCAATAAATACTAAAAGATTGGGATGTTGGGGGCGTGTTGTACACATCCGGCATTTTTTCAGTTGACCGAACGGTATAATCATAATTTCTAAATCAATAAATAATCGTTGTCGAGTCACGTCTTCGCAATTTTTATAAACTAACATAGAGAGGTGTTATAGAAAGAGTAAAACAGAGATAGAAAAATAGAGAGAGTAAGAGAGAAAGAGAGAGTGAAATAGAGAAAGTAAAACATAGATGACGAATAAAGAGAGTAAAAGAGAGAGGAATAGAAGAAGAAAGAATGATATAGAAAGTATGAAAAAAATACAAGACAGAAAATATGAAAGAGAAAAGAACAGAGGGAGAAAGTAAAGCAAAAAAATAGAGAGTAGGAGGGGATAGAGAAATAGAGAATATGGAGAGAAAGGGGGAGAATAGAAAAAGTAATAGAGGGTAGAGTGACAGAGAGGGTAAGACAGATAGAATAATAGATAGAGTAAGAGATATAAAAGAAAGAGTAAGATCGATAGGGAAATGGAGAGTAAGAGAGAGAGGGGGGAAGAGAGGGATTAAAAGAGATAAAAGAATAGAGGTAAGAGAGGGAGAGGACTGGAGAGTAAGAGAGAGAAGGGGAAGAGAGGGAGTAAGAGAGATAAAAGAATAGAAGTAACAGAGGAAGAGGAGTAGAGCGTAAGAGAGAGAGAGAGAGATAAAGGGGGAAGAGAAGGAGTAAGAGAGATAAAATAATAAAGATAAGAGAGAGGAGTAAAGAGTGTAAGAGAAAGAGAAAAAAAGAAAGAGTAAGAGAGACGGGAATAGTGAGTGTAAGAGACAGAGAGGAATAAAAAGTGCAAAAGAGAGAAAGAGAGGTGGAATAGAAAGAATAAGAGAGAGAGATAGAGGAATAGATAAAGTAAGAGAGAGGAGGAGAATTAAGAGAGTAAGAGAGATACAGCAATAGAGAGAGAGAGAGAGAGTAAGAGAAGTAAAAGAATAGAGAGTAAGAAATAGATTGATAGAGAGACGAATAGAGAGAGAGGGAGAGTAAGTTAGAGGAGTAGAAAGAGTAAGAGAAAAAGGGAAATCGAAAGAGTAAGAAAGACATAGCTATACACAGGAAAAGAGAGATCGAAGAATAGAGAGAGTAAGAGAGAAAGAGTAAAATAAATAGAGAGAGTAATACAGAGAATTGAAAATATAGCGAGAGTGGGGGGGGAATAGTAAGGAAAAAGGAAAATAAATAGAGTGAGGAAGGGGGAGAGAGAGGAGAGCAAGACAAATAGAAGGACGGATGAGGAGGAGGAGAAGGAGGAAGAGGTAGGAGTGAAAGTCGCTGGATCTTTTTGTTTTTCGGTTCGATGAGTTCGTTTATATTTAGACGGCCGCCTATTTTCGACATCTCGATTTTCGGTTACTCTGCGAATGATAAAAAAAAAAACAATAATCAGAATCTCAACCTTCCAAAGTGTCAAAGTCAACTTCGAAAATAGAAACGGTACGTCATTCTGTTTACAAGATGGAAAAGAAATTCTTGTGAATCGCCCACATGCACGATACGTATCGGCCTAATACAGTTTAATAGCATCTCGGGTAATGGACGTGTCACTTCCTGGAAATGCAGTCGAAATCGGTCACTTTGTCTACGGGATGCAAAAGATGGCTTCAAATCGCCCACGCAGATAATCAATTCTGGGTCGACTATAGCTTTTAAAATCCTTAGTAATGTTCTCACAAAGGAATAGAAATCGTACATAAAATGACAAAGAATTGGCCTTATACAAAGTCGTTCGTCCCTATTTACAATGCCTCCCCACAGGACAGAGTTAGACACCAGGGTCGTTTTTTTAATGTGGAGAAAAGGAACAAAAATAAAAATTGTCTCAGTCGTGAAGGATTTCTCCTCCACTGACAGAGAACAAGGAATTGAAGTGCAGCATCTGAAGAACAGATACTACACTTTGATCTTGTCCCAAAGTCGTTTGTTGTCCCTGCTAAAATGATGATATTTAATGGTTATTTATTTTTATGCGAATCTACCCGACGTTGCCTGACATACAGCAATGTAATTTTGACGTGTATTATTTGCATGATTGGAACTACTGTTCCCACCTTAAGCATTATTCACATAACGTTTCGGTCGATGTAATGTGTAAGTAACATATAGGCGAGAAACACGCGAAGTAGTTATATAAGTTATATACGATTGTCTATACAGAAAATAAACAAAGAATTAAGTCCTTATGTAAGTTATACAAATACTATTATGATTATTATAATAATTAAAATAACATTTTTATATAATAACATATATTTAATAATAATAATATATATATGTAATAATACTATAATAATAATCTATAATATAAATCTCATCCGTCTGTTTAAATGTATGTATGTATGTATGTATTTATGTATGTATGTATCTATGTATGTATTATGTGTCAGGTCATGTCATATGCTACTGGTACCATGTAACCCAGTACTACCTGCCTCATGGTCGGGTCACCGGCGACTAAACTGGTTCCCCCACCAGACTTGTTTGGTGAGGAGGGCGGCTAGCCTCCCTGAAGGATTAAAAACAAGACCTTCCAAAGGGCGAATGAACTCTTTTTCTGGGTCAACGGCCAACTAGCACCGTGTATATTTGTGTGTGTGTATATGTGTATTGGGGTAGAGAGGGTTCCCGTAAGCCGTGGTGAAGGCAACCTTTCTAGGAGAAGCAAATCTCTAATAAAACCATAAAGCGGAAGACCAGTACCCGCATTAAGCTGGTCTGCAGTTTAATATGTTGCTAGCTATCTTGCTCTTGCTTGTTGCTGGATCTCAACATTTTGAACCGAGAGAGAGACTTAGCTGTCGTACAAAGCTAAGACTCTGTAACATCATATTTGTATAGATACTCCCTCAGACATTTGGAATCATGGATTTTAAATGTCTGAGGGAGTGGCACTCGTCTGACAAGACGTTGCAATCATCATGTATGTATGTATGTATGTATGTATGCATGTATGTATGTCAGGTCATGTCATATGCTAATGATACCAGGTAACCCAGTACTACCTGTCTCATGGTCGAGTCACCGGCGACTAAACTGGTTCCTCCACCAGACTTGTTTGGTGAGGAGGATGGCTAATCTCCCTGAAGGATTAAAAACAAGACCTTCCAAAGGGCGAATGAACTCTTTTTCGGCCAACTAGCACCGTGTGTGTTTGTGTGTATGTGTGTGTGTGTGTGTGTGTTGGGGTGGAGAGGACTCCTGTAAGCCGTGGTGAAAGCAACCTTTCTAGGAGAAGCAAATCTCTGATATAAAAACCCATAAAGCGATAGACTAGTACCCGCATTAAGCTGGTCTGCAGTTTAACTTTTTGTTGGCTATCTTGCTCTTGCTTGTTGCTGGATCTCAACATTTTGAACTGAAAGAGAGAGACTTAGCTGTCGTACAAAGCTAAGACTCTGTGACATCATCTGTGTATAGATACTTCCTCAGGCATTTGTCTATAAAAGTGGTCATGTGGCGATGGAAAAGTTGTGACGCGTGGAGGCTTGAAATGCTGGAAGCATGTAATAATTGATCTCAATGACCATCTTCAGTGTCATGCCTGCTTGAGCATGTGAATTCACCGGTACGACTAAAAAAAAAAGTCATTTTTAGGCTCATGGATTGTAAGTGTCTGAGGGAGTGACACTCGTCTGATAAGACGTTGCAATCATCATGTATGTATGTATGTATGTATGTATGTATGTATGCCTTAAAGTTTTGACAGGGGCGACGGATTTTCACGAGATCGGTATCGTTTTGAGGTACGACACTTCGGACGACAAATATCGAAAAGAAATTGGTTAAACATTAATTTCCTCACCCTTAACTGGGTACTTTTCTACAAGGAGGGGGTCGCTTTTTTCGTCGATATTTTCGAAAGTCATCCCCTTTTTTCGATTGACTAGCCTTAATTTAAACCTTCGCCGCTTGCGGTTTTGCAAAGACGTCACGTTTTGTTGTTTTCACGTTCATTTCCTATTCGCGGTACGCCTTCGAGCCTGTCTGCCTACTAATATTCATTTATTTATTACTTTTTTTTTTTGCTAAACATACATCTCCAAACACCCGGGTAATGACGGGTACCCAGGCTAGTAATATATATTTAATACAAATATATATTTAATAATACTATATATTTAATACAAATATATATTTAATAATAATAATAATAATAATAATAATAATAATAATAACAATAATAATAATATATTTAATAATAATAGACTTATTAATAATAATAATATATATTTAATAATACTCTATATTTAAATAAAATATATATTTAATAATAATAATAATAATAATAATATATATTTAATAATACTATATATTTAATAAAAAATATATTTAGTAATAATAATATACATTTAATAATAACAATAATATATTTAATAATAATATATTTAATAATAATAATAATAATAATAATAATAATAATAGACTTATTAATAATAATATATATTGAAAATAAGAGTTACCTTTCTTATATTACTTACGTTATACTTAAAAATGACGATACTGTTTACGAATGATGTATCACGTGATCGTTTTCTACATGAAGTTTTCTGATATTATCTATTTCCTTTAACGGCAGTTTATAGATGAAGGAAAATCAATTTTTAACGAGATTAGCGTATTTATGTTATGCAATAATAAAGACATTTTATTCTAATAGAAAATTCTTGCTCTTTCTATTATTGACATTTGCTGCAGAAAGTGAACATGTCTCCCGTGCAAAAAAAAAAAAAAAATATTTCCAACGGGTATAATTGAACTTGAAATTAAAGGTGTTTTCCTTCTTAACAACATGCAATGACACTAAAGAAAGTGAAATTATTATAGAGAACGAGATGTTTGCATGTTAGGATGAACGCTACTAGAATTTAACGTAAAAAAGCTAACTGGCGTAACCTTACATATTAGATATAGATAAACTGTCCATTTCGATGGTTGTAGGTTCGATCCACAGCTGGAAAAAGGTGTATGTCCAGCCGCACTGATGTGTTGTGATACAACGAAACAGTACTGTATGTGGATGCCTAATAAGCCCCCCTCTTTGGGTTGAGCACTTTGTAAATATATTTTCATCCGACGCGTATTTAAAGGATTAAGCGAAGTCTACTGTTTGTTTGTAAACAAACTGACAGTTTGAGCTCTGTGCAACGGGCAAATGTCAATTTAATAGGAGAAATATTTACGGGCACTGATTCTTGGTCTGATGGTTGGAGCCGCCGGCAATGGTTGCAGATTCGATCCACGGCTGAGAGAAGGTGTATGTCTAACCGCACTGAAGAGTTGTGATACGACGAAACAGTACTGTATGTGGATGACTCTCTCTCTCTCTCTCTCTCTCTCTCTCTATATATATATATATATACATAGTCATCCACATAGAGTACTGTTTCGTCGTATCACAACTCTTCAGTGCGGTTAGACATACACCTTCTCTCATATATATATATATATATATATATATATATATATATATATATAAAGGTTCCTTCATATATATATATATATATATATATATATATATATATATATATATATATATATATATAAAGGTTCTTTCAGTCTTTGACAAATTATGGGTACCCACATAGGGGTGCCTCTGCGTGAAATTTTTCTCGCAGGACGTGCACAGTCTCCAAACATACCTCACACTGGTTCTCGTCAAATCACTGACTCTCTAAGACTACTTACATGTTAGTACCAGATGGGTGACCATTTGGGAATTTTAGGCGCTGTATGAGCTCTCCGCTTATCTCACAATTTGTTTCCAGTCGTTCTGTACATACGCTTCACTTGCCACTGGTATTTAACAATGTTGACTCGAGAGGTGTGATTGGAGATTACGCACCTCATGCCACAAAAGATTTCATACGCCGGCACCCCTTCGTGGGTATCCATAGTCTGTTAAAGACTGAAGGAGCGTGTGTATATATATATATATATATATATATATATATATATATATATATATATATATATATATATACTTCAGAATAGTTTTTATTTAACAATCAGTTGTTATGGAAACGTGAGATTGTAAGGTTTACAAAATATTACTGGCAGTAATATTCTATAAGTTATCCCATCTAAACAAGAATTGCTCGATATGCAAGATAGAGCAAATAAATTAAATTATAGTGATTCAATGAATTTCAAAAAAACTCTCATTGAAATGAATTTCATATCAAAGAATTTTTATTATCCTAAGCAAGACAAAGAATGCTTTAGAAAGTTAATCTTCTTAACCTATAGGGTTTCGATGTCTACCCTCTCATTAGAGGAGAGAAAATATTAGCAAATATTTATAAGGTATGCACCCTATTTGCTAAAGTCAGTGAGACATGGAAAGTCAAAGTCAACATAATAAATTTATCAGAAGTCCTGTAGTAGGAGGATTTGCAGAAAAAGGACTTCTGATAAATTTGTTATTTTGACTTTGACTTTCCATGACTTTAGCAAATAGGGTGCACACCTTATAAATATTTGCTAATATTTTCTCTCCTCTAATGAGATGGTAGACATCGAAACCCTATAGGTTAAGGAGATTAACTTTTTAAAGCATTCTTTGTCTTGCTTAGAATAATAAAAATTCTTTGATATGAAATTCATTTCAATGAGAGCTTTTTGAAATTCATTGAATTACAATTTAATAATATATATATATATGTATATATATATATATAGAGAGAGAGAGAGAGAGAAAGAGAGAGAGAGAGTGGTTCAAAACTAGGTTTGCTAAGAAATTTTTACATTCCTCTGCAGATCCCGTAATTTCATATCCTTGTCCCTCACTTAAAATTATTGTCACTTATTTTTTCTTAGAAAAATATTACCGATTATACCAAATCCAATTTTATAATAATAAAAAAATTGTTCTAAAACGTTTATGTTTCATTATCTCCAGTCAAACTAGATTCTGCACTGAGATAAGCATTCTTATAACAGTTTTTCGTGCCCTACTATTTCCATGGTGGTTCATTATACATTGAACTTGTGTTTTGTTTGACACCATCATTGAACGATTAGCTTGTTTTTAACAAATCACCCAATTTCAATACATATTGCCTTCACCATGACCGAAGTACTCCACATACCCCAGTATGGTAACCCTCTAGAATATCTAAAAGAGGATGACAGATACTACACATAACGCAAAGGTGATCTGGAATTGTTCAAGGTAGGAGTGTTAATCTCTCTATATAAATTTATGTCAGCTTTTTTTTACTTTAAATCCTAGTAGCGCTAATCTTCCAGAGATATACAAAACTGCTTACAGAAATACATATAGCGCTTAAGTATTCCCAAATGGTCACCCATTTAGTACAAGCTTGGTTCAACATTGCTTAACTTTAGAGATCTACCGAGCACCAGTGTGTTAAAATGATTATTCCTGTTTATATTTAGAAGGTACACAGTTTAATATTGACTGACAACTCTGTTAGATATTTAAAAAAGTGTTATGTTGATTGCTCCGACTATTATTATCAACGTTTCCGTCGCTGAAACCTGCGGCCGTCTTCGAACAAACGGTTCGAATTCTTGTAATGCAGAGCCAACCCTCTTTTTTCTTAGTAGGAAAAGAAGCATGTTCTCAACATCCGAAGAAGGTCGCAGGTTGCAGCGACCGAAACGTTGTACTAATAACACTGAAGATGAGAATAATAGTCCGAATAATCAAAATTACACAAGTATTCACATCTCATCTAAAAAAATCCGAATTGCATTAAAAAAGGTGTTTGAAAAGTGGATTATTTTCCGGAGGGTGCAAGTTTTGAGTAAACTTACGTGGAAAAGAATACCTATATACTATTAAAGAACTGCTGTAGTTACTTTCTTTTTGGCTTGTCACTGTGCACACCTTTCATGTGACTATGAATGTGTTGGATGATAGGAAGACTAGCGAATGACGTAAATAAATTGCGAATGCTAAGACAAGTAGGGGGAGGAAAGAAACGATGTAAATACTAAAAGACTCGCCGAGGCATCAACCTCGAGATTCAAAACATGAAGACTACTTATAATTATAGTCCGATGGACAAATCTCTGAAGTCAAATAGAAAGAATCAAATAGAAGGAATATATACAGGGTGGAACGATAAAGTTGTCGCCCTAAAAAAAACGACATGATGTCATTTCCGTTTGATAAAAACAGGTATTCTTTATTTTTTCAGACCATCTTCTAGTTGGCCAGTTGTGTACAAATCCAAAGAGTGATAACAGCCTTCTATTATGTCTGAAAGTGACTCAATGTTCAACGAGCGGGATCGGAGATGCATTGCTGTACAACTCATGCTCTCTACCAATCCAAGTTATGACAACAGGACCATTGCCAGCACCCTCAAAATGTAGATCCGGACGGTTCAACGCTAGAGGACACAGCTCAATGAAGTTTCTGGCCACGGTTATCGTCTTTGGTGTGGTTTCAAGTGAGGGCCACATCATGCGACCTAACATCTTTGATGTCGGCTTGAAAGTCAACACCAAAGTTTACATGGATATTCTGAAAAGTGTGAAGATCTTCTAATGTAATCAGGTGGCCGCTGGCAGACCCTGGGTGTAGCAGCATAACGCAGTGCAGGACCAAAGCGACCAAGGCTTGGCTTCAGAAGGAGTGCTACGATTTTGTACTTCTTTCACTGACCTCTCCTCCCCCTACCTGAATCCGCTGAATAACTTTGTTTGGTCATACGTCGAGAATATCACCAACATGACCTCCCACAACACTAAAGTCACCCTGATTGCCGCGATCTGCCGATAATTCGCCGAGCTCCTGCCTGATCTTATGGAAAAGGCATGCTCCCAGTTTCGGACCCGTATCGAGGCGGTGATTGAAGCTGAATGCCGCTACATTAAATAGATGTCAGCTCTCCTATATAAAGTTACCTGAATTGATGTTTTTCTATCAAAGTTTTAAAATAAATCTGTAGTATTGTTTTTCTTTAGGGCGACACATGTATCATTCTACCTTGTATATCGCTTATAAACGAATGTTTATAATAAGTTGTTTGTTTTATTTACGATGTTAGTAGCATATACATTTAATTTTTATTGACAACAAATCTTGTTTTTTTTACGCTTTTTTAATTTTCTTTCATTACAATGTTCCGCCTACTCCCTACTTTTCCTATCAAAGAAAGAGAAAGATTTCTAAACAAATTCTTGCATTCGCCTTTGCTTCAGTAGATATTAGTAACCGAAAGAAAATGGATTTCGAAAAAGAAACAATCACAGCTGAAAAATGTATGCATATATGTAGCCAAAATATTTGTCCGAATAAAGTTATACTATAATACAATTCTAATGTGGTTGAGCACCATTTTATAAATATCGGAGTTTCATTATATAACCATCAAGGACACAAGAGCAACATATTCGCTATATACGTGTATGTGTTTGTGTGTGCGTGATGTTAGTGTGTCCCCAATAGAAAGTTAGGTTACAGAATCGACATAAAATCTAAAAGTGTATTTTTTTGTAAGATTTATCGAAGAAGCTAATGGAAATGTGGCCAAATCTCTAAGTGCACTCCCTAAGAGGGTTATGAGAGCAAAACTCTTTTAAAGCCTCAAATTCATCCGATTTTTATTAAATTTAAATCATATGCATAAAGTTTTCTAGGAATGACACAAGAAGTAGTTTTGAATCTCTAAGTACACCTTGAACATAAGGATGCTGTGGAGGCCGACCACCCTTTCAAACTTCACGTATATCATATTTTGGTCAAATTTAAATCATGCGTATGAAATTATCTGGGAATTCATTGGGAGTGGTCCCGAATTCTTGAGTGTTTCGTTAATCTAAGGAAGCTATGAGGGGTTGTATCACTTTGAAAAATGCCGTTATATCATATTTTGATGAGATATATATTTTATTTATAAAACTGAAATACCCCTGAATGCTATTGTTCATTTATATAAGAACTAACAGGAAGATCCGACGATTGATTGATATCCTACTCTATCTAAGGGCCCATTGCGGTGCACCGAGAGGAAACTTCACATGCTTTCCTGGAGTGACTTAATCCAAAAATACATTATAGTCTACAGTGCACAATAGAAAACCTACTATTAATTTTATGAAATTATTTTTTGCTTTAAAAGTTAAAATCCAAAAGTAAAGTCATTTTTCAATTCATTTCGAACGCGCTGCTGTCTTATCAAAGAACCTACTGTTGATTTTATAGGCGGTGATAAGACTTCTAAAATACACTTGCGATATTAGATTTTATAAGGTGTTAACTTTAATCAAACTGTTCCTTCTTTGATTGGATTTTTCGATTATCGATTAATGATTTTCGATACTTATCAGATGCATTCCGATATGAAATCTACCTAAGAACTCCCCAGGCACATAAAGTATATTTTTGTGAAATTTCATCAAATAGGCCCAGCCGTTTCGGAGTCTACCGCGAACGAGCTAACACACACACACACAAATACAAAGTGCATTTTATAAATGAGTAGAAAGTTGTATTTTGCTATTTTTCCAATAAATGTGATTTGATTAGATGAGCCGAAAATCTACGTGTCTCCACTTCGAAACGGCTGAACAGATTTTCTTTAAAATTTACAGAACTTTAGCGTATAAGTCTGGGAGTGATCTTAGTTAAGTTTTGTCTTAGACTACTCCCGATAATTACCGTTTTGCAACAATGATAGAACAACGGGCTGTAAAAATTCTACTGTGCGTAAGTTGATAGCGTGTTTTTTTTTTGTTTTTGTTTGTTTCTTAGTTTGTTTGTTTTTTTGCATCACGTGGTCTGTAGGTTCAAACCACGCGCGTCAATTTCTTTTTTTTATATAAACTGCAAAGAATTTTATAAGACTTGAAAATTTACTTGTTTTTTTTTTTTGCATGACGTGTGTTATGTAGTAGTTCGAACACAAGAAAGTATTTGTTAGTTATTTATCTGTCTGTCGATCTATCTATTTATGTGTATTATCGATATATCTCTCGATCTAGGTATGTATATATTTCTGTATCGTTCCATCTCGATCTATCTATCTAACTGAGGAGATAAATAAAAGATCGATATAAAGAATGTTGTTAAAAGGCTGTCAAAATATAACAAAGCTAGATCATAGACAAGTTTACTGGAAGATCTTATCAATTGACCGGATCTACGTATGAGGCACGTGGATCAGGTTAGCTGCAGATCACATTGGAGCTGGAATTTGGACGTTGAGCAGGGTAGACGGTTTAACAGGTCGTCTCCATCCCCTTCACCGGGGAGAGAGCTGACGTGTATTTGAATGGAGACCTAGAATCAACCACTCAAGCAAAGATATTCACTTTCCATTCTTCTGCGATCGACACCTGGAAAGTGAATAAAAACTATATAAAATACAATCAGAGTTCTTGAAGTGAATGCATATTCGTTCAAAAAGATTTCAGCCTCCCCTCCAAGAACAAGATAAATTCTAGGTGGACCAAAATCAACGACGCATGAAACAAAGGTATGTTGAAAATACATGCATTACACACACCCACACACACCCACACACACACGCGCGCACACACACACACACACGCACACACACATACATACACACATTTAGACGATCATAGCATTGGAACATAAGTAGACTGCAACAACATAACTTAAGGTTCAGATAGTGAAGAACCACCATAGACATTTAGTGACAAGAATACACAACAGGATTAACCTTCGTCATACGTACATATCACTGTATGGTGTTGGTCAACTATTATACAACATATGATGCTATGGTACACATTACACAACAGACTCCTGTGTGGTTCATCATCGCACAACCCGTGGTCTGTAGTTTCAAATCCCGCACGTAAATTTCTTAATGGCTTTTTATTTTTTGATAACTGGAAAGGAATTCACATAAAATAATTTTATAGAAGAAACGGTAGGTTCTCTAGAGTGCAATGTAGAATAACATATATTTTAGACTAAGTTACTGCATGGAGGCATGTGTAGCTTTCTTCCGGTCGATTTCACGGATTTCGATGGCAATAAAAATATAGGAGTGTGAAATATTCGTTGATCATCATTCAATCCCGGGCAACGTCAGATCTCCCTGCTATATATATATATATATATATATATATATATATATATATATATATATATATATATATATACATACATACACACACACACACATATATATATATGTATATATATATATATATATATACTTTTATATTATATTTATTTATTTATATTCAAATAAACATTTTACATGAACTCGACACTGAACATAACAATGTTTCGGACAAATGGTTAGAGTAACTAAAGTCCTCTTCAGGTGATTAGAAAACGTACATTTCTCGAAAAAAATAATATTTAAAAAACTGGTTGTTTTAGCGAAATGTACTTATTCGGATCGCCTTGAGAGAATAACATGTCATCTTCAGTTCTATTAATTTATGCCATCGTTGAGGGTACGAATTTTACGCTGAGAATGATTTGTGTGTGTGTGTGTGTGTGTGTGTGTGTGTGTGTGTGTGTGTGTGTGTGTGTGTGTGTGTGTGTGTGTTTATAGTGCTTCTATGTTAGGGTTGCATTAACTAGTACATAATTGTCAGATTTTTTTTTTATTAAATAACATATATTTCAGAGGTTGGGATGGGAAAATATGTCAAAAAGGAACCTAAGATGGGATAGCAGAGCTGACGGGTGCAGGATCAGATTGACCTAATGACCAAACGGTATAGGAATTTTTATAAATCGATAATAATCGATATTTATAAGTCGTTAGAATGATGGAGAGTATGGGAGAAACAGGCGAAAAACAGTGATAGTAAAGGGACATACGAGGGGCGTGCTATAAGTAATGCCCCTACCACTTCTAGTTGTCAGATCTAGCTGAAATTTTGCATGTGCAATGATTTACATCTCTACGGGTTATGCGGCAAATTACAGCTCTGAACTAATTGTGGTTTCTGTTTTACAGGTGTTTGAACTAAGTCAGGTGTGAAATGGAGCCTGTTGAATGTCGAGCAGTGATCCGGGTTTTGTATTTGAAAGGACGCACGCCACAGGAGACTTTTGATGAAATGAAAGAAACTTATGGTAATGATGTCCCATCATATGACCTTGTAAAAAGCTGGCATCGTGAATTCAAACATGGCCGGAAGTCTATGGAAACAGCTCCCAGACCTGGTCGCCTCGCTTCTGCCATTGTTCGTCAAGTTGAGGTTGCCATTTTGGAAGATCGGCGCATTACTATTCGCCAAATAGCCCAAGATGTCAAGATTAGTACAGGATCTGTGGAAACTATCATTCATGACCATTTGCATATGTATAAGGTGTCTGCCAGGTGGATTCCCAGGTTGCTCACTCCATTCCAGAAGCGAGAACGCGTTGAGTGCTCGAGGATGAATTTGAAGATGTGCCAAGAAGATGAGTCAAAGTTTTTCAAAAGACTGATTATACAGGATGAAACCTGGGTTCATCACGATGACTCAGAAATCAAAGCCCAGTCAATGTAGTGGACGCACTTGGACTCACCCCCTCCAAAGGAGGCAAGGGTGCAGCCCTCCGCTGGCAAAGTCATGCTCACAGTCTTCTGGGACCAGGACGGAGTAGTGATGCCAGATTTCTTGGCAAAAGTTACCACAATTACAGGAGCCTATTATGCTTCACTTTTGCAGAAATTAAGGGAAGCAATCAAAATCATGAGAGAGGGCAAGATCAGCAAAGGTACCCTCCTTCTGCAGAACAACGCTCCGGTCCACAACTCGCATGTCGCCAGATCAGAAGCACGGGTGTGTGGTTATGTAATCTTCCCCATCCTCCCTACTCTCCTGACCTTGCACCCTCTGACTTTCACCTTTTTCCAGCCATGAAGTTGTTTGTGAAAGGAAAGCGTTTCCCAGATGATGCAGCCTTGATTTCTGAAGTCACGTCATGGGTGGAGGACCAACCAGGGGTGTTCTAAAAAACCGTCTCCAGAGCTGCATCAAACGATAGGAAAATGCATAACTCTGTGTGGTTCCTATGTAGAGAAAGACTAATAACTGTGCCAAGTTTCGTTGCTCTACTGCCATGGGAAGTGGGTCAGGGGCATTACTTATTGCACGCCCCTCGTTAGCTACGGATAAGATATAATCAGTGAGAAATCTAGGGGATGAAAAACAGACCGAGAGATAAAGAAAGCAGATAGATTGAATTAGAAAGAAGAAAAAGAATATAGAAGGGAGAGAGAGAGCGAGAGAAAGAGAGAGGAAAAGATGGGGAGAGGGGGCGGTAATATAGAAAGTCACTGGGTCCTTTTCCCGTTCGATCAACTATTGTATATTTAGACGACTGCCTATTTTGTCAATTTTCGGTTACTCTGCGAAAAAAAAAATTCTCAGCCTCTGCAAGTGTCAAAATTAACTACTAAAATAGAAACCGTTAGTTGTTTTGTTTGAAGATTTGGAAGGATGGCTTCAAAATCGCCCACATACACAATCAATTTCGATCGAATACAATTTAAGAACCATTCTTAGCCGTGGCCTTAAAATGTCTGCAAATAGAATGGTAATCGCTCACTTTGTTTACTGGATGGAATTGATGGATTCCAAATATCCCCCATTTCGATCGAATATAATACCAAAACCGTCCTAGCAAAACCCTATCGTGCTTCTTTTAAATGTAGTCGAAATCAAACCCAAAATAGATTTAATCATTTATATATAATCGGCTTTAGCATTTCATATTCATAGATGCGTTATCCCCTTTCACATGTATTAAAAAAGAAATTCTGTTTGTTTTAAATTATTTTTTAATTAAATTGTACAACAGATTTTTGTAATGTTCTAATATTTAATGTTTGTAAATATCTTTGCATTAGTAGCTTTGTTTATAATAACATTATGTGTTGGTCTCCCGACAAAAGCAGGGTGGATCTGTAAATTCACCCTTGTCTGTTCGTCCGTTCTTCCGTTCGTCTGTCCGCACTTTTCTCAATAACTACGCCTCGGAAGTTTTTGAAATTTTGCACAAACATTAAACATGATATGAGTAAAAAAAAAAGCAATAGAACGGATTTTCCGGGAAAACTCAAGTTGCCCCCTCCGGGGGTGCCTTTCGTGTTAAAATGGCTAAAACTGACACTTTTGTACTTATTTTAAAAAAAAATCGATGCCTTGGATTTTTATAAAACTTTCTGAAAAGTTGTAACTAACTGATTTCTATATAATTTTGTTTGTCTATACTTCGCGATAACTCTTGGGCGTGCTCCATAGGCTCCACTTTGGGGACTATATTAACATATTTGTCGAAAAATTTATGTGTATGTCTATTTAGCCGTTTTGTATGATGCTGGACTCAAATTTAAATATGTTTAAGGCCTTGGGGACTTAGGGGGCTAAATAAGAAGTGCAAATGATGAACTTAGTCATTTCTTTTTTTTTTTTTTTACATGGAGCAGAACTCAAATTTACATATGTTAAGGCTTAAAACTGCACCGTTTGTTTATTTTCACTAGGATTTGACGTCCCCTGGGTACTTTTGGGGCTAAATGGGGGTGGTATGCTTAACTTGGTCATTTTTTCTTATGCCTCGTTCACTGTGACCTCTCGGGGGACTGTGTATGCTTCACTTGTTTTAATTGAATTCTACAACAGATTTTTGCATGTTTTGATTTTTTTCTAAATATATTGTTCCTTTTGATTTTAAAAAATAGTTTTTTTTGTTTTGATTTTAAATTATTTATTGTTCGTTTTGATTTTAAAATATTTATTGTTCGTCTTGATGTTAAAATATTTATCGTTCGTCTTGATGTTAAAATATTTATTGTTCGTTTTTAATTTTAAAATATTTATTGGTCGTTTTGATTTTAAAATATTTATTGTTCGTCTTGATGTTAAAATATTAATTGTTCGTTTTGATGTTAAAATATTTATTGTTCGTTTTGATTTTAAAATATTTATTGTTGTCTTGATGTTAAAATATTTATTGTTCGTTTTAATTTTAAAATATTTATTGTTCGTTTTGATTTTAAAATATTTATTGTTGTCTTGATGTTAAAATATTTATTGTTCGTTTTAATTTTAAAATATTTATTGTTCGTTTTAATTTTAAAATATTTATTGTTCGTTTTAATTTTAAAATATTTATTGTTGTCTTGATGTTAAAATATTTATTGTTGTCTTGATGTTAAAATATTTATTAAATTATTTATGGTTTGATTTTAAGTTGTTTATTTAATAATTATTTATTGCCTAAATTTATATTCCATGTTTTCAAACATTTAACATGCGTAATTTTACATATTTTCATTATTTATATCAGATAAACTTGAGTTTTACTACAAATCGAATCGTGTTCATTTCTTTACTTCTTTTTTAAATTTAAGTTATAATTAAAGAATAAACGTAGTTTAATATTTAAAATCCAAGAAACAACGAAATGTTTAATTAGTATTTACTCATAAACACACAACTTTTTCGTCTGGAATTTTTTTTTTCTTTTTTAATTAATATTAAATGAGTTTCAGTACAAATCATCGTGTTCCTTATTTTTCTCTTTTCCAATGGAATTTTTAAGATTTGTAATGCTTTTTGTAAAAAAATTTGATTCATTATTGACAATCTCATTGTTCGACACTTATTTTGCTTGCTATGACCTCAGTGATGACGTCATTTTTAGCTCACAGGCCTTAATCACATATAATACGAAGTCCACAGACGGTCCCGCGTCTATCTTCTTGTTATTATTGTTAAGCACAAAAAAATATTTTCACTCAAAAACAGCATTTACATACGAGTTCAGCCTTAACTTTTGTGCTTTTATTTTCATATTCCATTTAAATACATGAGATTTTATTACGGATGTCTTTTTTGAAACATATTCATCAGTTTTTACTGATGAGTATTTTAATAATATAGATAGATAGATAGATAGATAGATAGATAGTGTGTTAGCGTGTGAGAGAGTAAAAGAGAGGAAGAATGAGTTTTAATATCACTGGATCTTTTATCGTTCGATGAGTTGGTTTATATTTAGACGATCGCTTATTTTGCCATCCTTAATTGCCATGTGCTATGCAGAAACAAAATCAGAATCAACCTCAAAGGAATAAAATCATTTTCAAATTTAGAAACGGCATGCCATGTTATTTATAGGAGATTAGGTATGCATTCCAAATCACACGCACGCACTTGCTCTCACGCATCTCATATATATATATATATCTATCTATATATATATATATATATATATATACACATATATATATATATATAATTTTTTAAATATGATTATCCACTGACACGTGTTTCGTCGTCCAGGACTCATCAGAGTGGTTGATATATATACAGATAGATAGATAGATAGATAGATAGATAGACAGACAGACTAGTAGGCTGCCTAATGTTGCCGGGTCGTAATATACGCTTAAATATAATGTTTGAATTCATGCAGATTACGTATTTATTATTATAGAGGCAGTTCTCAATCGATTATTACTATAAACCTAACATATAGTAGTGAAATCATGCCATCAGCTTAAATCGAAATCAAAACATATACCGCCCCACCCTCATTCTCTAGTCTCTGGGGCATACCTACTTCAGAATAGTGTTATAATAAAAATTCTAGATTTGAAACTTAACCATTTCACCTCAATGAATATAAATTACTAATTTATGATATATATATATATATATATATATATATATATATATATATATATATATATTCACTATCATCCTTTTTTTAAAAGAGGAATCACCCGATTGTCGAAGTCATAATTCAAGCAATCAGAGGTTATCAAGGGTCTTCGTGCATGGCTTACGGACTAGCATTTTCTTTTTTTTTCTGACTGAGTGGACACTAGGTTTATTTTGAACTAAAAACTCTTTCAAATTAGATTAAACACAAATAATCTTATCCATATAGGTAGAAGAATAATTTATGCAAACATTTGGTAACATATATCAATTGCATATTTGTTTTGTTCATCTCTGTCTTTTTTATTGGTTACAATAAAATATATCCGAATTTCACTCTTTTTTTCTTTTCAATGTAGAGTAAGCAGGGCACCTTTAAATGTAGATATAACTTATTTTTTAATCAACTGCGAACTACTTGAGGAGCGACAGATAGACATTTGGCAAGTAGGTTCGAAAACGTTTATTCATGAAAGAGGCCAGCAAAGTCTAAAATGCTCCATTTGTTTACCATAATTGATTAATCTAATATATAAATCTCACTGTGTGTGTCTGTCTCCATGTTTAAAGTGTATCTCCTCCTAGATAGATGGTCGTTTGACGGCGTGCAGTAGCTCAAAAGATTGCATATAGGGTGCAGAATTTTATTAGGGGTGTTTAATTGATTAAAACAATTGCTAAGGGATTTAAAAAAGGGGTTCAAACTTGAAAGAATGGTGTCGTTTACGCATGCGCACAATCTGTAACAGACATGCATTTATTTATTAGATTTACCAGATTAATGACGCAGTTGTTTCTCTGATGCTACGCGTAGCGTCATCGATTACTAACACCAATATTTCGGGTTCGAGCTCCACCATTTTTTTTTTGTTACATTCCGATATTCTGGACTTTTAAATGCTACGTAATAATTATAAAAGAACACAAACGGATTTTTTTTTTTTTTTTTTTTTGCTGTACATAACGAAAATGTCATATTCCAAATATACAGGATATATTATATATCGGTTTATTTGTTACATTCCAATCATCACGTCAATAGATCCAGTAATGGAATTTTGTATTGAATTCATTCCTAAACTATTTAACCGATCATTATGAATTTTAATTATGTGTATATCTCTGTATATTTGTATGTATTTGATTCGCTCCTAAATTAATTAACCGATCATTATTAATTTAATGATGTGCATATGATTATATATTTCTGTCCGTTGGATACACTCCTAAACTAATTAACCGATCATTATTAATTTTATTTCTGTATATATGTCTGTATATTTGTATGTATTGGATTCATTCCTAAACTAATGAACAGATCATTATTAATTTTAAGGATGTGTATATGATTATGCATTTCTATTATTGTAAGTATATAATTACACTTTGAAAAAAGAAAAAAAAGTAATCCCACGGAGGATAGCTATATGACCACATAAACGATGCTACACTAATCTCTCCCACAAATAAAAAAAATACAGGTATCTGAACAAATACTTCAATACGTTCCGAAAGGAAGATGTGGTACGGGATGTCCCTCACGATAACAGATCATATACTACATTACTCTAAAAAAAAATGTAATGCTTTGAACTGGCAGATTATTATTCGTTGCGTACACCAGTATTTTAGGGTTTTTTTTTGCTTTTGTTTTTTTTTTTTCGAGAATGGAACTGAAAGTACGAGTCTATCCAAATGCATCTCAGTTTCAACATGAAACTCGGAAAGTAGTCATTAATTTCGAAATGATTAAAGAAAGATATGCGCACACAAGTTATCCGTTTAACAATATATATAACGCAGCACACGGCCAACACACGGTGTGTCCAATTTAAGTCGCAAAGGAGACCATGACAAAGAATAGGAAATAACTTCAACTCATTGTTCCTTGTAGCAACAACATTTATTTCCTCATTAGTGCAATCGTGACGTCACCGATATGATCTAGAACGTTCACCATGTCTCTTATGAGATCTCGAACTTATCTTCTTTCTCGTGATCGTTCTCTTTCTCTTTTTTTTATAGTCCTTTTTCTCAACTGGTGACGTCACTTCGCATGCATTTACATCTGCGCTGTTACACACGCACGCACACAGACACACAAACACCCAGACACACACACACGCATATATATATATATATATATATATATATATATATATATATATAGAGAGAGAGAGAGAGAGAGGGAGGAGAAAGAGAAAGAGAGAGAGACAATTAGTCAACTAATGGCATATTACCGCGTGGTTAATCGCCTGATATAATTCTCTCTCTCTCTCTCTCTCTCTCTCTCTCTCTCTCTCTTTACATTTATATGAATAAAAAAGGTCCCACCAGAAACAACTACATTGTCCAGATTCCATTATTTTGCTCGTATTTTAAATGTTATTTTGATCTTTCTAAGTATGATTTTCGAAGCAAATGATCCGAAAAATTCGATGTACTTAAAAGATTGTCCTTATTTTCGAAAGGTCCGCGTGTTGTTGAAAGGCTAACAAAAACAAAGAATGCCGGTTATGTTCCCATGCGAATGTATCAATAAATCGATACGATCAGCTTGAAATAAGTCTTCTAGCAAACATTAATTCGGCAGGACGGAAATCAAGATCGATCAAAATCCAATCACCTCGCGTTTTTTAGTGCTTGTTCTTATAAAGATAATTGAATTTTTTTTCGTTCTCTTTTAATGTGTTTTCATGATGAGAAAAAAGAAAGGAAAGCGTAATTAATTGAATCCCCATTTATTTTATCAAACATTAACATTTTTTTTTTCATTTTTAGTTTTGTTTAGTGGGAAAGCCGATGTTGAAATAGGTTGTATTCTTTCTTCACTCAATTTAATATGGCAGTAAGAGTTTTAATGGATTCTTTAATTAAATTGATTTTTTATTAGTAGAATGATTTCTATGTGCACAACGTGGCGGTCGTTCAACCCTCAGGCCAGCGTTTTTTTTATTTGTTTGTTTGTTTGTTTGTTTGTTTTTTTAGCTTCTTTTATCTTTTCTTTCTATCGTGTCAACGACACATTAGATTATTTTGCAACTCTCTCTCTCTTTCTTTCTTTCTTTCTCTCTCCATCTCTCCATATATATATTTTTTTTAAATATAAATTCAGTCATATTTTGCGACGATGTTCAGACCGTTTCAATCATATAAGATATCACCAGGCAAGAAAAATTAAAGTACAAAAATTAAAAAGGTTCCAGACTTTTTCAAATTTTGAGGGGAGAAAATTTGCCATAACTGGCAATAGGCAAAAATTAAGGTTCTCCAAAAATTGTCATGGCAAATTCTCTCTCCTCTCAATTTGAAAAGGTCTGGAACCTTTTCAATTTTTGTACCTTAATTTTTCTTGCCTGGTGATATCTAATATTATTGAAACGGTCTGCACATCGTAGCAAAATATGACTGTATTTACATAAAAATTCAATATATATATATATAATTTGCTCTCTCTATGATTTGCCGGTCATTGTCTGAGGAGCAAGCATGAATTGGTGAGTGATGTATTGCTATGGACTCCACGACACGGACCCGCAAGCAGAGGACGACCTAGATCCACGTACATCTGTTAAAGAGCATATCTCCTCTCTCTCTCTCTCTCTCTCTCTCTCTCTCTCTCTCTGGCTCTTTCATACTCTCTCTATTTTCTCTCTCTGTGTCTCTATTAGATAGTAGATCGAGAGAGAGAGGGAGAGGGTGGGAAGAGGTCAGAGAAATATTTTTGTAGTTAATCCACGTTGCAGGAAGTGACGTTTCATCTAACCGGATGTCATGTGATGCTACGTGGCAAGGTTGGTGAAACGTTGAGTCTCTCAGAAAATGCCAAGCCGAGTAGAGGTCTAAAATGGTTCTCTCCTAAGTAAGGGGGGAGCTGCGCGCCCCAGACGTGGGACGTGGTAGGTACCCACAGTGGAGACCATCGATGGTGACATCTGCAGATCATGCCTGGGAGAATAAAAGGTTGAAAACTCAACATCTGTCTTCATCTTGTGTATTCCGGCGAAAACAGCAAGAGAGCTCCACCCAGATGAAGACTCTCCCAGAGCAGCGGAACCAGGTATGAACTTCTATATATAAACACATAAATACACAAGTGTCCTAACCACTAGACAAACGGTTTAAGGGATCTTGGGTCCCGTTCTCTCGTCTCTTAACACTTGTAATATCTCTCTCTCTCATCGTCGTAAACTTCTTCTCTTCATTAGTAAAATGGACACGTCATCACCAGGGTACCAGTATCCCTCAAGTAAAGTGTCCAAACTCAAATCCTCTTCTTCTCCCTCCCTTATGTAACACATCGAATAAATAGCACAGGACGCCAACTGTGAACCTGAAGATCTGAGGCAACTGATGGAAGACAGGAAACTCTGGAGAGGAAGAGTCATATTGGTCCGGGCAAGGAGCCCGTCATGATGATGATGCTCTCTTATGAATGAGCATTATCAGCGGCCCTTGTTGAAATTCAATTATTTTCAATTTGTGGATATCATATATATATATATATATATATATATATATATATATATATGTATAAAAGCAACTTTCTCTGTTTGTGTGAGTGAGTTCCTTATAGACTCCGAAACGACTGAACAGATTTTCTTTAGAATTTACAGAACTTTAGTGCATAAGTCTGGATGTGATCTTACTTAAGTTTTTTTTCAGAATACCCCCGATAATTACCGATAATCGATAATCGAAACAGTTATTTTAATTTATCTATCAGAGGTAAAGCATTTTTCCATGTTATCTCTTAGCACCAATGATAGAACAACGGGCCCTGAAAATTCTACTGCGGGTAAGTTGATAGCATATGTTTTGTTTTTTCGTTTTTGTTTTGTTTTGTTTTTTCATGAGGTGGTCTGTAGGTTCAAACTCCGCACGTAAATTTCTTAATTTTCTTTTCATTAATTGCAAAGAATTTTACAAGATTTGAAAACTTATATATTTTTTAGCTTTTTTCTTATTTGCATGACGTGGTCTGTAGGTTCAAACTCCGCACGTAAATTTCTTAATGTATTTTTCTTTTTTTTGTTTTTTTTTGTAAACTGAAAAGAAGTTTATCTTTATCTCTTCTCTACGAAAGGCACTTTATTTGTGTGTGTGTGTGTGTGTGTTCGTTACCTATAGACTCCAAAACGACTAGGACGATTTTTTTTAGTTTTGCACACATGTATCTTTTTTTTTTTGGTAGGGTTTTGTATCGGAATACCTCTGATAAGTATCAAAAATCGATAATCGATGATTAAAGAAAAAAGTCCAATTTTAGTCAAAGTTAAAACTTTTATGCTACCTACCAACATAATTGTATTCAAGAAGTTCAACACCGTACAAGCAGAATGGCTCAGCCTATAAAATCAACAGTAGGTTCTTTGATAAGACATAAGCGCGTTCAAAATGAACGCTTTTATTTAGAGTATAATTGAACCATTGTACTTGACTTTTGCATTTTAAACTTAATTGAAGTCATTATATGAAATTAATAATCAACCGTAAGTTCTCTACATTGAAATGTAGACTACAATGAATTGTGGACTAGGTCAATACGGCGGGCGCATGTGAAGATTCCTCGTAGTGCACAGCGATACGTTCCTGACTAGAGCAGGAAATCAATTTATTTGATTGACGAATGAGCAATTTCACCGATTTTGATGATAATAAAAGTATTAGAAGTGTGAAACATTTGTTAATCCTCTTAACATACCGAGCAACGTCGGATCGCTCAGCTAGCATATATATAGTATATATATATATATATATGTACACGTGCCCGCGGCTGCTAGCGGCTGCTAGCTAACCCTCTCCAAACAATTAACAACAAAATAAAAACTAAATAAATAAACCGAATCATAGCCCCCCCCCCGCATCCAAACATAAGCGAACACCCAACAGGTTAAGACACACTTACCAAGAAATCATCTCACCTACGAGACGCCAAAAACTTTAACATTAAGACTCGAATTTCAAAGTAACCCCCTCCTACTACCCCCACATATTCCCCTCCCCTCCATGTATCCCTATGCCCTCAGCCACACCAGAAATGGACGTCCCAGACCCTCCCCCACAAGTTCCTTAAACTCTAAAACATTACCGACATACCAAGCGCCCCCTCCCATCTTCTCCCTTTTCCCTTCCTCTCTTTCTTCCGCCCTCCCCGCACCCCCTGACCTCATTCACTCTTTCACCCTTTCATCCCATAACGAACATTTCTGTAAAAGTCTGAGGAAGCTACAAACGGCCAAATAAACGGCCTGGTAGCTGAAACAATAATGTAACTTAACAGGAAGATACGGTGATAAAAAATAAAACGTATATATATATATATATATATATATATATTTATATATATATATATATATATATATATATTTATATATATATATATATATATATATATATATATATCCTCGGCTTGGGAGAGGTGCTAGTCTAGCGGCACTGGTTAGTTGTGATACAACGAAACAGGACTGTATGTCGATGCCTACAAATATATATGCATAGATTGCTGACTTTTATATATATATATACAATATATATATATATAACTACTTCATTTACTCACACAAATTTAGTATACGAAAGTATAGATTTATGCGTAAACTTTAAGTATTTACTTCAAAAGTGCTCAATACGTAGGTAGAGCTGGTTAGTAATTTATAAAATATATATGGCGATTAAGCTACACTGAATATTCTGCGTTTCATCCACTGTAGGATTCGTCAGGCTTATGCGCGAATTTTGTGGTTGCTTCTTGTTTTTATATATGTTGAGGATTTCTAGTTAGCCAATCAGCTTTCTAGTATCCACCGCGCCCCTTGTGTGCATGTGTGTGTACACATAAGTATATTCATATATATATATAAAAAAGGAGAGAAAAGATCTACCTTAAACCACTAACCTAGTTCTAAAACAGATCCTTTGTTCGATAAAATGCATGCCCATTGGCTGATAGGAGGGGGCGCGGTGGATACTAGAAAGCTGATTGGCTAACTAGAAATCCTCAACATATATAAAAACAAGAAGCAACCACAAAATTCGCGCATAAGCCTGACGAATCCTATAGTGGATGAAACGCAGAATATTCAGTGTAGCTTAATCGCCATATATATTTTATAAATTACTATATATATGTATGTATATATATATATATATATATATTTATATATATATATAGCAAACATTCACTGTATCACAACTTCTCACTATGAGTAGACAGACTAGTCCCTAAGCTTGAAACCTGAAAATATTTTCAACTGTCATCCGCCAAACCCACGAGAAAGGAAAATCACAAAATTAAATTCCGATGAGTGCTTTCGTTGCTTTTACAAAAACAGCTTTGGATTAAAGCTAATAGATGTCAATTTGAAAAAAATAACAAAAAGGTTATTTTATATTGTTTTTGATAACCAAAATCAATGGATTTGATTTGGTGAGAGCATAAACATGAATTCGCACAAAAAAAACTGATTATATGATGAAAGGAGTAACTGAAAAAGCGGACAGTCAATTTATCAAATGACAGAATTAAAAATGGTCGTGTTTTTCTCGTTATTATAAAAGACTAGCCTGAGTGACTGGCGTTGTCCGGGTTTTTGGAGGTATGTGTTGAGCAAAACAACAAAAAAGTTGTAGTAGGAAGGAAGGCTCAAACCCGTGACGCGAAGGCGGAAAAGAAAGTGGAGGTGTGTGTAAGGATGTTGGTTGAGCAAAAAAAAAAAAAAAGGAAAATTGCGAGTCCCCCCACACACCACCAAAAAAGTGATAGTAGGTAGGCAGGCTCGAACCCGTATCGTGAAGGAGGAAAAAAAACGTGAAAAAAAAAAAACGTGACGCGTTAACTGTTGCGCCCATCGCCAAACCGGAAGTGAAGTAGATTTAAATTAAGGTTAGACAATCGAAAAAAGGCGATGGCTTTCGAAAATATCCGCGAAAAAAGCGACCTGTCCCTGGAGAAAAGTGCCCAGTTGAGAATGAAGGAATTAATATTTATGACCAATTTTTCCATATTTGCCGTCTGAAGGGTGTAGCTTCAAGATAATACCATACTCGTGAAAATCCGTTGCCTCTGTCGAAAGTTTTTGCGAAACATACATTCATGCATTCATACATACATTTAAACAGACAGCTGAGATTTATATTATAGATTGCTTTTTAATTAAAAAACACGACAGAGAGAGTCTTTTTTGCTTTTTTGTTTTTGTTTTTCATATAATTTAAATGTAAGGCATGCAAGTTAATTATGTGAATGGGTGGTACGATAAACATTAATGCAAACGCCCAATTACATATCCACAAGGTACGGGAAATTTTATGGCTGCTTCGGTAGGGGGCATGGTTTTTAACGCCGGCTAATCATAATATTTTTTTTTAATTTTCGATTACATTTTTATTGTGTTTGAAAGATTATAGTTTTAAGTTAATTTCTCCAAGAAAAAAGTGTGTGAAATAAAATATACATGGAATAATTTTATCTCAAATCTGAAAAAAAACATACATTTCACGTAAAGAATTAATTATGACAAACATCGTGTTTATATTTTTCTGGCAAGAAAAATATAAGTTTTCTGGAATTATTTCCAAATTAAGTATTAAGTTAAAGTCTTAAGATAATGAATTAATACAATAGATGTACTTAACTTTTGCTTAAAACAAGTTATAATTACCCCAAAAATGTGACACTGGTAGGAACGAGATGTATGGAAGGACAAAGTAGACATTTATTAAACATTATTCCGGCATACCGAGCGACTTTTTCCTTTTTTTTTTTTTTTTTTTTTTTTTTTGAGTAGCAGACACCCTTCCTTCATTTAAAAATGCAAAAAATTTAATTAAATCCATTAATTATACTATTGACAATTTATTCATTGAAAAAAAAAGTTAGCACCATTATTTATTAATATTAATACAGAATTACAGTTGGTTAAGAAAACAATTTATAATTATTGAAAAAAATATACACTAAAAAAATACAGACTTACGTTAAAATTTATCAGAATGTCTAAGTGAAATTTAAAGTTGATAAACACAAACAGGCGGGTAGTTGAAGAGAGGAGGAGGGTGAGCAAAACAGGCTTGTTTTCTTTTCGAGTCTGTGCATCCGTACTTACCGACATGGAACGTTCGTATAGTTTTTACCATTTTTTAATTAAATTATTTTTCTATGTTCCTGTTTTTCAATTTTTTTTTTTTTTTTACTTTATTTTCCAAGATTATTTGAACATTATCTTACGTTGATGATTATACGTTTATTCGTCCAATGGAAATATTAGAATCTTACGATTACATTAAAAATGTAAGTGTAAAAACAAGTAGAAATAATTTTTGCAATTATAATTTTTGTGTGAAAATATTAAATAAACAATGCTTAATTCAATGATAATATTGGTAGTTCGAGAAATTTATTTTTCTTCGAGTTATATCGATTTCGTTAATATGGACTTTGGAAGCTTTTTTCGTAATTTTCCTGTAGAAATTATTTTTATTGTTACAAATTACGATCCTTTATTTACATAAAATAAGCAAAAATAAATTCGTGCGTTTTTTATTTACTACTGAAAACCATAACTTTAGTAAAGGTATTTTTTGTTTAAACTGATGACGACCGGTGTGAGGCCTCTTATAATAATAATAAGTAATACATTTCCACTAAGATTTTAATAAAAAAAATAATTAGTTCATTATATTCGGCGATCATTATTTGATAAATACTGTAATTCTCATTAAAATTGGTTAATTTTCTGATTTTTCGTAAATTTTTAAGTAAAGGGAGCTATCAAAATATTTATACATTCTGAGCATCGGCATTCATTTAGCCTCTACCTAATATCCATTTATGTAAGTTTCAAAAAGAATTGTCGTTGATAAAAATTATAAAAGTGTCTCAGAATTCCCGCCATAATAATGCTTAGAATTTCTTTTTGAAATTTGGATTCTAGGGCAATTTAAACATAACGACGAAATCTTTATTGCTATTATTTATTTTTAAAAATCAGGTTGAATTTATTATTTGCTTATAATTGTTTGTTATTTTGTCATATTTTCTTTAAATAATTAATTACAATACTATTTGAAAAATATTTTCATATAAAAATACTTCAATGAAAAAACATTGTATTTGTATTATTTGTCAAAAAATATTAATTACGAATATTTAAAAAATTCCCATTATAAAAACACGGTTTCATTTTGTTATTTGTTAATAATAAAACAAATTGTTTTACACAAATTATTAGTTCCTATTAAAAATGCCTCCCCAGGAGACAGAGTTAGATACCAGGGTCGTTTTTTAACGTGGAGAAAAGAAAAAAAGTTGTATAAAAAAATAACCCATCTTAAAATATAAACGGGGACTTTTTTTATTAGCACCGGTTAGCAATTTACGATTTCAGATATGGCGGTCATGTTAAAATAAATACCTTCTATTTTACCTGTTAAAATCCAATTCAAATGTTAGTTATTGTATCACATCAGTTATTATTGCTACTCAGAGTTTCCATACTAACCGTGTTTACTCACTGATACTGACCGATACTCTACCCTGTAAATCTGAGCTACAATAATCTTCAACAGTCTTATACGTTCATTTCCCTTCCAGTCAATGTCTGAAAGGTGTTATCTCCCATTGGTTTTATTTCCTTTTAGTACTCCCATACGTCAGACACTTTCTTTGTTTTCTTGGGAAGAGATTAAAGTTATATCCTTACCATAAATGTCGTAAAACTTTACCCAGACAGTCTCAGCTCTCGAGGGTTCATTTTGTAACTTTCAAAATAGTTACTTATGTGATGGTTATTTTATTTATTTCTTCTTCTCCGTCTTCTTCTTCTTCTTCCCTCCTCCTTCTTCATCATCATCATCGTTATAAGAGGCCTCACACCGGTCGTCATCAGTGATTGTTCAGTCGCTGTAAACAGTTCTGTTCCCTCGAATCTGACTGACAAGTCTTCCCGGATTTCCACTAATCTCCACCCCGTTTAAATAACCATTGCAAACGATTTTGCGTTATAACAACAGCCACTGTAAACTCCCATTATTTATCTGAGATTTAGCCCCAGTACTATCTGCATCTTGCCAGTAAAGGTATGATAAGTGTCCCTCCTTGGTCCGCCAGCCCTCTTTTGTTGTTCTGTGTTTTTTGTTTGTTTGTTTTTTTTTTTGTTTTTATTGATGTTTTTTTATATTATTATTATTAGTAGTAGTAGTAGTAGTAATAGTAGAAATAAAAGAGGAGGAGGAGGAGGAAGAGTGAAGTTTTTCAATGTAAAATCGATTACAAACAATTTATTCTTGACACACGTTACACTCACGGACAAGGATGATGGTTTCATCACAACAGGACAGATACTACATCCCTGCCATATTAGAAGATACTGTCCTAGAGAGTGATATCATGATGATTTTTATTTTATCTTTTTGTTTAGTTTGCATTTTATTTCAAAACGTGTGAGGTGCTATTACTGCCGAATTAAAATTTTCGAACATATACCACACTGCATCTTTCAAAAATGGGAATAATGCCTTTGAGAATGGCCTCGTGTATACTATATCATAGCGATATACGTACATTTAAAGGTAATGTGAACAAACATCTCTTTACCGAACTCGTCAATGAGATTGCATTCTCTACATTTTGATTGTGAACTCTTACGATTCAGTAGCAATTTACCTTGCTTGGGGTTGATAAAATAAAACCAAATTAAAATAACACAAAAAAGGTGGATGTGACGTAAAAATACAATCCAAAGCAAAGCACCATTTTTGGCTGGTGCCAATATGCCAAGCAGATCAGATTAAGGATATAAGAAGCCGTTTCGGTAAACAACGTTAGGGATATTTGTCTGACGGCAGAGCGGAAGGCTCACAGGCTTTAAGCAGACAATTAACGAGAACCAGTGACCAGCTCAAGTGGCTGGAGTCAAATTCGTTGGCTCGGCTCCAGTTGGCAGGTGAAGGAACTCTGTTTGTTCATTAGTCGATGACGATGACAGTGGGTGCGGGAACATGATGTCGCATTTCTCAAGTCAAGATAACGGGGCAAGGGTGCCAAATGATTTGGTTGCATATTGGCTAACAGTCAAACGAAATATTGCTCTCCAGAAAGTTGACATGCCAAAGGTATCATATATATATATATATATATATATATATATATATATATATATATATATATATATATATATATATAACTACTTCATTTACTCACATAAAATGAATATACGAAAGTATAGATTTATGCGTAAACTTTAAGTATTTACTTCAAAAGTGATCAATACGTAGGTAGAACTAGTTAGTAATTTATAAAATATATATGGCGATTAAGCTACACTGAATATTCGGCGTTTCATCCACTCTAAGCCTGAGGAATCCTAGAGTGGATGAAACGCCGAATATTCAGTGTAGCTTAATCGCCATATATATTTTATAAATTACTATATATATATATATATATATATATATATATATATTGACTTACATGTAATATATATATATATATATATACATGTAATATATATATACATAGTAATTTATAATATATACATATATATTATTAGTAATTTATATATATATATATTACATGTATATGTATATACATTACATGTAAGTCAACATATATATTATATATATATATATATATATATATATATATATATATAGAGAGAGAGAGAGAGATGTGCGTGTGTGTATAACTTGGATAGTTACAAGAAGAGATTAAATTCAATTCTATAAGAAGAGATTCATCGGGATAATATAAAGCTCAACAAATTTCAAATGAACTTATACAGGAGACAATAAGAATTGATAATGAAGTCACAAAAGCTAAATATGGGTAAATATAGAACGATTCATTTATTCAATAAGAATATACATACATTTAGTTGAGAATGAAGGGGACTCTTTATACTAAGATATTTCGAAGCCTAATGCTTCTCATCAGAAGAATACAGAAGATACTAGGTAACATAATGGGGATGTGACGTCTAGCGAGGGATTCATCAGGAACACAATAATTTAATAAAATTATTGATGTAGTTCCTCCTAGAAGTCAATATAGTTCCCCCTAACAACATCGATAATATTATCAATTTGCATCAGGGGTCAATTATTTTTAATCAAAGAGCTTATTGACGGCATTTTAATGTAAGAGATAGCCCAAGTCACAACACCATTCGAAAGATTGTGCGCTGATTTGAGGACCAAGAAGTTGTGCATGATCTTCCGCGAGGTAGTAAACTTTCGAAACGTCATCAGAAATGAAAATAGGGAAAGAGTGTGAGTGGGCGTGGAGCTGCATCCTGAAACATAGATTCGACAACGTTCCACACAACTTGGGATATGTCGCAGCTCACTACACAATATTCTGCACGGTTTAAAACTCTTTTCTTATAAAGTTCGTGTTGTTCAACACTTGAAGCCTGAAGATTTTCAAACAAGGGTTCAATATGCAGTTCGAATACAAGAACTTGTCCGAAATGACCCCAATTTTCTGCAAAAGTTGATAATGTCAGATGAAGCGCATTTTTATTTGAATATTAACAAACAGAATTACAGATTTGGGGGATCTGAAAATCCAAGGGCAATTCATCAAAAGCAGTTGCATCCCATAAATTGCACTGTATGGTGTGCAGTAATGAAAGAGATTATTGGACCTTATTTTTTAAAGATCCAGACGAAAATTCTGTCACTGTTACTGGAGGTAGATATTGGACTCTAATTCCAGACTTTCTGCGCATACAAATTAAAAATAAGCTCAGATTAGGGTTCCAACAATATGAGGCAATGGCACATACGGCGAGAAAGCTTTTCGGGCAATATTTTGGCGACAACATTATCTTTCGCTATGGCAAGGTCAAATGGGCATCACATTCTCCAGACTTGATTAGGCCCGATTTTTTCTTGTGTGGCTATCTTACCAGTAAATACACAATTTCAACATACCAAAAACAAATACCAACAATACCGCAATACTCTAGTGAAAAATATGCCCAGAAAATTATAAAACTGCCCAGAAAAATATAAAACTGCCCTTATAAACAAAAGATGATCCACCTCTCATATAATATAGCATCAATCCGACAAATATTTTACAAAGAACTAATAAGCATAAAACACTGATAAACAATAATTTTCCTAATAAAATCGTCGATAAACACATACAACTCTTTTTAAACTCACTCCTCAATAATAACATAAACCCTACCCTAACAAAACTACCCCATGAAAGTAGGAAACTTATACAGACAGCATCAAGGTATACTATAAAAACCAATTACACACTAGCTACAAAATAGATGAAAAATAATAACAAACCTAATTAAAAGATATACCAAACCCACCAACCAGAACAAAAAAGATCAAACTAATAATATATTATATCAAATTTAAAACTTCCAATTTAATAATTAAAAACAATAACAATACTAACACCACACTAAACCAAACATAATGTAGTGTATGAATTTATTTGCCCCTTCGAAGAATGTCTTCGAAACCACTCTAAAAACTCATACAACGCATACATAGGCCAGATAACAACAACATGTTCCCAATTACGAACCTGTCATTTAGCTAACAAATGTATATATATATATATATATATATATATATATATATATATATATATATATATATATATATATATATTAGCATGGGTGCCCGGCGTTTCCCGGGTGTTTGGAGGTATGTGTTGAGCAAAATAGAAACAAAGTGGTAGTAGGAAGGCAGACTCGAACCCGTACCGCGACGGAGGAAAATAACGTGAAAAAAACGTGACGTCCTTGCTGTTATGACCATCGCCAAACCGGAAGTGACGTAGTTTTAAATTAAGGCTAGACAATCGAAAAGATGGGCTGACTTCCGAAAATATCGGCGAAAAAAGCAACCCCTCCCTGTAGAAAAGTGCCCGCTTGAGGGTAAATAAATTAATGTTTTAGCCAATTTTTCCGTATTTGTCGTCTGAAGGGGCGAGCTTCAAAAATATACTGATCTTGTGAAAATCCGTCGCCTCTGTCGAAAGTTTTAGGCAGACATGCAAACGTACATACATAGATTTATATATTTGTAGGTTAAATTTTGACCCAAATCGATTAAAAAGCTTGCCCTATCTCTGAATACCTTTTATGTAAAATTTCAAATGTTTAGACAAAAAATTGTCTTTAGTAATTTGCTAGAGACCGCAGAGGTTAAATTTGTTTTAATTTTGACTCCTATTATGACCCCTTAAAATTTATTGTTTGGGGCTCAAAATGAGTTATTAAGTAAGATCCATGTCCAAGGAACCTATATCTAAAATTTCAAGTGTTTAGCCCCGCAATTATCGGAGGAGTTTGGTAGAGTTCTCAAAGGTCAAATCGTTGAACTTTGACCCTTAACAGCCAAATTTCTGGCCGAACAAGGATTACAAGGACTATGCCAAATATCACTACCCTGTATATCAAATATCGAGTCTGTAGACTGAAATTTGACGAAGTTATTGTGTAGGGAAATTTACACAGACACACAGACAGACAGACAGACACTTTCACTTTTATATATATATATATATATATACTACCATGGGTGCCCGACCTTTCCCGGGTGTTTGGAGGTGTATGCTGAGCAAAAAAAAAAAAAACAGATAAAAAACGGTCAATTTATTTAACTTTGACCCCTATTATGACCACATAAAATTTATTGTTTTGGGCTCTAATTAAGTTATTAAGTTAGATCCTGTTCAAGGAACCTATATTTAAAATTTTAAGTGTTTAGACCCAAAATTGTTGGAGGAGTTTGGTAGAGTTCTCAAACGTCAAATCGTTGAACTTTGACCCCATAACAGCAAAATTTCTGGCCGAAAACCGATGACATAGATTTTTCCAAATCTCAGTACTCTGTATATCAAATTTCGAGTCTCTAGACTAAAAATTACCAGAGTTATTGCGAAGGAAAATGTACACAGACAGACAGACAGACAGACGCACATACACGTTCACTTTTATAGATATACTAGCATGGGTGCCCGGCATTACCCGGGTGTTTTGGGGTGTATGCTGAGCAAAAAAAAAACGATATTTTTTTTTAACTTTGACCCCTATTATGACCCCTTAAAATTTATTGTTTATGGCTCAAATATGAGATCCATGTCCAAGGAACCTATATCTAAAAGTTCACGTGTTTAGACCCAAAATTGTAGAAGGAGTTTGGTAGAGTACTCAAAGGTCAAATCGTTCAACTTTGACCCCTTAGTCGTCAAATTTCTATCCGAAAACCAATCACATCGATTTCCCCAAATCTCAGTACCCTGTATATCAAATTTCGAATCTGTAGGCTTAAAATTGACAGAGCTATTGCGTAGGGAAATGTACACAGACACACAGACACAGACACGTTCACTTTTATAGATATATAGATATACTAGCATTTCAGCCCGGCGTTGCCCGGGCGTATGGATGTGTATGTGCAGCAAAAAAAAACAGTTGTAGTAGGAAAGCAGGCTCGAACCCGTACCGCAAAGGAGGGAAAGAACGGGGTAAAACCTAACGTTTATGCTGTTACGACCACCGCCAAACCGGAAGCGACAGTTTTTAATATAAGGCTAGACAATCTAAAAGAGAGGATATCTTTTAAAAATATCGGCGAAAAAAGTGACCCCCCCTGTAGAAAAGTGCCTAGTTGAAGGGGAAGATATTAATGTTTCTAGCCAATTTTTCGATATTTATCGTATGAAAGATCGAACTTTAAAATGATACTGATCTTGGTAAAATACGTCGCCTCTATTGAATGTTTAAGACAGACATGCAAACAGACATACATACATTTATATATTGGTAACTAAAAATTTTCGACCCAAACTGATGAAAAAGCTTGCCCTATCTCTGAATACCCTTTATGTAAAATTTCAAATATTTAGACCCGAAATTGTCTGAGTAATTTGAAAGAGACCGCAGAGGTCAAATTTTTTAAAACTTTGACCCCTATTATTACCCATTAAAATTTATTGTTCTGGGCTCAAATCAAGTTATTAAGTTAGATCCATGTCAAAGGAATCTATATCTAAAATTTACAGTGCGTAGACCCAAAATTGTCGGAGGAGTTTGATAGAGTTCTCAAAGGTCAAATCGTTGAACTTTGACCCCTTAATCGCCAAATTTCTGGCCCAAACGGATCACATCGATTTTCCCAAATCTCAGTACCCTGTATATCAAATTTCGAGTCTGTAGACTAAAAATTGACAGGGTTATTGCGTAGGGAAATGTACACAGACACACAGACACACGGATACACAGATACACAGACACGTTCACTTATATATATATATATATATATATATATATATAATCTTACATTTTTAACCAGATATGACGACTATAAATACACATTAAATAAATAAAAACGCCAAATAAAAACAGCACTAGCAAGCCGTTACTGAAAGGTCAAAGAAAACAAACGCAAGCCAATAATCGAATGGAAAATAATGCGACAGGCCAGTTAATGTAGAAATTTAGACGCCTCGTGTACATTAGGCCAGAAAGAAAAAAATTGGAAACCGATGATTTAAAAACCTCCAATAGCTATTAAACTCTAGGAATAAAATAACAAACAACTGTATACACAGAAAAAAAGACTTTACTTTAGGATAATAATGAATAAGGAAAATAAAATAAGATAATTAAATAAAAGACTAAATTAACTAAACACCTTAAATAGAAAAAATATTTCATGCACGCGCGTGTTAATATGTGGACACCTATTAATTCGACACATTCTCAAGATAACGGTACATAACAACAAAATAAAAGAAATGGATTAAAACGGATCTTTATTTGTGAGAAGCCCTTTTCTAATGGAAACATTACCCAGTGGGGGAAAATTACAAGGAATCTGATCGGTTGGTTTGCTAGAGTGAACATTACGTTTGTATATAAAAAACACTCGGTTAACTAAATTTTATGCATTTTAGCTTCACGATACCTTACCGAGATGAAACGCGAGTACTTTTATTGCAATAAATATATTTTAATAATTTATCACCTTAATCTATTTATGTACTAAGCACTGTTGAAATCAATACTTAAAATTGAAATATAAAATATCGCATTTCCTTATAGCATACACCTGCGGCAAAAAGAAAGTCCGCACTTGTAATTTTTTCAAACACTGCAAATTTAAGCTAAATTTAATGTAACTGTTTAAACAAACTATTACTCGTTCGATTGACCTTTTATTCTTCTAAAATTTTACCTGTTCTAATGTACTTAGTCGAATTAATTAAACTGGTTTAGGGGCGATAATTTAAGCTGGTTTAACGAATTTGTTACTGCGGATTTTCTTTTTGCCTCCTCAATTTGAAGTTTTTTTTTTAATTGACGTGACCACTAGAATATTTCAATTAAAAGTCAAATATGAACAGTTAAAATAATATAGGAATAAAACACGAATCAAACGAGGTATCGGTTGTTTAAACGGTTACATTAAATTTAGTTTAAATTTGCAGTTTTCTTTTTTCCGGCACTGTATGTTGAGACATAAAATCATACATACAGAATAACACATTTACACACACACATACACGTAGCGTCTGTTTTTAGCAGCGGCGAACTTCAAATTAAATTAAATCACGGAAAAAATGTTTATTATAAAACTATGTGACTTGTTTCAAAGATCAAATATTGACATTTATAATTTAAATACAATTTCTTGCATATAGTCCAATTTTCACAAACTATACGCATAAAATTAAAGTGCATTTCGGCAGTAACCCATCAGATGTTGTCTTTTGATGGTCTATTGTTTTTATTAAATTTTACATATCACCGAAGAAGATAATCTGATGGGGTTTAATCGCATGAACGAGATGGCCAGTTGACAGGTCTATTTTTGAAATTGTTCGTTCATCAAATGTTTCTCATAGTTAATTGATCGTATTATTTGCATAATTTGTAAACGCTGCCAGGTCAGGGTGTCAGGGAGTTATATATATATATATATATATATATATATATATATATATATATATATATAATTATTTTATATATATATATATATATATATATATATATATATATATATATATATATATAATGTGAACAGACATCTTGCTGCTAAACTCCCTACATAGTACTCCTGCAACTTAGGTCCCTGATAGTAGCCGTCTACATCAAAGTGGCAATGTGCCTGATTTGGGGTGGAAAAGTAATAAAAAACTATATATATATATATATATATATATATATATATATATATATATATATATATATATATATATATATATATAGTTTGAAAGTTTGTATATATCAACATTTTCAATCATTCATAAACTACATTTAACATCCAAATGAATGCATTGACGATGATATTTACGACTTTTAGAAGGCTAGGTTCATTTTTGGTGTCTAAAAAAAACCCACCGAATATGATGAAATCGATTTTAATTTTTAATTTTAATTATAAATTATAACCATCTTACTCAATATATATATATATATATATATATATATATATATATATATATATATATATATATATATATATATATTTATATATATATATATATATATATATATATATATATTGGAGTAATATGATTGATAATTTATAATTAAAATTAAAAATCGGTTTCATAAGGAAGAACAAACTAAATCAATAAATTGTACGATCGTTTCAGAAACGATGTTTTATTGAGATAGACAATAAATCTTGGACAATAATTTTATCATATAGTTTTTTGAAACAAAATTTCCTCATCAGCAAAAATATTGGGTTGGTTTTATTAGGGACCTAAGTTGCAGGACTGCTATGTAGGGATTTTAGCAGCAATATGTCTGTTCACATTACACTTGAACTTCTGCATTTCAGTACAGTTGGGATCAACCCTTTTAAGAAACTCGTTTTTTATCGTTGAGCACTTTCAGCTGAATTAAAGGCGGTCAATTTAGCTCACATGCGCAGATCATCATATAATGAATTGATCACTCTGACAGACGTGAAAAAGCATTAAAAAAATAAATGTTTACATTCAACAGCATTTCTCGCGGTTAACAGTAGCCGAATGGATTAGGTCCTTTCTAATTAAGCCAGAGATGGCTTCTGTCGCCGGGTTCGAATCTATCGACTGGAATTAATCGTGACACCCTACACTGATGATTCCCGAAAGGATGAAACATTAATGTCTGTAGGCATTTAATAATTATATAATAATATATAGTATATATATATATATATATATATATATATATATATATAACTACTTAATTTACTCACATACAATTAATATACGAAAGTATAGATTTATGCGTAAACTTTAAGTATTTACTTCAAAAATGCTCAATACGTAGGTAGAGCTAGTTAGTAAGTTATAAAATGTATATGGCGATTAAGCTACACTGAATATTCCGCGTTTCATCCGCTCTAGGATTCTTCAGGCTTATGCGCGAATTCTGTGGTTGTTTGTCGTTTTTATATGCGCATCTTCTATTGCATATCATATAAAAACGACAAACAACCACAGAATTCGCGCATAAGTCTGAAGAATCCTAGAGTGGATGAAACGCGGAATATTCAGTGTAGCTTAATCGCCATATACATTTTATAACTTACTATATATATATATATATATATATATATATATATATATATATATATATATATATATATATATATATATATATACATGAGAATAAAAGACGAATTCGAAAATTCTTTCAATGGAGACTTATCGTGTCGTGCCAGTAACAAGCTCGATATATAAGATAGAGCTTAGATACAGAAAGAAAAATTGATAATACAAAAGTATATACTAGTGCATATAGATTTGATAATCATCAATTTTATGAGGGAAATACATGAAAGCCTGCTCTAATTAGGGACCTATCGCGATGCACCTGGAGTAGCTCCTGATGACCTTTGCAGTGCCTTACTTCACAAAACATTGTAGTTTAAATTGCACTGTAGAGAACCTAATATTGATTTTATGGGGTTATTTTATATATGATGACTTGCATTGAAGTTTAAAATGCAAAAGTACAAATAGATTTCTTTAATTGTGGTCTAAACAGTATCATTTATTTCGAACGCGCCCCTGTCATATCAAAGAATCTACTGTTGATTTTGTATGCCTAGCATTACTGGATGTGCAGTGATAATGGCTTGAATTAAAGTCGAAAATGAAAACGTCATATATGATTGTGAAATTGCGCTTTTAACAGGAACGTTCTTTTCGAATGCGCCCCTGTCATAACAAAGAAACTGTTTATTTCATATGTTGGGCCTTTCTGCTTGTGTAGCAATAAAACCTCTCAAATGCACTTATGATGTTAGCTTTGTTAACTCTGATCAAAGTTGCCTGTTCGGATTGTTTCGATTATCGATTTATATATATCCTGACATAAAACCTATCTAAGAACACAGCCAGGTGCATAAAGTACCTTCGTGTGAAATTTCATAAAATTCGACCCAGCCGTTTTCGAGTCCATGGGGAACAAACTCCCGGACACGCAGATACGCAGACACACACAATTTTCTTTTGCATTATAGTAGAGATATTAATATTGAATCTTTTTGAAGACCTTTAAAATAACTGATCGCATAAAATATAGGAATTGACATTATTCATAATTAAATAGACATCCCGTATGCACATATTTGAAATAGAAAAATATTACTTAAAGCGACCATCGCTCATTTTATTTTATTCAAGAAAACTGTTTTCGTCTAACACGAGCTTCCTTTGAATAACATTCCGAGTTTTTATTTATTTATTTATTTATTTATTTATTTATTTTAGAAAAAAGAATAGCACAAAATAGCCGTTATAATCTGCATGTACCTGAGATTAAATATATTGTGTTTCGCATTGCGTGGGTGGGTTCGCGTCTTCCACTTCGTTCAGCGCTTTTACCTTTCACGGTCTGTCTGTATATGTTCACCCCGTCGGGGCGGTAGCTCTGCACCAGCATCACCAATAACTGTACACTGTTATTGTGCAGATGCCAATGTTTGTGTATATGCAATATGTATCCGTACTCGGTAAATTGCAGCAGTGTATCTGCGTGCTTGTAATCTACACTCAAACGAGACGCGTTTGTATATCAGTGATTGTATGTAAGCTTATGTGTGTCTGTATATGTGTGCTTGTATCTGTGTGTGTATGTGTGTGTGTGTGTGTGCACGCACGATTGTCTTCGTCTTCAGTTTGTGTGTGTGCATTTGTCTACAAGTCGGTCTATATGTTTGTCTGCCTTTTTGTCCGTGTGTACACCAGCTTCTTTTAGGCTATTAGTTAAAAAAAAACGTTATATTTTACAGAAAATGGCCGCATAAGCAGATAGTCTTAATTTAGTCATAATCGTATGTTTAGATATATTTTTGATAGTCCAGGCGGAGAATAACGCCCCTTCGACTTATTTCGAATTATTATACATATTCTCACAATTGAAGCTGATTATGCTTATATATTAATATCTTTTAATCTGAATTAATTCCGGAAAATTAATGTTATTATTATTATTATTATTATTATTATTATTATTATTATTATTATTATTATTATTATTATTAAATCCCCGATGTCTTAGGCGGCCTTCAGACCTCTGCAATTATAGGTACCACCAACATCCTTAGAAAAACCCTTGATCTTTGAAGCTCCTGGTTTGAAGCCGGGATTAAGTGAAATCCTCTCGAAATGAATCCCATCCCTTTCCAGACAGATGTTCATAA
>NC_136488.1:122297631-122320131 GCF_053919585.1 Euprymna scolopes
TTCTAGCACGGTAGAGAGAGCCTACCTTCTTCGCAGCGGCCCTGACAATGTTTTCAATGTAATTGTTCCAACTCATGTTTCCTGTGAACGTTAGGCCAAGCAGTTTGAAAGATGTACTCTCAGATACGGAGTTACTGATCATTGCTATTGGTGGCAGAGAAGGTTTCTTGTAATTATTGAAGGAAACCAGTTTAGTCTTGGCAGCATTGAATGGGACCATCCATTTTTGTCCACTACAGATTGGAGGTCATCATCTAGTGTTTTTTTTGCCATTTCTTTAGGTATGTGTTCATTTGTTTTCCTGTCATGCCTGTCATGCCTGTTATAGAGTTTGGTGTTATCAGCATATATACCTTTCTCAGAGGCAGTTTTGTCGGGGAGGTCATTAATAAATATTAGGAACATAGAGGTCCAAGGATAGACCCCTAAGGCACTCCCGTATTTATATCATATTGTTTAGATGTACGACCGTCGAGGACAACCTGGATTTTTCTCTTATCTAAGAAGGATTTAATTATGTTAAGTATTCTACCAGTGATACCGTATGATCTAATTTTCCTGAGGAGACCCTCATGCCATACCCTGTCAAAAGCCTTAGATATATCTAGAGCTACCGCTCTGCCCTCCCCCGCTTTCTCCAGTGAATGGTATATACGTTCAGAGATTATAATGAATATGTCTGATATGGAACAAGCTTGTCTAAATCCATATTGTTTGTCAGTCAAAAGTTTAGCATCTGTAAGGTGACGGACTAGAGCATGGTTAATTATCGTCTCAAATATTTTGGCGAAAATTGGGAGGAGGCTAATGGGGCGATATTTTGATGGATCGGTTCTTTCGCCAGAATTCTTAAAAACTGGTACCACAGAATCAGTTTTCCAACAGCCCGGAAAGCATGATTCATTAAGGTATTTGTTGTAGAGTTTGGAGAGAACTGGAGCAACTTCGGCTGAGCACTTTTTTAAATAGCACAGCTTTGATGAGATCAGGTCCACATGCTTTTGATGTGTCAAGGTTTTTTATGATAGCATACACCTGAACAGGGGTGATTTTTAGCTCGTCTAGCGTGGCGTCTGTCCGCAAAGGAACGTCAGGCAGGGGTGGTTAGAAGGATCCAGTGTGGAGTTTGAGGCAGACCGGCTGGCAAGCATATTGCCTTGTCGGTTGCTGAGCAAACAACCTCGTGATTGTTGGTTAGTGGGGGGGGGATGTTTGATTGCCCATTATTTACTACACTGTTGTAGATTTTCCAGAAGTCACGATTTCCTAATTTTTGTGCTTCGATGCGTTTTTTAGTGGTTTCAATAAATTCTCTCTTAGCTGTCGCTATTTCTTTCTTAACGTTACTTCTAGCTTCTATATACTTCTGTCTGTTTGAACTGGACTTATGTCTGTTAAATCTGCGGTATGCATGCTGCCTTTGAGCAATGGCAATTGCGCAAGGAGTAAACCATTGGGGAGAGTGGGGCTTGCTATAAAATTTCGGCATCGGAACATGTGCTTCAATTGCTGTTTTGAACCATTCAGTGGTCTCATTTGCGCACTGTTCAGCAGGAAGAGAAAACATATTTCCCCATGGGGCATCTCAGATAAGGTCTCTGATGACTTCCCAGTCAGCCTTTTTATAATATCTCACTGTTTTGAGCACTGGCTTTTCAGTTTTGGGTCTAGAGTTTAGGGCGATTTCGACCATTATCACTGCATGATCAGCGTTCCCGAGTGACCGATTTTCAGTACTCTTTATCTTTTTCGATTACTTTTGCAAATAAATTTACGTCATCGCAACAGTCCTTTGCCATTGACACCTCGATGGCAAAAACAATTGGGAATCACTCATTTTGCGTGGCAATAAGCCTAATCAATGCCCAAGTCCTCTTCGCACTCACCTACTAGAGTTAAGATTAATGCTCTATCTCCTTGGTATTTCCAATCTCCTGGACCCTTCCACTATTTGATGTGATGCCAGTCGATGCTTACTCTACGGATTTTTTTTTTTGGGGGGGGGGTAGTCGATTCAACTTTTACGATTTTTGTTTTTTTGTTGTACTTTTGTCATAGTTTTTATATGTTGATTAGCGTTTGTAACTCATGGGGATTAGTTTTGGTATTCGGGGGTTTTCTTTAAAATTTCAGCTGCTGTTGCATAGTTTCGAGTCTTCCGGTTCCGTTTAGTATTGGTTTTCAAATTCTTTGGGACTTTTCTTAGTGCTCCTTCGATTATTGAAATTATATTGATTATTTTGATGTTTCATATTCCTTTCAGTTTTCTGACAATATCTGCAATTTTTTTTCGTTTTATTTCTTTGATTTTCACTCTGTTAATGCTAGGACGGCAAAATCTACAATTTGGCAGTTTTTTCAGTCTTATTAATTATTATGACATCTGTTCTTTTTAGTTGAGTGAGTTTATATGTTCGTATCTCTATGTCCCAGAGGATCTTGTGGTTTTCGTTTTCTTGTACTATCTCCGGTTTGTGTTTGAACAATCTGCCCGCATATTCGAGGTGTTGTCGTCTCCAGAACACCAAGTGCACTACCTTCATTATGGGCTAGGTTTCGGCATTCATTTATTTTGCGGTTTATTGTATCGTCTTATTGACCACAAAGTATATACTTATTGTTTTATTGTGTTTTATCTATGTTACCTTTAATGTGACTGGTTCTTATCACGTTCTAAGCAACTCTCAGAAAAGTTTCTCTGTGTATTTGTGAAACAGTATACCTTTTGTACTTATTAATCATATTGTTAACAAACAGGGATAGACTTTATTATAATATATATATATATGTGTGTGTGTGTGTGTGTATGTGTGCGTATGTGCGTGTATGTAATGTTTTTTATGTATAAATATAAACTTCTTTAGCTACAGACACTAGCATTTTATGTTAATGCAATAATCAGTGAAGTAAGAGATGATTACTGCCGGGCGAAGAATTCGAACCCAGTCACAAAATCCGGTATTCAATCCCAAAGCCATCAAGAATTTTTACTAAAAAAGAAATTGAATCGTTATATATTTAATGTCGAGACGACAAATACAGAAAGTTGGTAAGATATAATCCAATAGCATTACAATAAAGTTGATAGTCAACTACCTGGTAGATTGATCAAGTTGTTGCCCTAAAGCAAGCAACACTACAGCTTTATTTTAAAAATTTTATTGAAAAAAATCAATTCAGATAACTTGGTTATGTAGTAGAGCTGACATCTATTTAATGTAGCCGCATTCAGCTTCAATCACCGCCTCAATACGGGCCTGCCTGAAACTGGGAGCATACCTTTTCCACAAGCGCCGGCGGGAGCTAAACGAATACTTGGCGGATGGTAGAGATCAGGCGGGCTTTGGTATTGTGGGCAGTCATATTGGTGATATTCTCGACTTATGACCAAATAAAGTAGTTTAGCGACTTCAGGTCGGGGGAGGAGAGGAGTCAGTGAGAGAAGGGTACAAAGTCGTAGCATTCCTTCTGAAGACAAGTCTGGATGTCTTTGAACTTGTGGTAAGGTGACAAGTTTTGCTGCCAACCTCAGGGTCTGTCAGCTTCAACCCGATTACACCAGGGAATCACCACACTCTTCAGCACATCCAGGCACATGTTTGGTGTTGACTTTCAAGCCGACTTCGAAGATGTGAGGTGACATAATGTGGCCCTCATTTGAAACTAAACCGTGGGTCGTTTGATAAATTGAGTAATAGTGTCCTCAAGCGTTCAACTGTCCGAATTTGCATTTTTAGGGTGCTGGAAATGGTCCTATTTTTATAACTTGGATCGGTAGAGAGCATGGGTTGTACAGCGGCGCACCCCCGATCTCGCTCGTTGAGCATTGTGTCACTTTCACACATGGTAGAAGGCTCCTATCGCTCTTAGGATTTGTACACAACTGGCCAACTAGTAGATGTTCTGCAACAAAAAAAAAAGAAAGAAAATCGGTTTTCATCAAACTGAAATGGAATCGTTTTTTTGGGGGTTTTTTTTATGTTGTTAAGGGCGACAATTTTATCGTTCCACCCTATAAATGTATTTCTCTCTTCAATACGTCAGTCACGGGAACTTGTCAGACGTTGCAAGTTAGACGACCTCATTTCCCGCTCTTTGAAATGAATTTGGAAACAAATACCTCACTTTATTTTCATAATGCGGCCTCTTTTCCCCCCTTCTATACTAGTTGATACATTTTTTTAATGACTTTTCTTTTTTTATTATTCTTTTAACTTCTCGTTCAGACGTTATGAAATCATGTCGTCTTCATGGCGACAATTTTATTGTTTTATTATTTTATTGTTTTACCCTGTTAATATTAAAATGGTTAATCATAGTGGAAGAAGATTCATAGTAATATATTTGCAAATAAATATTATTATTTATAAATATTATTTATAAATATTATTTATTTATAAATATTATTATTCATAAATATCATTTATTTATAAATATTATTTATTTATAAATATTATTATTGATAAATATTATTTATTTATAAATATTATTTATTTATAAATATTATTATTCATAAATATTATTTATTTATAAATATTATCTATTTATAAATATTATTATTCATAAATACTATTTATTTATAAATATTATTTATTTATAAATATTTTTTTAAATATTATTATTTATAAATATTATTTATTTATAAATATTATATATTTATAAATATTATTATTCATAAATATTATTTATTTATAAATATTATTTATTTATAGATATTATTATTCATAAATATTATTTATTTATAAATATTATTTATTTATAAATATTATTTATTTATAAATATTATTTATTTATAAATATTATTTATTTATAAATATTATTTATTTATAGATATTATTATTCATAAATATTATTTATTTATAAATATTATTTATTTATAAATATTATTTATTTATAAATATTATTTATTTATAAATATTATTATTCATAAATATTATTTATTCATAAATATTATTATTTATAAATATTATTATTCATAAATATTATTTATTCATAAATATTATTATTTATAAATATTATTATTCATAAATATTATTATTCATAAATATTATTATTCATAAATATTATTTATTTACGAATATTATTATTCATAAAATATTATTTATTTATAAATATTATTTATTTCTATTCCATCTAGCGTTCATGCATATGCAATCATTAGTGTAGAAAGTAATAATTTCTTCCAGTCGAATGATTCGATATATATATGTGTGTGTGTGTGTGTGTGTGTGTGTGTGTGTGTGTGTGTGTGTGTGTGTGTGTGTGTGTGTGTGTGTGTGTGTGTGTGCGTGTGTGTGTGTGTATGTGTGTGCACGCGCGTGTTTGTGTGTGTGTGTGTTCGTGTTCTGTAATTGGGCACATTGTTGGAGGAAATGATGTTTTCTGAGTGTAGCACAATACTCTTCTGTAAAAAGAACAGAGTCCTTTAAGTTATCGTGATTGTAATCTGTAATCTAATGAATAAAAAATATCTATTTTTTTTCCAATCACAGTAACAGGTTCTTACTAGAAATTGGAACAGCAATGGTCACGATTGATAGTAACTCGTGCCCTGGTTTCTAGTCTTGGTGTTGATGCGCATTGATATAATAAGTTGAGTTTTAAATGGCAAAACAGCTTTGTATGGGTGACTTGTTTTGTCATCTCTTACTGATTTTAGACGCGCGTGCTCAATTACATTTGGAAATTCTCGTTTCCTGTAGCGTTTTCTTTCATCAATGTTCATCATCTGAAAATGCTTCCTTGATAAATCGAAAGTGCTATCAATACAAATGCAACCTTTATTTATATTTTCAATGTTAATGTAAAATGGTTGTTAGAAAAGAATAAACTAAAAAAGGGAAGGTTAAAGTATTAGAATTATTTTATCATTAATAATGTTTGCTTGAATGAAATAATGATGCATAAATCCAAACAATTATAATTGCAGAACCTTGTAGCGCAATACGACACTACGACTTGAGAATTCTGAGTCGTTTTATTAGATGATAATTACTAACACTCATGAATTATTCCGAATACACGCCCTTATTTTTCATGAGCTAAAAAACAAGTTATGGGACTTTATCACCGATTGTCAAATAGTCAAGGTCTGGTGTACCCAAACACTGAGGATCCAGAATGAATCTATAAAAGAAAGTTATAAAGAAAGTCACGAGAATGTCTCGTCATGGTTATTAGAACTTGCGTGTCGTAAAATCACGCCATCAAAAGTAAGAGGCTCAAAGTAATTGTCACAAATATCACAGCGAATTACATAATACGGTTTGAATTGAGTTTAGTCCAGTTGTTTGGTTTAAGCTAACAGAGAGAAACCGGATTCCAGTGGCGCGCCATCAGACAACACCCAAACGCCTCTATCTTCTCCCACTCTACCGTCGCCAACACCAACATCCGCAATAAATCTGATTTACAGGTTTATAAACCAAAGTGTTGTCATTCTTCCGAGTACAGCATAATATAACACAACAACCAAATATAGCCAACTCCAACAACAACTTGCAGCATTACCAATTAAGAACACTCCTAACAGATAACTATGCCAAAAAAATAAAACTTGATAGACTATCTATTTCATTACCTAACAATATTAAAAAAACACGAAAATATATCCATTAAGAAAAACTTTAAATGAACGCATCAGTAAATATCTATCTAGTAAATACAGTATTTAGCCCAAACAAGAGCTATTACAAATCCTAAATACCAAACAACCTGTCAATACAATCATTGCTTTTCTTGCCCTGAAAACTTTTTTTTACATAGGAGTCACCACTTATCAAAGCCCAGATGTCATTCGAGGATAAGGGTTAAAGAATATACAGTCAAAGGGCAATATCATAGAAAACGTTAGTAATGTAAATTTGGTAAATTGGATTACTTAAGGGGATAGCTCATCAAGAACGTGTTCACGTTGGACTTGAAGACGACCATATTGTAGTCAGCAGGAAAGCAGGCAAACGGAAGACAGTTCCACAGGTGTGGAGGTTTAAGAAAGAAGCTTTGTTTATGGACTTTACTTTTAGGTTTAGGAACAGATAAAGAGTGGGGGAATTATTGGTAGTGGTTTAAGCTAGACGCGTATTTTTAGTGAAAGTTTGACCAAGCGCGACCATAGATTGGAACTCAGATGAGCACTTGCAATGACAATAACGATAAAGCAGAGACAGGCTTACAACGTCTCTTCTATGAATAAGAGGTTGCAGGGAAGAGAAAGGGGCATCTCCTACTCGGCTGCGAAGTCTATTTTGAATTCTGTCCAGGCAGGATGAGGTCTTTCTAGCAGTCCCTGCTCACATGTGGCAACAATACTCGATCCTTGGACGTACCTGGCTTTTATATAGATAGAGAATTGCATCAGCAGTGAGATATATACTGGATCGATAGAAGAATATCACTATTTTCCAGCGACCCTGACAACGGATTTGAGATACGTGTTCAATTTCAGATCAGGAGTAAAGTCAAACCCAGAAGCTTGTCAAAACATGGAGCTTCCCCAAGACAAGAGCCATTCATATCTTCACTTGACAACAAGCAATTTAAGAACCAAAGTTTTGACGTAAAAATAAACTTCATCCAAGTCCATAAAACATTAAAAATAATACGACGATCAATGTTATTTATAAGTTTTTAAAAGGTCATTTGGAGAGATGTAGCTCCTATAATAATAATAGGGAGAAAAGGAAGAAGAAGAAGAAGAAGAAGAAGAAGAAAAAGAAGAAGAAGAACAAGGGGAAGAAGAAAAATAAAAAAACAACACCCTCATTGTTTAAAATACAGAAAACTTACCCTCTTCTATGCTCCTAGTGACACCATTCTATCATATATATATATATATATATATATATATATATATATATATATAGTCATCCACATACAGTACTGCTTCGCTGTTTCACAGCTCATCAGTGCGGCTAGACAGGCAACTACCTCAAGCCAGGATTGAAACCCGACCGTTTATACGGCAGTCAAGGCTTCTAACCATTACGCTATTGGCGGCTGCTTGAACGAGTAGTGAGTTTAACGATGTTTTGATATCGTCCGAAATACCTCCGCTCGATTTGTTTACACAAAGAGCGTCGCTTATATGCTAATGGTAATTCGTTTTTCACTTCTCAATATGCTCAACTCAAGGTGAGGAGCACTATAGTCATCCACATACAGTACTGTTTCGCTGTTTCACAGCTCATCAGTGCGGCTAGACAGGCAACTACCTCAAGCCAGGATTGAAACCCGACCGAATATATATATTCGGAGGAGTATATACATATAAGCATTTATGTATGTATGATTTATTAATATAAATACATCTAAAAAAAAAAGTGGTAGTATATATAAAGAGCAACCAAGAGAGAAAGATAGACAAAGAGATAGAGAGAGAGAGAGAGGGGGAGACTTTATCGGTATTTAGGCATTCATAAGCCTGTCCATTACGGCGAAGGTGTGGTTGGGTTTGTGAGTCTATATTTTGCGCGTGTTTGTGTTTGAATGTGTCTGTGTGTCAGTTTTGATCTGTCTGTCTTTTTGTGTGCGTGTGTGTGCGCGCGCGCGAGTGTGTGTGTGTGTGTGTGTGTGTGTCTGTGTGTGTGTGTGTGTGTGTGTGTGTGTGTGACTGTCTTTGTATCGAGTGCCGGTTTGTGTGTCTACCCACAAATGACGCACAAGCTTTTGTGATGACGTCAAACTTCCACCCCCGTAGATGCCAATAAAGCATACAAGACGAGATAGCGAAACCATTTATGAAACCAGAATCAGATCTACAAAAAAATAGGTCAGAATCAGGACGTGTGGGACATATTTAATATGAAAGAGTATATATATATAGTCATCCACATACTGTACTGTTTCGTTGTATCACAACTCATCTGTGCTGCTTGACTAGTACATTATTATTATTATTATTATTATTATTATTATTATTATTATTATTATGGGCACACAGGTCACCAAAAAACTCTCCTTGACAACAGCCTGTGGTGTTCCCTGGAAGCTAAGTGGCAACAAGTCTCTCCAGACCTCTAACACTCTCAACCTCTTTCGATAGTGTTTACAAATAAATTTGCATTATCGTAACAGCTGCTTGCTATTGATTTCTCATTGGCCGCGGTTATTGATCTTCACTGGAATTTGAATGGCAATAAGCCTCCACAAGGTTACAGTTCTCTTAGCACTTTTCCAGGTGAAGTTTTGTCAGTGCTCTCTCCTCGGCCTTTCCTTACTCCTTGACTCTACTTGGTTAATTGGCCTCACTCTTTTTTGTGAAGCTGGGCAGTGATGTTGTAATAGTGGAATAGGGTCGGCTTATAGAACATATATAACATATGCGGCTTCAATGTTGCTCGCTCCATGCTGCGCTTCATTTTTTGCCTCTGCAGCAGTCCGTCTGGCCCGTGCTTGTTGCTCATGGGTCAGTCTCAAGGGTTTTCCTTAATATTTCATCTGTTTTCATTATTGTTGTTGGTTGTATTTTTCTAGTAATTCCCTTGATTCCAATTTCTATCATTCTGTTTTCAAAGTTTTTCAGGATTGTTCCTAGTGCTCCTACTATTATAGGTATTATTTTGATTTTCTTCATCTTCCGTATCCCTTTTAACTTTCTGGCTATCTCTGTGTATTTGCTCCGTTTACTCTTTTTCTTTGATATTCACCCTGTGGTTCGCTGGAACAGCAAAGTTTACGATTTAACAGGACTTTTCTTTCTTCTTACATTAAGTCTTCTTGCTTGGATGGTTTATCCATTTGTATGTCCATGTCTCATTTTATACTATTGCCGGCTAATGTTTGTATCATTTGTCTGTGTGTTCGAGATATAGTTGTTTGCATAATTCCCAATGTATTGCCCTTCCCACGTTGTCGTGTCTGTTCCTGTATTCCTTTTGGGCCAGTTCGCTGCATCCACTTCATTTGTGGTTTATCGTTTCGTCTCTTTATCCACATGGTCTGCATTTGATGTTTTCTTTCGTTTTGTCTATATTTGCTTTGAATTATTATTATTATTATTATTATTATTATTATCATCATCATCATCATCATCATCATCATGTATGTAATATTCTGCTTGCCCCACCCGTACGTTACACTTTGAAAAAGGCCAAATGAATTAGTTTATGTGCAAACTGCTTAATTTAAAGCCAAATTTGCGAAATTTGACTTTAAATTTCTTTATGGCAACTCTGGACAGAAATAAGAGAGTGTATTCTCTTTGATGTAGTTTCGTTTTTTAATATAATTATAATATGATCATTGTTGTAATCGTGTAAGAAAACACTCCTAGAAATTTCGGCGTGCAGCAGTTCTTAATCATATTGTAAGAAACGATCTTTGAATTTAGTCTTACAGTCCAGCACCTCTTGGCAGGAATTGTGTGTGTGTGCTTTTTTAACCTTGTTTCTTTCGAATATTCCTTTTTTTTGTTAAGGTTTTACTGACTTCTTTCAGTAAGCGAAACCTTACTGTAAAAGAGGAATATTCGAACGAAACAAAGTAAAAACAAAACAACAATTTCTGCCAAGAGGTGGTGGACTGTAAGAATAAATTAAAGATTATTTCTTACAATGTTATTATAGTACTGATTATTATGATTATTATAACTAGCAGGACCTGTGGAAATTCCACAAGACTCATTTATGTGTAATATATTGATGTTGGCATTCTATGGCTATGCAACGTAAATGGAGACGCTCTGATGTTATTGTAGCTTTTTTGTTAAAACTGCAAAAGTATTTATCTAATCTAGCATGAACGTCCGGTAAAGCCCGCTCATAAAGTACGCTTAAATATGATATTTTAATTCTTGCAGATTTCGTATTATAGAGTTAACTTTCTATCGACTTTTATGTTATAAAATTGCGATTTCAAAAAATATATATTCATATGACTTGGGTGCATTAGCTTAAACAGAAACTGAAATAAAATCTTGTGAATATATATATATATATATATATATATATATATATATATATATATATATATATATATAGGAGCAAACAGTTAATAGAACATGTTAAAAAACACTTTGAAAAAGAGTTAAAAACATATTTAATCTGAAAAGGAAACACTTGATAAGTGGACAGTCCTTAATCCGCGGAGTTTCGAAGAAATACTTTCCTTCTCATCGGAGGGTGGGAATTAGCAAAATGCGGGATCGGATTTTGCATACAAAGTATTTGATGAAAAAACAAGTAAGCCCAGTACTCTACACACCCGCTCAGTGGAGGTCTGGTCTGTACTCTCCCTCCTCGGCCTTTTCATTCTTTTTGACTAGTCAACTATTGTGCATATTCCTAGTCAAAGTGTTTCTGGTAGAAATTAGTTATGTCTTTGTTGTGGTTATCATTATTATTATTATTATTATTATTATTATTATTATTATTATTATTATTACAATAATCATCATCATCATCATCCTTATTATTAATAACATCACTATCATTATTATTATTGTTGTTTTAGTTGTTGCTGTTGTTGCTGTTGTTGTTTTTTGTTGTTTATTAGTTATGTGTTACCACAGGAGTCATTATTAGTGATTGCTTACTGAAAAAGAAGTGATCTTCCCTAGAATCTGAGTGACATCATGTTTTTTCAGATGTAAGCCTATTTAGTCTCTTTCGATGCAAATCACATTGAATCAGCAATTGCTCACTAACACTTACAAATGGTAAAAATGTCCTCAGATTTCCAGCAATATCAGCCAATTATGATGACGATTACGAATTATTTTTCGTGCTCGCAACAGCCGTTTATCATTGATTTCATTCTGGCAACAGTCGTTCGCACTCTTTAGAATTTAGGTGACAGTAAACTTCCCCAAGCTTGTAGCACTTCACATTTTTCAGAGGAGGTTTGATTAGTGCTTCCTTGATTTCTCCATCCTCCTTGAATACTTTATGCAGAACTAGTCGACGCTATTGCCCATCACATATATGAAGGACGGTGGGGAATCAAATTATTGGACTTCTCTTAGTTGCAGTTCCCTTGGGTTGATGGAATGGTTGTCTTACTCAATTTTTATTTCAATTTACATGTGCGTTTGTTAATTATGTCGGTTAGTTTATGTTTCAGATCTTGTCATCATCGTCATATATTGTATTATTATTATTAGTAGTAGTAGGAGGAGGAGGAGGAGTAAGAGGGGGAGGAGTATATACGGCATAATCATGTTCTCGTTAGAAATGAAGCGATTGTTGGTCAGTATTAAAATCTGTGACTATTTTCGAATACTAGGTGCCGTATGTGCTCTTCGTTTATTTCGGCATTGTTTTCTGTCGTCCTGGATTTCTCCTTGTTACTGGAATGGATCCGACTCAAGAGAACATCGCAACATCTACATCACTATTACACACACAGTCACCATTACAAGGGGGTATCCCGTGTTTCTTTTGACTTAACGCAGTTATATTTGTGGTAGTAGTGTTACATAGGGTTCTTCATATAGGGGCACCATTTACCTTTTGTGTATAACATAAAAAGGATTCCGTGTGCGTATGATTGTCTCTAATATAAATGGTTGTGTGTTTGATTATCATAAAGGGAATCGTGTGTGTGACATGTAATTTCTGAACCTACCTCTGCTTCTTCGATGTTGGGCCATCTGGGAATTTCTCATCCTGGAGGGAGACTTGATACCTGTTTGACGAAGATTTATCACTCCAAGACGATGAATGGGTTTTATAGTTTTTATTTCACTTTCCCCAGAGGTCCTGCAGAAGGTGGAAGTGAACTCGGCTTGTGTGGGTTCTTCTTCACACACGTCAGCGTTCGTCTCCCCCCCTCCCCAGTTAAGAGGGGGAGACCATGGAAAAACGTCCGTCTTCTTCAAAGCCCAAATCAAATCTCACAGATCTAGCCAACCTGACCACGTCACATATACGTAATCTGGTCAGCTGACCTTCGGTTCTGGTAAACGTGTCTACCTCCACGTTTACTCACCTCTCTCTCTCTCTCTCTCCCCTCTCTCTCTCTCTCTCTGTAACAGTAGTATTAAGTTAATATTACTTATCGCAACAGTTATTGCAAGGGTTGGTTCGTTGGTTGTTTTTGTTTTACGACATATCAACCCTTTTCAGATTATTTAATGCCGAATCCAAAGAGTTTTTTAATAGAATATATTTGTTGTTTTCACGTCGGTTTCTATTTAACCCATAGTTGGGACCCTAACAGGTACTACCACTCCGGGTCAGAGTGGACCTGGGAGCAATGGTAATTAAAGGGTGGCTCCACACTCCCCAAAGCCCAAAAGCTGGAACCTCACCATTGGATATAGTTTAAGATCATATCCAGGACCCCCATTGAGGGACTTTTACCCTCTGCAGGGGGGGCAGTCGGCGTATTCTAATGCCCCACCGACAGGGCCAGTTATTGCAAGGGATCTCTCTAGTACATACGAGTCCAAAGACTGTCATTACTATCAACCATTGACTTCGTTATTGCAATAACTTGCTGTTTTCGCCCCTATCGTTTACTATCATTTTTATTGCTAATAATGGCCGTTAGCTTTCTCTGGAATTTGAACGACAAAGAGATTTCTTAAGATGTTAGCAATTTCCGTACTCTTTCAGTCGTAGTGTTAATGGTGTTATTTCTGTCTTAACAGACTTCAATAGCTATTGTCCATATCTTTTGGGGTGGTTTGTTCATATATTTCCCATATCTCACCACCTGTCGCATAGTACAGTATTGCATCCCTCTTCTTTTTGTATACGTTTTCACAACGAATGCGCTCCGATAAACTTCCTGCACTTGTGCCTTCTACACGGGTCACCCAACCAGCAACAAAATTCCACCTTTTACGTTAGAGGTCCCTAAATATTAAATTCACTGGAAGCTTCTTCCCTGTCTCGCTTTGCTTTATTCTATCAACATGCAGACATTTAAATGCGATATGTAAAAGCACCTTGTTGGCTAACTCCCCACTCAGATTTCTCCCTATGCATCTGGCCCCTACCAGAATAAGTGCTAACGCACTTATCTGAGGCGAATAAGACTAAAAGTTAATTTAAAAATCCTTCTTTTATCCAGGTTTTGTTATAAACAGTAGACAATTATTGCCTAGAGTATTGATACTCTCTGTGCGCATAAAAACGAGGTTCTCTTGTCCTGTATCATGTGCAAGAAGTCAGTCAATAGATAAAGTAAGGATAGACTAATATCTTATCTGAGTCTTATCGCTCCACAGTGTAAGAAGTGTCCCTTAAGTTATGCAATGGAGACGTAAATAACTTAAAAACTATATATATATATATATATATATATATATATATATATATATATATATATATATAAAGTAGTAGCGTTGGTGTGTGTGTGTGTGTGTGTGTCTATTTGTTTATGTGTACAATCAATTCTCCTACAGCCCATACCACTGAACCAATCATGACCAAACCTGAGATGATGAGTGTCCCCCGCCTAGGGATGGCGTACACCATTTTCCTAGGTAAAGTTCAAAGTCATAGCCTTCGTATATATACTCTCTTACAGCTCATACTAATGGACCGATCATGACCAAACTTGACATGATGATGGTCTCCGATCTAGGGATGAGGCACACCATTTTTCTAGGTCAAGGTCAATGGTTAAGATAATATTTGGTGCGGTCTTTACAGCATCCACATACTGCAAGGGTACTCACGAAGCAGGTACTCCAGCGTACAGCAAAGTCCCGCGCGAGGCGTGGGTATATTTTTACTAGTATCTTATAAAGCCTTCATTTGTATGGTAGTTACTGTTAGCAACGAACATCGGATTCATGCATCAAATCTTTAAAAATCGGACGTTTAAATTCCGTATAAGTTTTCACTATAGTCGAACATTTTAGAGCTAAGCTTAATTGACCATATAAAATGCGAGGTGGCACTGACCAAGTAACGAGTGTCTATGATGAAGAGAACCAACGCTATCGACAAAAGTGTGACTTTCACGTTTCTCGTGACTTTTAATCTAGCATCCTAAAATTGAATCAATTCTATGTTAGACATCGCTAATATTTTGACAATATTAGGTGACGATTAGTCGAATAATGTAACCGTTAGGCTGTACACAAAAAGTGACAAATTTGACTGAAAACTTTTCTTCCTTAGCAATGGTAATCAATCAGCTAAAACTGTTACGGAGGAGTTAACTTTAAAATGGATACCGCCTAAATTTTGTCACGTACAAACTAATCAACTAGTCGAATGTGACATAAAAATATAACATTTTAAAAAATAATTAATTTATTTAAATATAAAAATCCAGCACGATTTTCTGGTTTCTTAGTGGAATTTTAAATTTCTCATTATACATATGCTTTTATTGTAGTTTAAATTAATTTCATGCGTAACTGATTTTGTGCGGCTACACTGTATAAGGTGGCCAGTTGTGTACAAATCCCCAGAGCGATAGAATCTTCTATCATGCCTGAAAGTGACACAATGTTGAACGAGCGAGATCGGAGATGAGCCGTTGTATAACTCATGCTTTCTACTGATCAAGTTATGACAACAGGACCCTTACCAGTACCCTCAAAATGCATTGCTGTATAGCTACGAATAAGCGTGGGTATATTTTTACTAGTATCTTATAAAGCCTTCATTTGTATGGCAGTTAATGTTAGCAGTATTCTTCTCTAAATAAATATCATTTATATTTTTTTTATTATCCTTAATGCCCCCAATAATGTTCTGTTAATGTTGTTGTGCAAGCTATAGCGTTAGTCCGAAAACCTTGCATATAATGTGTTATCGATATACGTATAAGGAAATTCGAAAGATTCTTGGCCTTTTTGGTCAAGATCAAAGTGTAGTATATGTCCTTCAGATGCTACACTCCAATCTCTTGTTCTCTGTTAGTGGAGGAGAAATCCTTCACGACTGAGACAATTTGTATTTTTTGTTTCTTTTTCCACATTAAAAAACGACCCTGGTGTTCAACTCTGTCCCGTGGGGAGACATTGTAAATAGGAAGAATATTGACACATTTTAACTGTCGGATCCAAAATCATACTTGCGAAAAACCCTTTATTCAATCAATAACGTTTCTCTTAAACATCCCGTAAAAATTGTTTATAAGTTTTACGGTAGAAATGAAATAATAATAATAATAATAATAATAATAATAATAATAATAATAATAATAATAATATATAGGAATGGTGGAAACATACAACGAATAACAATAATGAAAGCAGCTGAAAGATTAAGGAAACCCCTTGAATGCGGAGACTAATACACATCTGCTGCAGAGGCAAATGATGAAGGTTTACATGGAGACAAGAACATTGAAGCTGCATATCTAAAAGTCTGCTATCCCCCATTGCCCCATCATCGCCCCTCCCCACCAAATATTGATGCCAAATAGCCGAGAAGGGTCAAGAGGATGGAACAACCAAGGAGAGAGCGCTAACCAGACCTCTGCTGGACGAGCACGAAAAGAACTGGGAACTTAGGGAGGCTTATCGCAACTCAAATACTAGTGGCGATCAATGGCCGCTGTCAGTGAGAAATCAATGGAAAGCGGCTGTTGCGATAATGCAAATTTATTTGCAAATGTTATCGAAAGAGGTGAAGAGTACTGGAAACCTGAAGAGACTTGTTGTTTCTCAGCTTCCAGGGAATGCCACAGGTTGATTTCAAGGAGAGATCTTTGATGACCTGTGTGAAAGCTCCTTGTGAGGTAATAATCATAATAACATATAATAATAATAATAAGAAGAAGAAGAAGAAGAAGAAAAGAAGAAGAAGAAAAGAAGAAGAAAAAGAAGAAGAAGAAGAAGAAGAAGAAAGAAAGAAAGAAAGAAATGGCACTAAAAAAGTAGAATATGTATAAGGCGAAATGAATTCTAATTTTTAAGACTGGGTCAATAATGTTAGTATTTCAACACGGATGTATTCTACATAATTACACATGTGTACAACAGTAGGAGCTTGAAGATGGTCCACCATGTTTATTTATGTACAATAATGTCTAAAAATATTATTTATATTTTTTTGGTGGGGGATTATTCTTAATACCACACATTATATTCCGTTAAGGAAGTTGACAAGCTGCGCACGTTGTAATGTCAAGTCGAAAATCTAGCATATAGTACGTTTTTATATACGTATCTGAAAATCCGAAATGAATATTGACGCATATAAATTGTCGACTCGAAAGTTATACTTGCGAGAAACACTTTTCTTCAATCAATAGCATGTCCATTAAACCTTCCATAAGAAAGTGTTAATAAGTTTTGCAAGTAAAAGGAATAATAATAAGCAGACGACGAAAAATGAAGAAAGAAAGAAGGAAAGAAAAGACGGGAAATAATAGGAAGGCACGATTGTGCGGGTCAGTACAAAACGGCGGCGCTGTTTATGCACTGGACAAGGAATAATGACTGAATCTGGATAAAGGGAAATAAATGTCGAAACATTTTAAGTATCGAAATGAAAACATCTTTAAGAAAAGCCTTTTATTCAAGTAATAGCGTGTCACTAAAACATCTGGTAAGTTAATTGTTTATAAGCATATTAAATAGAGACATAGTCAACCACCTCAGCAGGAATAACCTTCTTAGTGACACACAATATGGTTTCCGCTCTGCAAGATCTACCGCAGATGTGCTGACGGTCATATCCAACAGGATTAGTGAATCTCTTGACAAAGGCTTCCTGTCTAGGGCAATTGGTCTTGACATATCAAAGGCCTTCGACAAGGTATGGCATAAGGGTCTACTTCACAAGATTTCCAGCTACGGTATAACTGGAAATGTTTTCTCAATCATTAAATCATTTCTCTCCGATAGGATCATAAGAGTGGCGGTAGATGGACAAAAATCGGAGGCCTGCAATATAAATGCTGGAGTCCCTCAAGGGTCAATCCTGGGCCCAACTCTCTTCCTGATCTACATCAATGACCTCCCTAAACACATACTTAAATCATTCGTAGACATCTATGCTGATGAGACGACCATCTACGGCAACACATCAAAGGCTGTAAATGACAAAGTTCTTTCTGATTCTCTCTCCTCTGATCTCGAGCGCGTGGTTCATTGGGGGAAGATGTGGCTGGTTACCTTTAATGCGTCCAAAACCAAACTCCTATCCTGACATCATCAACGCTCTGATCCCCAGCTGGCATCAATTGTGATGGATGGCTCTCGTCTGGGTGAGGCCCCGTGTTTTAACAAGCTTCTGGGTTTGACCTTTACTCCTGATCTGAAATGGAACACGTACATCAAGTCTGTTGCCAAGGTCGAAAGATGGTGGGATCCTTCTATCGCTCCAGAAGATATCTCACTACTGATGCAATTCTCTATCTATATAAAAGCCAAGTACGTCCAAGGATGGAATACTGCTGCCATATCTGGGCAGGTGCTGCTAAAAATAGCCTATCCTGCCTTGACAGAGTACAAAATAGACTTCTTGGCTTAGTGGGGGATGCCCTTTTCTCTACCCTGCAACCTCTCTCCCACAGAAGAGACGTTGCGAACCTATCCTTGTTTTATTGTTCTTTCCATGGCAGGTGCTCGTCTGAACTCCAATCTCTGGTCCCCCCTCGCCAATCTTTCACGAAAAACACCCGTCTAGCTGAATCCACTGTGAAAAATTTCCCCCACTCTATATCTGTGGCTAAATCAAAACGCGGATTCCATGAACAAAGCTTCTTTCTTAGAACTGCACGCCTGTGGAACTCTGTTCCGTCTGCCTGCTTCCCACCTGACTACAACTTGGATGTCTTCAAGTTCAACGTTAATAAATTCCTAACGAACCGCCCCGTTATGTGATCGGTGTTTGGCCAAGAACTTGGCTATTAAGGGATCAAATTTCAAAAATTTTATTTTTTAAAACTCTACCAAACTCCTCCGACAATTGTTGGTCTAAACACTTGTTTTGGGCCCAAATCAAGTTATTAAGTTAGATCTATGTCCAAGGAACCTATATCTAAAATTTCAATGTTTAGACCCAAAATTATAGGAGAAGATTGGCAGAGTCCCTAAAGGTCAAATCGTTGACTTTTCACCCCTTAACATCCAAATTTCTGTCCGAAATCTCAGTACCCTGTATATCAAATTTCGAGTCTGTAGACTGAAAAATGACAGAGTTATTGTGTAGGGAAATGTACACACAGAGACAGACACACAGACACGTTCACTTTTATAGATATACTAGCATGGGTGTCCGGCGTTGTCCGGGTATTTGGGGCTGTATGTTGAACAAAAAAAAAGCGATCAATTTTTTAAAAATTTGACTCCTATTATGACTCCTTAAAATTAAAATGTTAAGGAGTCATAATAGGGGTCAAATTTTAAAAAAAATGACCGTTTCTCTTTTGTTTTTTGCTCAACATACAACTCCAAATACCTGGGCAACGCCGGGCACCCACGCTAGTATATATATATATATATATATATATATATATATATATATGTCTGTCTATACCCCTACCAATTCGTTTCTCCTTTGTGTGTATTTATATTCATATTAAAAACCATCGTTTCTATTTATTTAAAAAGAAAATACAATTTTCTTATATATGGGTTGTGGAAATGCATTCACTACCAAAAGATCTAACTAATTTGCATATTCTTTTAAACATTCATTTTAATAAATTCCCTCTTAGTTTTTTTCGGTTTTCTTATGTGATAATCATCTTTAGTTAACTATTACGTGTAATTATATTCATGCAGATATTCTACATGATTTATACTTGCATAATATTTGCGTAAAGTCTTAACAGCAAACACAAAATTGTTTCCATATATATTTATGTATACTTATATATTTTTGTTTAATCTATTCGTCTATCTATCTATGAATCTATCTATATATATATATAAAAGTGAACGTGTCTGTGGTTCTGTGTGTCTCTGTGTTTGTATGTGTGTGTTTGTATGTGTACATTTCCCTACGCGATAATTCTGTCAATCTTTAGTCTAACGACTCGAAATTTGATACGCAGTGTACTGAGATTAGGGAACATCGATGTGATTGGTTTTCGGCCAGAAATTTAGTGATAAACGGGTCAAAGTTCGACGATTTGATCATTGAGAACTCTTCAATTTTGTGTCTAAACACTTGAAATTTTAGATATAGGTTCCTTGGACATGGATCTAACTTGATAGTTTGATTTGAGCCCAAAAAAAATAAATATTAAGGGTCATAATAGTGTTCAAAGTTTAAAAAAACCCGGGAAACGTCTGGCACCCATCCTAGTATATCTATAAAAGTGAACGTGTCTGTGTGTTTGTGTGTGTGTGTGTGTGTATTTTCATACGCAATAACTCTGTCAAGTTTTAGTCTACATACTCGAAATTTGATATACAGGGTACTGAGATTTGCGAAAATCGACGTGATCCGGTTTCGGCCAGAAATTTGGCTGTTAAGGGGTAAAAGTTTAACGATTTGACCTCTGATAACTCTTCCAAACTCCTCCGCCAATTTTGTGTCTAAACACTTGAAATTTTAGATATGGGTTCCTTGGACATGGATCTAACTTAATTACTTCATTAGAGCCCAAAACAATAAATTTTACGGGTCATAATAGGCGTAAAAGTTAAAAAAAATTACCTCTGCTGTCTCTACCAAATTACTTGAAATTTTACATAAAGGGTATTCAGAGATAGGGCAAGCTTTTTCATCGGTTTGCATCGAAAATTTTTAGTTACCAATATATAAATGCATGTATGCATGTATGTTTGCATGTCTGCCTAAAAATTTCGACACAGGCGACGGATTTTACTAAGATCAGTATCGTTTTAAAGTTCGACCTTTCAGACAAAAAATATCGAAAAATTGGCTAAAAACATTTATATCTTCACCTTAAACGAGGTACTTTTTACAGGGAGGTCGCTTTTTTCGACGATATTTTTTAAAGTTATCCTCACCTTTAGATTGTCTAGCCTTAATTTAAACATAACTCACTTCAGGTTTTGCGGTGGTCGTATCCGCAAAGACGTCAGGTATTTTTCGCGTTCTTTTCCTCTCATTCCCGGTACGGTCTCGAGCCTGCCTTCCTACTACCACTTCTTTTTTTTTTGCTCAACACACACATCCAAACACCCGGGCAACGCCGGGCTGAAATGCTAGTATATATATATATATATATGTATATATTAAAGACATTTTTATAACAAAAGGTTATTTTAATAATAAAAAGAATAGAAACTAGTGCTATAATCATATTTAGATTATATTAACCACCTTGAAGGCAGAGCACAAACTCTTAGAAATTCACTCAAAATTTTTTTGTGTTTTCTATCTAGGCCTCCCACCAAGATATCAATAATGTTATGGAAGTTTTTTTGTTTTTTTTTTCATTTGCAATAAGATTAGTTACGCGCACTCAAATCACAGAATACTTGCCTGTAAATGACACGAGCATCTATATCGATGGCACACGATATAAGTACTAATACAGAGCACATGGTGCAAGGATGCCGCGATTTGAGTATATGGGTGTAAATAACCATATTGTGCAAGAAATGAATTTCCATAATAATACAAATTAATTTTTTGCAGATCGTAACGCTTTTATCTATTTTTTTATTTATTCATTTACATGAGCACTGGCAACAGCCTTACCAAAAAAAAAAAAAGAACAATACATCATACATCATGAACATTATAATTAACTTGCTGATAGCCGAACAATTGTATGCTTCGTATGGAAAATTAAAAAAAAAATGATTTTTTAGTAAATTCGTAAGATTTCGTTCCCTTCCTTGAAGATGATTCTTGTGACGTAAAGAAAACAGTGTTTGTTTTTTTGTTTTTTTGACATAACAGAAACATTTATATGAAAGTATATTAAAATGAAAAAAGAATATGGATAGATTTCTAGGAGTCGTTGTGTTTATTATAATTGATCATTTTTGAAAAACATTTTTAACAGTTACTGAATTATAAGTGGTTGGCCATACTTATAGGTAAATGTGCACTGAACAGATAACATAATACTTATTATAGTTAAATTGAAACTTTTGATATATCTCTTCCCATGTTAAATAATAATTTCGAAATAATAACGTTAATATATATATATATATATATATATATATATATATATATATATATAAATTTAGTGAGTTAAGTTTTATGATTCGAAAAGGATAATCTTCAAATATAGAATTTTTTATTGTTTGGATACAAAGAAAACAATTTAATAAATCTATTTCCTAAACATATGAACTTTTTATGCTTATTCATCTCATCAGAGAAAAAATATTAGCAAATATTTTTATTGTCTCGCACCTTATTTGCTAAAAGCAATAAACATAGAAAACTAAAAGTTTTTAAGGTTTTTAAACCATGTAAGATATATTGAATAGGGAAATGGACATTAAGGCAGAAAAGGGATATTCTAGTTCAAATCTAAAATGAATGTCATTTGCTAATATTTTCCTTTGAGGAGATGAATAAGCATCGAAAACTCATGGGTTACGCAAATAGATTTATTCGATTGTATTCTTTGTTTTCAAGCAATAAAAAAATCTATATTTAAGGTTGAACCTTTTCAAATTATAAAATTTAAATACCTAAAATTGGA
>NC_136488.1:122325131-122330131 GCF_053919585.1 Euprymna scolopes
TTCGAAATTCCCTGGCATAAAGAGTCCCTTCTATCCCCTAAATTTTGCTTGTATTCCATTATTCAATAAAGTATCCATTCTATATCTACCAATATATAGTTTTGTGACTTCATTTCATACTCTTGTTGTCCTATTATATATATATATCATAGTTTCACATAAAATGTAATAATGAGATATAATACTTGTCCTATTATATATATATATATATATATATATATATATATCATAGTTTCACATAAAATGTAATAATGAGATATGATACTTTATTATCAATTTGCAATATTTTTAAAAAGTGCTCCATACGTGAGTAGAGCTAGGTAGTAATTTATGAAGGTACATTTTAAATTAAGCTCCACAGAATCGTCCATCTTTATATCTAAGTATTCCGAAGCCTTGTTCTTTTCATCAGAATAGAGGAGAACGTGCTAGGTAATATTTTAGAGATGTGATGTCTAGCGTTAACTAAATTAGGGACGAAATAATGGGGTGTGAGAGGGAGAGGATAATGAATTGTAAACATGAAGGGAGGAAGAAAAATCTACAGTAATTAATGTGGTATAGTGATAAAATTGTCGATATCACATAATAGTGCATATAATTGGTAAAGCCCATCCTTAGTTGTTGAGTTTTGCATTATCCCGATAAGTTTCCTTTTATAGAATTTCTCTACTTATCTTTGACTCCCTCCATATATACATATACAAACATGTATATATATATATATATATATACACACACACACACACACACATATATATATATATATATATATATATATATATATATATATATATATAAAGATTTTTATGGGTACTTAATTTTATTACACGTTTGAAGAACACTGAACATAGTGTCATAATTAATTGTATAGGGAATAGGAGAAAAATATTTATATTCCTATGACATATCCAGTTTGTTCCCCAATGTGCCTTTGGATGAAACCATCGGGATTTGTGCCAATAGTCTTTATCGTGGTTCCCTTACTAAACCCTCCTTTCCTTAGCATATATTTCTTGAGCTCATGGGTTTAGCTACAAAATCGGTTGAATTTAGTTTGGACGAGAACATGTATCGTCAAATTGATGGGGTAGAAATGGGACGTCCTCTGGGTCCTACATTGGCCAATATTTTTGTCGGGTTTCACGAAAAATTGCTTTTTGATTGTTTTCCCAAACCGGTGTGCTATTTACCTTACGTGGATGACATTTTTATCAAGTGCTGTTCCTGTACGGAAGCTGAGGGGTTGTTTGAACAATTAAACTTACTTCATCCGGCATTGACGATTACTATGGAGGGTGAAGTTAATGACCTGGGAAATTTATATATATATATATATATATATATATATATATATATATATATATATATCGTTACGTCAGTCATCTCTACCGTCCCAGTAGGGCTAGTATACGGCGTAACAATATATATATATATATATATATATATATATATATATATATATATCGTTACGTCACTCATCTCTACCGTCCCAGTAGGGCTAGTATACGGCGTTACAATATATATATATATATATATATATCGTTACGTCACTCATCTCTACCATCCCAATAGGGCTAGTATACGGCGTAACAATATATATATATATATATATATATATATATATATATATATCACATACTACTAGCATATATAGAAAACCCATATTTACAGCGCAATACATTAGCTGGGTTTCGTTCTCCCCTAAAATCAGTAAATTTAATCTGATTAAAATTTTAGTGCATAGGGCTTTGTTGTTTTGATCTAGTACTAAACTAGATGCGGAACTTCAAAACATAACTGAGATCCTTTTGGCTAATGGTTAGCCTTTCCACGTAATTCAATAATGTACTGAGGGATAAAAATTTGACGTTATATATATATATATATATATATATATATATATATATATATATATTAGATTGTTACAAAAATACTGGCCGATTCCAGGAACAAACATTTATTCTTGAAAAATAAATAGAAATGGTGACATTAATCAAAATATGAGCATTGCACAGCTATGCATCTCTGTCATCGATCTACAAGATTATTTGTTCCTCGTTGATAAAAAGTTATTGGCTGTGAAGCAACAAAATTTTTGAAAGCTGATTCCACCTCTTCTTAGGACCGAAACGTTTTACCATTTAAAAATGAGCTTAAATGCTTTAAAAAATGATAATCAGTTGACGAAAGGTGTTGAGAATATGGAGGATATGGTAAAATATCGTATCCCAAGTCTGTGAGTTTCTGCAGAGTCAATCTTGCAACATGTGGCCGAGCGTTATCGTGGAGCAGAATTGAACCACGTCGATTCACCAAGTCAGGCCTCTTTTTTGCAAGGAAACATGCATTTCGGCAAGTTGATTAGAGTAAATCTCTACTGTAATATTCTGATTGGTTCCCAAAAAGCTGTAGTGGATAACACCGATTGCAGACCACCAAATTGTCACCATAATCTCTTGTCGATGCAACTTTGGCTTTGGAAATCAAGCCATTTATCAGATCGTTTACAATTATCATAAAGGATCCACTTTTCGTCACAAGTGGCAATTCGATCAAGACAGCGATCATTGCTGTTACGCATACAAAGCATTGAGCAGACTTCAAATCTCCTAAGTTTTGGATTTTCATTGAGCTTATGAGGGATCTATTTATCGAGTTTTTACCTTTCTAATGCTTTGTAAATGGCGCGAAGTTATTGCAGTATTGATGCCAAGTGTCCGGGGCTTTTATCTCGCACTTTGGTGAGGATCAAGACTGCATGCTCGCCCTCTACCTTCTTCATCCTCAAGGTTTTCGTCTTCATTACAGATTTTTTTCAACGACTTTTGTACTTCTGATCACTAGTGGATCCCTCTCGCCATGCTCTGTTGATACTAGCAGAAGTTTTGGAGGTATTGTGCACAAGTTTGAACTCATGCAATATAAGGAGACGAAGGTCACGTTTTGGATTATTTATAGTTGAGGGCCCTGTATGCTTCCAAAGTTTGTTTTTTTGTCTGAAAATAAAATATTTTTTAAATATTAATTAGTATATAACCCTAAAATGAACTACAAATTTTTTTTTTAAAATGACTTTTCAAAACGCATCATTTTAGGCAGCCATTATTTTAGTAACACACACACACAAACTAACACACACACACACACACATATATATATATACACACATATATATATATATATATATATATATATATATATATATATATATATATATATAAACCATAACGCGAGAGACCTGTACCCGCATTAAGCTGGTCTGCAGTTAAGCTTGTTGCTGGCTATCTTGCTCTTGCTTGTTGCTGGATCTCAACATTTTGAACCGAGAGAGAGAGACTTAGCTGTCGTACAAAGCTAAGACGCTGTAACATTATCTGTGTATAGATACTCTCTCAGGCATTTGTCTATAAAAATGGTTCTGTGACGATAGAAGTCATTTTTTGGGCTCATGGACTTTAAGTGTCTGAGGGAGTGGCACTCGTCTGACAAGACGTTGCAATCATCATATATATATATCGTAACAACTTGGTTGTTGTTTTGGTTGATTGTTTTTATTTTACAGAGTATATTTGTTTTGTTTCTATTTAACCCATAGTTGGGCCCCTAACAGGTACTACTAGTTCGGGTCAGAGTTGACCTGGGAGCAATGGCAATTAAAGGGTGGCTCCACACTCCACAAAGCCCGCAAGCTGGGGCCTCACCATCGGATATAGTTTAAGGTCATATCCATGACCGTGGCACAACTTGAAAACAGAAAAGACCCCGAAGTTATTGAAAAGAATGCTGTTGCCTTTGCGGAATCAATGCGGTGCTTAGAGGACATATGTTTGTATAGTTGTACATACATAGTTAACTTCTAAACTAATTAATTTAAGGAAAAAACGTGAGAGGATTTAGAAGTTGTAATATAATTTATATTTTCGCGATCCACAAGAAAAAATGACGAACCAAAATCAGCAATTGATTTTGTAGAAAAAAAACTTTTATATGTTAGTGTTCTTTTTGTTTTCACGTGATACGTCATCAGCCTGACGACAGAACGTTTAGTGAATCCTATTTATAGATTACTTGACAGCTCTATCTTATGAATCAACAAAACTATTGGCTAAGACAACAATGCACTGTCTGTTGGCTTCTTGTTTGTCTAATTCGTTGAGTCATTGGAAAACGGTTTGTACTTCACGTGTTAGAACTTTGATAAGCCAAATCGGGGTTTGTCTTTAAGTCGCACTCACCAAATGATAACGGCACCGTGGAATGAAAGCGACGACAGAACACGTGAGCGGCAGAAGAGATTCGATAAGATGGTTACTTGGCGTCGTTCAAGCAAGTGCGAATTTTGTAGGTTATTCTCGTCGAAGTCGAAAACTTGGAGACGTGACAAAATGGTGGAAAAAGGATTAAACGGAAGGAAAACGGCTACATGAGTATAAAGGTATTGATATAATAACTAGAAAGAAAGATATATAGAAATACTTGAAAGGAAAAAAAAGTTAAAGAAAAAGATTAGGGTATGATTAAGGCTATGACAACAGCATATTCTTTTCGTTGTTTTGACTCCCGAGTGTGTATCCGTTGTTACCTTATATGCTTTTATATAGAGTGATGTGGTTCTCGGTTGATTGACTGTGTCAAACTGTGTCGGATATATACTCGAGAGTCAAAGCAATGATAAGAATATTCTCATATCATAGCCCTAGTTATGATTTAAAAGAAGACTGAAAGCAAATAATGAAATATGGAAATGCTACGAAAAGGAATAAGGAATAGAAACATGTAATTACAAGGAATAAATAATCAAAGAATATAGAATTGAATGTAAGATTATACACACACACAGGTGCGTGCACGTACACACATGCACACACACATGTATATAAATATATATGTATATATAGATGTTGTCTCTAGTGAGTAACAACTTTATGCAAAAGATAATGTCTATATTACATAATATAATGATAATAAACAAAAATCATGATTGTTGTGTGATGTAT